>NC_090932.1:692971578-693294078 GCF_040938575.1 Ambystoma mexicanum | reverse complement strand
GATATGCTTCTTACACAATTCCTACACCCTGAGGTGACTTCAATCAAAAGGACAGTAATGGCATTTATATATCTCACTAGTATACTTTGCAGATTCTGAGGTTGCAGAAAAGAAAGGTTAGGGAAGGAAAAAGGTTAGACAGATTCTCAGTATATGTGAGGACAACTACATCTTCCAATGAAATCTAGATAAGCCTATCCCAGTAGTAACAGTATACAACAAGCTCACACCTACTGGGACAAACCGTATCAAAGTCAATGGACCAGAAGAGTCTTCAGGGAGCCAGGACAGCCAAAGTCATTTGGGACACAGTCTATGGATCTGATGCACTTCTTAGATCAAAGTTTTGCACAAATTTAAAGTTTGTTAGAAAAATCACTTGTACGGTCACAAGCTGTTAAGTCTGGGGAAAAGAGAGTTGGAATCAACTCTAAAAGACAAGCCAATGAAATTCCCAAATGAGAAGAGTGCGTCTAAAAGGCGATTAGGTAAGTACCCCAAGACTAAACAGTACCTCTGGTTTGAAGAAGCCTGGTCCAGCTGGATTCTGTCTTGCTACAACGGTGCAGACACTTTTTCCTGAGCCTCAGTCATGGGGACAAGAGGGAGGATGTCTGGAAGGCTCCTGCTGCGGTACTTCGGAGGAAGTCAGCAGCTACGGCCTCTTTTTGGACCAGCGGCACTTCGCGGTTCCAGCACTCAGCAAACAGCTCTGTTGCGGATCTTGGACACCGGTTGGACTCTTCATTCCGCCGGCCCTAAACGCTGGTGAGGGGACTCTGGATCTGGAGGTCCTGCTTCTGGAGGGCCCTTATGACACTCCTGGAGCTTCTAGCTGGATTTGTTCCATGGCAGTTGTTGCACTCGACTACGGACACAAACCCTGGCATTCGGCTTCCGATGCAACAGAGTGGCACAGCAAGTCGGGGATGGTGGTCCAGTGGTGTTCGTCTCGGGGTTAGTTAGTCCCAGTAACCAAAGGGGAGAAGTCGTTCCAGAGGAGCTTCTCTGTCGAGGTGAAAAACGAGTTCAGCATAGCACCAGGGCTTCACCGGGCAATTCAAAGGTCCAGGAGGTTGTAGCAAGCTTTGTTCATGGTTTCGTCAGGCGTTTCTCCCAGTGGTCAACTCTGCCTGTAGTCCCAAAACCCTCACCTTTTAAGCAGGTTTCTTTCATTCATACACAGCCAAGGCTGTCAATCACGCAGCAGGGTGGCTGTCCTGAAAGCCAATCGGGACTAGTTGCATTCAGGCATTCCTATAGACAAATGACAGCAGAGTTTCAGGCCCCTCCCTCACATCCTGTCCTTTCAGACACACTGGAGCCAGAGGCGGGCTTCAGGGCTCCAGTCCGCCAAAGCCAAGACAAACTAAGGGCTCAAATAGGTCTCAAGGCACAAAGTAAAACCCAAGAAAGACCTAACAAACAGAAAATGGCAAAAAAAGAAGAAAGGGGCCATTTTGACAAAATGGTCACCCATGGGTGCTGTACTACAGCTGAGGGTTCAGCCTGCGGTAGAAAAGCAAAATGGAAGGAAGCACAATGGTAGGAAAAATTAAACCACTGCCACCAGCCATTTAAAGTAGTGAGGGTAACATAAAAAATGTTACATGAGAATGTAGGAAAAGGGGCTACTAAGTAACCCTGCAGCACTCCACATAAAATGGGGTGTGCTGACCTACAAAGAGAAAAGTGAAGTAAAGTCAATTTCACTTTAATATTCGTGGGAAGTGCAGTTCACATAAGAAAAGTTATTTAAACATTATGAGAAATCTAAAGGATTTCTCAGTGACACTGCACTGAAGGTGCTGTGTGTCACCATATAAAAAGTAGATGCCTATGGAGTTTGTCAGACTCCAAAAAAAATGAAAACACAAATCGAAATCAGGTAAAAACACGAGAGAGTGAGAAAAAGGTCTCACTCATTCCAGGGCTCAAATTAAAAAGTCCTAAATCCAGCAAAAGAGCTGGGGTCTACAAGGTTGAAGGGAATTAGCACGAACAACAAGTTACTTACCAACTGTAACGTTCTTTCGACTGGATGTTCCTCCCACGTATTCCTCATCTTGTGATAATTCGTTATCTGCAGCTTTGCTGCTTCGGATAATAAAATTCTCGGCAGAGGGCGCTGTGCTCGTGGTCGTGGCGTCGATTGTCCCTCGACGGACTCCGTACTCTGTCAACATCACCGATGGTATAAATAGCTTGACCCGCGCCCGTTGCTTCAGTTCTATTTTTTCAATGAAACATAGGAGGAACACCCTGGCGTGCCGCATGACCGATACATTCTTCATGAGAGGAAAGTGTAAGAAAACGTAAAACTGTACTGTGGGGTAGGATGGGAGGGTCGATGAGGAATACGTGGGAGGAACATCCAGTCGAAAGAACGTTTCAGTTGGTAAGTAACTTGTTCTTCGAATGGATTGTGTCCTCCCACGTATTCCTCATCTTGTGATAGGCTCCCATAGCAGTAGCAATTTTGGAGGCGGGAGTACTAATTTCAGTTTTCGTGGACAGAATGCAGAACTGCCTTGGCAAATAACCCCTCATTAGAGGAGGCAGTATCCAAACAATGTTTAACAAAAGTAGGCATTGTTTTCCTGGTTGCAGCTGCACAAATATCTGCTGCCGGGACTCCCCTCTTTAGAGCCGCAGAAGTAGCCATTCCCCTTGTAGAATGGGCACGAAGCCCATCTGGTGGTTCTTTTCCCGCTAATCTGTAGCATTCAACTATGGCTAATATGATCCAGCGGGAAATGGTCTGTTTTGTTACAGATAAGCCTAATTTATGACCAGTATAACCCACAAATAGTTGGTCATCTTGTCTCAATTTAGCCATCCTTGAGATGTAAAAACTAAGGGCCCTCTTGGGATCTAGACTGTGTAATCTCTCCTCTTCCTTGCCCAGATGAGGAGGAGGATATAAAGTTGGTAATACTATTTTTTGTGACAAATGGAAGTCCGAGACTACTTTTGGCAAGAACAAAGTTTTAACTTTAAGGACTACCTTATCCTTATAAAAAAATAGTATATGGTGGTTTGGATGAGAGAGCCTGAAGTTTGCTAACCCTGCGAGCTGATGATAGGGCCACAAGAAGGACAGTTTTTAGAGTTAAAAGCCTCAATAGGCATGAATGCAGAGGCTCAAAAGGTATGCAAGCCAAGAATGTTAGTACTAAATTTAAATCCCAAGTTGGTACATGAAAAGGTACTGGAGGGTATACATTAGTAAGTCCTTTTAAGAATTGAATTATTAACGGTATTTTGAAATATGAAACCTCTTCTGAGGAGCGCTTGAAAATGGACATCGCAGCAAGGTATCCTTTTATTGTTCCTATCTGGAGCCCCAGACTAGCTAGATGTAGCAGAAAATAAAGCACCATTGGGGTGCCACACTGAAAAGGGTCCACATGCTTGTCTCTGCACCAGTTACTAAACCTGTTCCAGCCACATCGGTACAAAGATTTTGATGCTGGTCTTCTGGCCGAAAGCAAGATTTCCATTAAGTCATCGGAAGATCCCAATCCTTGTATCTCAACCTCTCAGAAACCATGCGTGAAGGTTGAGTGTCTTGACCTCTGGATGGCGAACCCAACCTTCCTCTTGTGAGAGAAGATCCTCTCTTTGTGGAAGACGTATTGGAAGGCAGATGGACATGTCCAGAAGGTCCGGGTACCACGTCCTCTTGCCCCAATCCGGGGCAATTAGGATCATGGTTTTCCTGAACTTTCTCAACCTCCTGATTACTTGAGGAATCACAGGGACTGGGGGGAAACGCATACAGCAGTGGAAATTTCCACTCCACTACGAATGTGTCTCCCAGAGCTCCTCTTTGAGGAAATTCCCTTGAGCAGTACTGAGGGCGAAGATCTCCAGAAGGACTTCCCGAGCTATCTCCCACTCGTGAGAGACCATGCTCTGCCTGCTCAGAGCGTCTGCCGCCGTGTTCTTCTCTCCGGCTAGGTGAATTGCCGATAGAGAGATTCCTTCTCGTATTGCCCAGAACCATAGCTCCATTGCCTCTCTGCACAGTGGTAGTGACCCTACTCCTCTTTTGTTGAGGTAGTACATGGCCACCGTGTTGTCCGTCATAATCAGGACATTCTTTCCCTGTACAGAGGGCAGAAAGGCCTTCAGAGCTTGTCTGATTTCCCTCACCTACAACAGGTTGATGTGTAGTTTGGACTCCGATGGAGACCAACGACCGCTGATCGTCAGATCATTGGTGTGTGTGCTCCCCACCCCGTGAGTGAGGCGTCCGTCACTACTGTCATCTCCAGCCATGGTTGCCAAAAAGACTCTCCCTTGAGAATGTTGTTGTTGCAAGCCCACCATAGAAGATCCTGAGCAACTGCACTCGGGAATTGCAGAAGATCCGACATATTCCCTGAGAACTGGGATCACTGAGTTCCGAGTGCCCATTGAAGGGATCTCATTCTCAACCTGGCCTCTTGTACTAGGAAAATGCAGGATGCCATGAGACCGAGCAACCTGAGAAAATCGAAGGCCGGTAGATGTTGGGCATTCTGGAACTTCGTTACCATCTGCTGGATGTGGAGAGCTCTCACTTCGGGAGGCGAGGCTTTTCCCGAGGAAGTGTCCAAGACTGCTCCGATAAACTGGAGCATCTGGGATGGTATCATGTGGGACTTCTTGAAATTGAGGGAGAAGCCCAATTTGTGGAGGAAGTGGCAGGTGATCGAAAGATGTTCCTGAGCTTGTTCTGGAGAACCTGCTCTGATCAACCAGTCGTCCAGGTAGGGATATATGTGAATACCTCCTCTCCTGAGACTTGCTGCCACAACCGCCAACAGTTTGGTGAAAACCCTCGGGGCAGAGGTCAACCCGAATGGCAGAACTCGAAACTAATAATGAGAATTGCCAATCGCGAACCTCAGGTACTTTCTGTGCTTTGGATGGATTGGCACAAGGAAGTAAGCATCCTGAAGGTCCAATGATACCAACCAATCTTGGAGTTGGAGAGCCTGAAGGATCTGAGAAAGAGTCACCATCTTGAACTTGTCCTTCCTGAGGAACTTGTTCAAGTTTCTCAAGTCCAAAATGGGACTAGTCCTCCGTCCTTTTTTGGGATGAGAAAATATGGCGAGTACCAACCCCTGTTCCTCTCCGCTACAGGTACCAGTTCTATGGCACCTTTCTCTAGCAGGGTTAAAATTTCCTGCAACAGGAGCGGATCCGGAATTTTGGCAGAGTTGGCTCCCGGTGGATGATTCTGAGGCCTTTTTAGAAAGGGGAGACAGTAACCTTTGGCTACTGTTTCCAGTGCCCAAGCATCTGAGGTAATGCTCCGCCATTCCTTCAGATGTTGAGAGATCCTGCCTCCCACTGGTGTTTTGTGTAACAAGGTCTTAGAGGGATTTGGAGGCGGCTGCAGGAGTGGCTGAGGGTACAGATGCCGCTCCCCAAGCTGATTTTGCACCTCTTCCTCGTGCTCCACGAGGGATGTTTCTTTTGCCCCTTTGAGAAGCCTGTCCTCTTCCTCTACCAAAAGAGGAAGATCGAAAAGAACGACCCCTCCACGAAGATGAGCTGGAATAGGGTTTTAGAGGCTGGAGCAAAGAGGCGCAAAGTGATTTAGATGCCGCTTTCGAGGTCTGAAGTTTTTCTAGGCTTTCATCAGCCTTTCTGCCAAAGAGCCTCGAGCCATCAAAGGGCATGTTGGAGTCTAGCTTGCACGTCTGGTGCAAACCCGACTTCCTCAACCACACAAATCTGCATAGCACAACGCTTGCAGCCATGGATCTGCTGATACTATCAGCAGTATCCAGTCCAGAATGGAAACATTCCCCATTGCCTCCTTCCCGTCTTTGAATATATTCAGGAAGCCTTCCCTTTCCTTGCCTTCCGGAATATGATCAGCTGCTGCCGAAATACAGTCCCACAGGGTTTGGGTAAACCTGGCTAGGGTACAGGTGACATTTGCTGACTTAAGTGCCATACTGCCTGACGTGAAAACTTTACGTGCCCAGGCATCAACTTTTTTATCCTCTCTATCTGGAGGGATAGTTGGATAAGCAGTTTGTTTTGAAGTAGATGCTGCCTGAATTACTAAACTCTCTGGAGTCTGATGTTTATTTAAATATTTAGGATCCGTTCCAGCTGGTCTATATTTTTTTGGAAAAGTACCATCTGCAGCAGCAATAGTCTCTGGTTTCTCCCAGTTTTTCTCCACAGTCCTTTGAAGGGCCCTGTGGAAAGGGAGACCAGGATCTTTGAGGTCCCTTGACGATTATATCTGTCATGTCATCTTGTTCAAAAATGGGTGAAGTATTACCCCAACCCATATATTCAACTACCCTGGTCATAGGAACCCTGTACCCAGCATCTGCATGCTTTGCAGGATCAGGTTTGGCAAACTCTAATTCTGGGGATGTGTCAACTCCACTGGCAGAATGTAGAGTATCACTGAGGTCTTTCATTCTAGATTCCTGGTCAATAAGTTCCTCACGAACTTGTCTTGTACCATAAGTAACTCTCAAAGGAGTAATCTTGTCTTCTTCTGAAGCAGACTTCATAAATTGCTGACATAGATTTGAAAAAGTCTGACCTGGACAAAGGAGTGAATCTCCTTTCTTCCTCTTCCATCTGCTTCGAAGGAATTGGCAAATCCTGCGAAGTTGTCGAAGGGGTCTTCGAAGCCTTCGAAGATGACTTCGATAATGGCGTCGAGGATGTTTTTGGCTTTGGAGTTAAAATTATCGACTCCGAGGGCATCGTCGAAGCCTGCGACGACTTGCGTTTCTTGCAAGGCACTGGAGAAGTGCTCGACTCTCGAAGAGTCTTCAATGGTTTTACGTCGACTCCAGTTTTTTTGGATTCCTCGACGCTACCGATCTTTGCCATGGTAGCCTTGGACTTCCCTTTGTCGTCCAATGGAGCGACTTTAGGGGTATGGCTTTTTCGAGGGTCTTTCGAGGGGGTCGGGCCGCGTTCTCGAAAACCTCCATCATCTTTTTGCAAAATTCTTCCCACTTACTGGGCGAATCCGATTTAGTCGGACAACGAATTTCTTCGGTCGACTCTGAAGATGAGGGAGATCTATGTCGCCTCTTCATTTTTTTCACTTACGAAGAATGTCTCGATCTACTCCTAGATCGAGATCTCTGAGTGCTTATGGCGATCTGATTTCCTTAGAATCAGTAGTTTTCTTGTGTCTTTTTGACGAAACCTTTTTTGAGGCCTCCCTCCCCACCGACAGTTTACCTCTCCTGTCACGAAGAGCTTTCTCGGTCATTGATTGGCAGGACCCGCAGTCGTCGGTTTGGTGACTGGAACCGAGACACCAGAGACAAATCCGGTGGGGATCGGTGATCGACATCTTAGACCCACAATCTGCACACTTCTTGAACCCAGTCCTGGGTGTCGAAGGCATTGAAGATGACGACATTTTCTTCACAGAGAATAGAAGCGCGCCATTCTCGATAGCGAAGCGATCGGAAAAACGGAACTGAAGCAACGGGCGCGGCTCGAGCTATTTATACCATTGGTGATGTCGACAGAGTACGGAGTCCATCGAGGGACAATCGACGGCACGACCTCGAGCACAGCGCCCTCTGCCGAGAATTATTTTTTTCCGAAGCAGCGAAGCTGGAGATAACGAATTATCACAAGATGAGGAATACGTGAGAGGACACAATCCATTCGAAATGAAAATTCTCTCCAACACTGGGGACGGCAAGAGAACATCAAAGCATGTAGTTCAAGAAATGACTAAATCAAGAAAGTCCGTGTGTAAACAGTATTATTTTATTAATGGGATATTTGTAAGGAGCATAACCGACAAATGATGTTTCAGTTCAGTTTTGCGGCTGCAACACTTTACATGCGAGAGTCACACAATGGATGAAACGTGATCGGACATTATAAACCGCACATCCAACACAGTGGGTATTACACAAGAACCAACACTACAAGAAATTATGGAGTGCGTTAAAAACCATGCTGAGTCATCGTCACAAATTAACTACGTCATGTTGAGAACGGATGATATACAAGTTAGGGTGACGAAAATAAACAGAACTGGAGAAACTAATTGCTGGGGTGGAACCTTTGATTATAAAGCTAGATAAAGGGTCTGCATATACGGACACGGGAATTAAGCCATTGTAAAGAAAGGAAGAAGATTTGGGTGTTAGATCATGCAGAAATCAGATACCTGTGGTGGGCATTACAGAGTGTGCGGAAATAGTCAACACAGAAAGATATATGGAAACGATGATCACACAATTGCTTCGAACACTCCAGGTTTCAGGATGCTTTATTCCAAAACAGGCACACTGGATTCTAGGCCCAAGTACCCTTCCTGAAGCCCCAACCATAATAGTGAAACTGCAGAACTTCAGAGACACTGAGTTGATTCTCCAGGTGGCAAGATAAATGGAGAAGTGCAGAATGAAAACTCAACAATCATTCTTTCCAGACCTCACCCCAGGAGGATAAAAAGCTTGTAAACACTGACTCAGTGAAGAAAGTCAAAAGAAATAGGATCATCAAATATTACAATGATAAACGGCAAATAATGCTCAATGACATGGTGAGCTTCTTTACCAACCTGGAGGAGACAGTCAAATAATACATAGAGAGCCTTTCCAGAGGCCAAGGTAAAGCTGTCCACACCTCGGACTAAAATCCTGCAGACCAACAATAGGAACTGGACAACATGAGAATAAGATGCATATGGGGAAACTCATGGTGATTGTTAGGCAAGATTGTATGTAGTAAACCTGTGAGAGACTACACCAGCCTTGTACTATTGGCAATAGGTAACCCTACCTTTGGTATAAGTCTGTACTACACAAGTTGGTAGAGTGAGTGAGCAGCCAGGCTCATCTCAAAAGGGGTCAATGTAAGCTGTAGGGTTGCAACATAGAGTTCCACAGTGACAAGTATCCAAATAACACTTATACTCAATGTTTCTTGATTCAATAATTATTTGTCAATTTAACAGTCAGTTTTAAAATAAGCCTTCTTTAGAAGGGAGGAACAGGCAACAATAAAAATAGACTTCAAAATACTCTCCTTCAGTTCAATAAAAGTAGATACCCGTTTGGGATGGCACACATTTTCTACACCCAGAGGGGACTTCAATAGCTAGAACACTGTGGACATTAATATATCACTTTTCACAATTAATTGATAATACTGAAGTTATGGCAAAAAGGAAAAGATTAGGGAAGGAAACAATAGTTAACACGTTTTTCAAACAGGTAAGCACCTTTGAACCCCCCGCCCTCCCATGCAATGTAGATTAACCCATTCCCAGCTATACAAATAAGGCATGTATGACTTTTGGAGGGATAGTTAAAGCACAAAGTCGGGGGTTAGAACCGAGTCTTCATAGAGCCAGGACAGCCAAAGTCACTTGAGCAAAGTCTAGAGCAGCTGAGGTACTTCTTTAAGGTAAGTAAAACGTCTTGCACAATGTTAGAGAGTTTGTTGAAAAAGAAATCATTGTTGGGCCACAAGCTGGGAAGCTTTTGAAAGGCAAAGCTGCAAGCAACTCTGCAACAGAGAGCAACTGCAAGTCTCAATTGAGAACATGCAAGCTAAACAGACAAGGGGTACCCCCTTAGTTCACAGTACCTTAAGTCTGAAGAAATTGATTCTAGCTGGCTTCTGTTCCTGTTGTAGTATGGCAGATCCTGTTCCTGGGCTTCAGTTGTAGGGACAAGAGGGAGGACGCCTGGGGACTCCTGCACTACGATTCGAAGGTCGGTGGCAGCAACGGGCAAAGTTCAGATCAGCGCCACATTTCGGTTTCAGCTTCTCCCGAATAGCACCACCGCGGTTCTTGGACACCTTGTGGTCTTTCCTTGCTTCTGGGGTCCAGCACTCTTGAGGTGGTTCAGGCTTGGTCAGCCCTGCTTTGAGGGAGTCCGGAGGATCTTCCTGGAACTCGGGTCCGGCTTAAAAACAATGCACTGGATTCTGGTGTTCCTGTCCCCTGGCACTCGGTTCCTGCAGCAGCAATTGAAGTACAGTCAGCAGAGAAAGGATTTCCAGTCAATTTCGTCTAGGGGTCGATTGGTCTCACCAAGCTAGGGGGAGAAGTCGTTATTTGCAGGGCTTCTCTAGTTGAGGCGAATTTGGAGCTTCGGCACTGCAGCAGGGCTTCACCATGAAAACCAATGGTCCAGGAGTTGCAGCAAACTTCTCTTCCAAGTTCTCTCTGACTCTGCCTTCTGTCTAAAAGATCTCGCCTTGTATGCAAGTCTCCCATTTATTTGCAGCCTAAGCCGTCACTCTCGCAGCATGGTGGCTGTCCTACAAGGACAGCCATCCGGCCAATCACCTTTGGGTGCATTCCTGTAACCAAGGACACTAAGCAAAGGGAGTTTCGGGAACCTCCCTCGCTTCCTGCCCTACCAGACACGCTGGAGCCAGAGGCGGGCTTCAGCAGTGAACCCCGCCAAAGACAAAATGAACAAAGGGACCAAACCTGGTTTGGTGCGCAGAGTAAATCTGAAGGACCTTTACAACAAGAAATGGCAAAAAAAAGACTGGGGTGATTTTGACAAAATGGGCACCCATGGGTGCTATACTGCAGCTGCGAACGCAACCCACGGTAAAAACACACAATGGTAGGTGTTAGGCAGAATTCTCTGTATAGGCTAATTCCCCAAACCTATTGAGTCCCCCAGCAGCTTTGCTGGACTTTTGAGGTTTATTTTTTTCTCCTGCTAAGAGTGAGACTCATTTTCTCCCACTCATAGGCATGATTTGAGAATGTCCTTTGACTTTGTAATGTGTTTTATGGGCTATGGGGTCTTTTACTCCATAGGGCTTCATGTGTTTTTGGTATGTGTGTTACACAGCACCCTCAGTGCATTAACACAGGGGTGTCATAGTGACCCCCAAACATAGACTCCATACCCTGGGACTGACTACTGTCTCCCAGGGCATTTAAAGTCACGATTGACTTTAAGAGTCTTAAATTGTGAACAGAACCAGTGCAAACCATTATATTGTGGAAGTACTGGTAGGGGTAATTAGATTGCCCCTGGGTCTGTTTGAGGGGTCACTGTGCAGTCCCCCCTCATCGAGTTTCTGGCTGGTGGCAGTGGTTACCACGCAAAATATTCCACCAGAATATTTCCTATGGGATGTTCCCATTCATTTTAAACGCACCACTTTTTTTGGTGCAATGTTACAGATACCGCCGGGTTATTTATTTAATATTTATTCCCCAGTTGGGTCTTTTTGCCAGGACTCTGTTTTAAAATGGCGTTTTGTGTTCGCCTCTGTAACTCCAACCCAAGTCGAGCCCTTTGTTCCACTTTTGGCGGGCTTCTGCACAGAAGCCACCAAAAGAAGTGCCACTCTGTCTGGGTCTACAGGATGGATGTGAGGGGGGGGGGGGGGGGGGAATAGGCACCCTGGACTGAGTTGCCTCGGCAACTCAAGTCGCACTCTTGTGCGATTGGCCCAGTGGTGAGCCGCCCGGCTCACCCCTTAGCATGTTTGAGCGACAGCTAGGACTGGTGAATGGGGGTTTTCTGCATAAAAGCAGGGCTTTGGGACTGGAACTTCAGAAGTCGCCACAGGACCTAAAGAATCCGAAGAGGGAGAAGCTGAGCCGACCTGCAACGACGACACCACCGGTGGAGCCCTGCTGAACCGCCTCACCACTTCCCGACGACAGAAGATCTTCATCCTGGAGAGTCTTCTTCCTTCGAACTGGTGGGGTTAACCAGTTTGCCCTCTTTTCACCTTCCTGGATCGTCTCGTGGTCGAATCGCCCGTGCCAAGCACCCCGGCGGCCGGATAGTCACGTTTCACCACTACCGCGAATAAAAGGGTAGTACCTTTTAACCGAGAAACTCCGCGGCTGGTTTCTTCCCTGGCAGTGCAACAACCTCCAGCTTTCCTTCAGGTCGAGATCTTCTCTTCCCCTGGACGAAGCACCAACTTGCACAACCACTGCCAGGAACAACTGCCCCCGCTGGAGATTTCTCACCATTTCAGGTACTGTGTCCCGCCTGGTCTCCCTTGCAACAGACTGTTCAAGGTGTCCCATAAATCCTTGACTCTTTATCCTGTGGTGACTTGGAACCTGTTAACTAACTTTTCTGAACTGATCCAACTGTCACGACTATCAGCGTTAATCCTAACGCGATGCCTGAACCCAACATGGCGGCTCCTGCAGTCCACTGCAGTATGTGCAGCAGTCTAGTCGCCGCGCCCCAGAATGCCTTGCAACGTTTCCAGGCCAACGTGCCGACAGCTTATCTGTCTGCTTCTCCCAGACAAGGACGCGTTGCTTCTCTCCAAGGAGCTTGCGAACGCTACGTGAGTCTGTGTCAGGGAATTCTGTTCCTCTTTCTACTCAGACTTACCTTCGGGGCATATATTCTTTTTGGCACTTTTCTATTGAAACTAATTGATCTTTGTTGTGTTTATATGTGTTTACTTTAGGACGATTCGTTGCCTTCCCGTTCTGGGGTTCTTTTAGCGCCGCCCAAGCCACTCGCCCCTTGAGAGAATTTGTTTCCAACATCCGCCTTCGACCGGTGTTGGGTACTAGGGTTTTCTTTGGTAGGCACCCTTTTCTTCTGAAACATTCTCAGACACAACACCCTGTACGCTCATCCCTTCTGAACCGCAGTCACTCATCAAGCTTGAAGGGGTCTCGGTTATTCAGGGTAACTATTGTTCTCTACTCCCCTCTTGGAGGTTAGGTTGTTTTCAATTACTCTTGAGTGTTTTGTTCATCATTTTCCCTTGTTCTACACCTTTCAGTTTATCCAGTCTTTCAGATCATACCGGATGGTCGGTTACTCTTATTTCTAAGTCTTACTACCATCAGATGCCTTGGTAAGGGTTCAGTTTCTAGAAGTGTCTTTTCCAGTACTAGGCAGAATCATTTCTAATCACTTTTTTTCACTATTTCCCTTTAGCCAATCTGATTCTTCTGCCCTGGATCCTATCCTTTAAAGGCACGCCTATTCATCACCATACTCCTGGGATAGTGTAATCTACCTCCACGGGACGTTTCCAGGAGTCTACGCTCACTAGCAGCTCCACAGGGTTTTATTCCCCAGGAGGGTTTCCCTGGGAACCTCCCCTTGCCCTGGCCTTTGTGCCGGGTCTTTGGGTGTTTCTCGGGGGAATTCTAAGTCATCTGAAGCTAGAACATCTCCATCTGGGTACCTTTGTTTTCTACATCCGTAGCTGCTATTCTGCGCCAAATCCGCAGGTGAGAGAACTTCGTTTCTATGTTTTCTTTACACGGGACACTTATGATTGTTAAACAGTAAAGTATTGTGTGCATTCATAACACCAACTCCTTTTGAACTATCTGCAAAGAATTTTAAAGTGTACTTCAACTGTGTGATCTTGGGCACATTCCGCCTTGCTCTCTCCAAGAGTGGGCCTGGCCTATGAACTTCCTTGCTCTACAGTAGATTCTGCCTTTCTTGACTTGCTGTGGTTCTTTTAAAGTGTTGGGATTGTGTGCTTTTCTAATTCTGCCTTTTCCCTCCCTTTTTAAATAATTATTGGAGTGCCATCTTGGTTAAGCGCTCACCTCTGTATTTGATAATAAGTGGTGTTCTTTTCCTAAGACTTGTCGAATAATTAATCAGGGAGGTGTATATATTTCTAATGACCGTTTTAACTTGCTTGACATATTAGTGCCAGTGTATTTTTACAAATGTGTTTCTAAATAAATATATACTTTTATACCCAAGCTCTGGTCAGTGTTTGCTTGTGCTACTGTATTTTTGTACCTAATGTGTATACTCTATGTACTGCCTAACTCTTCTTGAGAGAATTCTGACTGCTCAGCCACAGCTACCAGTAAATCTGGGTGGTGCAGACTGCTACCAATTAGGTTTACTGCCAACACCTGTAGGCTTCAACTTTTTACAGTGGTCCCTAAGGGAACTGCACAGGTTTCTGCCTAATAGTATGAAAAAGTAAACCACTGACACCAGCCATTAATTGTAGAAAGGGTAACATAAAATTGTTACATGAGAAAGTAGACAAAGGGGATACTAAGTAACCCCTCCAGCACTCTGTAGACCCAGCACACACTATCTTCCATAAAGTTACAAAAGGTACGTAAAGTCAATTTAACTTTACTGCTCTGGTAAACAGTTTAACCAAGAGAAGGTATTTAAACCTTTGGGAAATCAAAAGGACTTCCCTGTGCCACTGCACTGAAGGTGTTCAAATCAAAGAAAAATACAAGAGAGTGGGGAAAAAGGTCTAACTCTCTCCAGGCTACAAATTAAAAGTCCTCAAGTCCAGCAAAAGAGCTGGGGGGGGGGTCTCTAAGGTAGAAGGGAATTAGCACATTTCTGAGAATTCTCCCTAATAGTGATACTGCAGAAGTCAAGTTGCACAACACTGTGCTCCGAGTGACACTGGACATAGTAAGTTAGTGAGGTTCTAGAATGTCAGCTAAAATAGTCTATGTTCAAAATGGCCCAGGTGAAGAGCCATCTCAAATGTCAAAGATTGTGATACTGAAAGCTTTAATGATGGGAGTTACAAGGGGAAGTTAACAGGAGTATGTCACTGATAGATGGGGTAAACCAACGTGGGGAGTGGTTGGGGGGGGGGGGTATAGTGGGATATTGGCGTTTGAAAAATAGGTTTACACCAGGCACAGGAGTCGGCAATAGGTCTGTACTACACAAGTTGGTAGAGTGACTGAGCAGCCAGACTTATCTCAAGAGGGGTAAATGTGAGCTGTAGAGATGTAACACTGAGATTCATAATTACAAGTATTCAAATAACACATACTCAAGGTTAAGTAAAATTATTATTCAACGGTTGGGTTTAAATAAGCCTTCTTTAGAAAGGACACTATGCAACAATAAAAATACACTTCACAACACATCCTCAGATTTAAGGTAAGCAAGTAGATACCCTTTTGGGATGCCACACACACACTTCCTGCACCCTGAGCTGACTTCAATTACTAGTACACTGTGGACATTGATATATCACTTGACACTTAATGCAATACTGAGGTTGTGGAAAAGGAAAAGGTTAGGGAAGGAAAAAGGTTAACAGGTTCTCAGAACATGTGAATACTTTGCAATCTTTCCAATTAAGTCTAGGTTAGGCCTCTCCCAGCAATACAAGTTAAACTCATGCCCCACCTATGAGGGACAGTTAAAACCAAAGTCAGTGGGTCAAAAGAGTCTGCAAGGAGCCAGGACAGCCAAGGTCACATTGCACAAAGTTTAGGGAGCTGAGGCACTTCTTCAGATAGCACAAAAGTCTTGCACAATGTTATTTAGAGGTTATGTAGAAAAATAATCACTCCTGGGCCACAAGCTGTTAGGCACGTGAAAGGCAAATCTGCAAGCAACTCTGCAAAAGGTAGCTACTGCAAGTCTCCAGTGAGAACAAGCAAGCTACAGACAAGAGAGTTAAGAACTTCTTCAGTCAAGACAGTACCTTACGTTGTAAATAGAGGATCCAGCTGGCTTCCATTCTGGTTGCAGTCCTGCAGATCCTGGGCCTCAGTCGTGGGGACAAGAGGGAGGACGTCAGGAGGACTCCTGCACTGCAGTTCGAAGGTCGGCGGCTATGGGCCCTTTCCAAATTTGCAGCACTTTGCATTTTCAGCTACCAGCAAATAGCAACACCGTGGTTCTTGGAAACCTTATGAGCTCCCCTTGCTTCTGGGGTCCAGCACTCTGTTGAGGTGGACCAGGCTTGGGTCGTCCAGCTTTGGGAGGGTCTTCAGGATCTTCCTGGAGCTTGGGTCCAGCTTAAAGATGATGTACTCCTTTCTGTTGTTCCTGACCCCTGGCACTCTGTTCCAGCAGCAGCAAGGAAGTACAGCCAACCGGGAGAGGGGTTCCAGCAAAGTTAGTCTTGGGGTCAGTTAGTCTCACCAACCCAAGGGAAGAGTCATCTGTTCCGGGCTTCTCTAGTTCATAGGAAGTTGGACCGGGCAGTTCAATGGTCCAGGAGGGTACAGCAAGCTTCTCTTCCAAGTTCTTTCGTCAGATGTTTCTTCCAGTCGTCGATTCTGCCTTCTGTTCAAGAGACCTCGCATTTTATGCAGGATTCTCCCATTCATGCACAGCCTACCACCTGTCACTCAGACAACAGGGTGGCTATCCTGCAAGGACAGCCAGCCAATCAGGACTAGGTGCATTCAGGTAACCAAGGAGACTAAGGACAGGGAGTTTTGGGAACCTCCCTCACTTCTGGCTCCAGTGTGTCTGGCAGGACAGGGGGCAGGTTTCAGCATTGAAGCCCACCGAAGGCAAAACAAACAAAAGGGTTAAACCTGGTTTGGCACGCAGAGGAAAACCAAAGAAAGTCCTCAAAAGCAAGAAATGGCGAAAAAAGAAGACTAGGGCCATTTTTACAAAATGGGCACCCATGCGTGCAATGCTGAAGTTGTGGATTCAGCCTGTAATAAAAGCGCACAATGGTAGGAAAATAAAACCACTGCCACCAACTATTAAATGTAGTGAGGGTAACAAACAATGTTACATGAGTAAGTAGGAAAAGGGGCTATTAAGTAAGCACACAGTACTTCCACATAAAATGGGGTGTACTGGACCCTACATAGGAAAAATAGGTAAGTAAAGTCAATTTCACTTTACTATTCTTGGGAACAGTAGTTTACCCAAGAGAAGGTATTTAAACATTACGAGAAATATACAGGCCTTCCCTGTGACACTGCACTGAAGGTGCTGTGTGTTGATGCCTATGGAGTTTGTCAGACTCCAAAACCAAAGGAAACAGAGTCCAAATCCGATCAAAAATATGAGTGTGTGAGAAAAAAGGTCTCACTGACTCCAGGATAAATTGAAAGTCTGAAAGTCCAGCAAAAGAGCTAGGGGTCTCCAAATAAGGTTGAACGGAATTACCACTGAAACGAGAATTCTCCCCAACACTCGCCGCCCCCAGACTAAGGGACAGGAGGATTTAATCCACTCCTGGATGAATCTCCTAATCCAGTCTGTCATACTTTCTGGAGAGACCATCAGTATTTTGGCGATTACACCCTGACCTGTGTTCGATGATGAAATCAAACCCTTGCAGGCTGATTGACCACCTTAACGATTTAGGTTTCTCCCCGTTCAACAGCATTAACCATCTCAAAGGTTGGTGGTCTGTCTGAATTACAAAACTTCTTCAGAGACCACACAATGGCAAATCCCTCATGTTCAATAGTTGCCCACTTTGTCTCACGGTCCTTCAGTTTCCTAATTATGAAGGAGATGGGGTGTTCCCTTCCTTTCTCATCCAGCTGACTCAAAACTGCACCTATCCCTGTATTAGAAGGAGAAGTTACTTTCCAAATCTGGTAATGTTCTTTCCGCCGACTTATTCCATATCTACGACATTAATGTCCGCAGCTGTGCTGCTTCGGAAATTTTTTGGCAGAGGGCGTCCTGCGTCAATGTCGTTGATCCCATGTCCCTCGAGGGCCTCCGTCGAGGGTCTACGTCACCAGATGTTATATATATATATATATATATATATGACGCACAACGCCCGTAGCCTCAGTTGTAGTTTTTTCCCAGAACGTATGGCACCAATCTCCTGCCAGCCTGACTGCAGATAGCCTTGTGGAAACTTAAGCTGCAATCGCATAGGAAATTCTCCAGAGGGGCAGGCTGGGAGGGTGATGTGGAATACGTCTGAGGAACATCCCATCGAAAGAACGTTACAAGATATACCAGATATGGTAAGTACCATGCTCTCCTGGCCCAATCTGGAGCCACAAGGATCATGCGGGTCCCGAACCTCTGCAACACTTGAGGAATGACGGGGACTGGAGGAAACGCGTGCAGCAGCAGGAATGAGCAATCTACCACGAACGTGTCTCCTAAGGCTCCTCTCGGAGGAAATTCCCTTGAGCAGAATCTCTCGCAATTCCGTTTGACCCTGGTGGCGAAGAGATCCACTTGCGGGGTTCCCCAAAGGGCAAAGATCTCCAGAAGGACTTCCTGAGCCAACTCCCACTCGTGAGAGACTCCGCTCTGCCTGCTACTTGCACAACGGGAGTGACCCCCCCCCCCTTTTGTTGAGGTAATGCAAGGCCACTGTGTTGTCCGTCATGGTCAGAACACTTTTCCCCTGTAAAGTCGGCAGAAAAGCCTCCAGGGCAAGCCTGATGGCTCTCAGCTCTAACAAGTTGATGTGGAGTCTGGACTCGAACGGAGAACAACGACCATGGACGGTCAGCTCGTTGGCATGAGCACCCCATCCTTTAAGGGAAGCATCCGTCACAATCGTCACCTCCGGCTAGGATTGCCAAAACGGTTCCTCCTTCAGTAGGTTCCTTTCATCGGCCCACCACAGAAGATCCTGTGCGACCGAGATTGGAATCTGAACGGGATCCGAGATCTTGCCCAAGAACTGGGCCACTGCAGTTTGAGAGCCCATTGCAGGGATCTCATCCGCAGTCTGGCCTCCGGCACCAGAAAAATTCAGGAAGTCGAAAACCGGTAGACACTGGGCACTTTGAAACTTGTCTACCATCTGCACAAAACGATGAGCCCTGACCTGGGGAGGCGAACACTTCCCCGGGTAAGTGTCTAGCACAGTCCCGATGTACTGGAGCTGTTGGTAAGGTGTCAAATGCGACTTCTTGAAATTCAGGGAGAAGCCCAGCCTGTGGAGGGTGCAGCAGGTGAGACCGAGATGATCCAACACTTGTTCGGGAGAGAGCGTTCGGATCAGCCAGTCGTCCGGGTAGGGGTAGATGTGAATCCCCCCCCTCGCCTGAGCTACGCTGCCACCACTACCATGAGCATGGTGAAGACCCTCGGGCGGAGGTCAATCCCGAATGGCAGGACACGAAACTGAAAGTGCGAGTCGCCAGCCGCAAACCTCAGGTACTTCCTTGTGCATGGGATGAATCGGCACATGAAAGTACGGATCCTTGAAGTCAAGAGACACCAACCAATCCTGAAGTTGAAGGGCCAGGAGGACCTGAGAAAGAGTAACCATATTGAACTTGTCCTTCCTGAGAAGTTTGTTGAACCAACGCAAGTCCATGATGGGTCTCAACCCTCAGTCTTTCTTGAGAATCAAAAAAGATGGGGAATATCAACCCTTGTTCCTCTCCGCCACATGCACCAGTTCTATGGCGCCTTTCTCCAGCAGGGATAGGATTTCCTACACAAGGAGCGGATCCGGACGCTTCAAAAGAGCTTCCCCGGTGGATTGTCTCGAGGCCGCTGAAGGAAGGGAAAACAGTAGCCGTGGGCTATGGTATCCAACTCCCACGCATCTGAAGTAATGGTACGCCATTCTCTGAGATGCTGTGCTAGCCTGCCCCCAACCAGCGGACCATGGGACATCGCCTCATGACTGAGATGTAGTGGCTGCGGCAGTGCCTGATGGCAAAGAGGCAACTGCCCAAGCGGCCTTGGCACCACTATTTCCCCGACCACCACGGGTACTTTTTCGCTGACCCCTTTGACTGGCAACCCCTCTCGATCTACCAAACGAGGAGTAGTACCGAAAGGAACCTCCCCTCCATTGCTGTCCCTAGGACGAAAAGGCAGAGGTTGACGTACTGCAGCACTCAAAGACTTTGCTGCAGCTTTGGAGGTCTGCAACCTCTCAAGGCTCTAGTCAGTCTTGCTGCCAAACAAATGAACGCAGTCAATGGGCATGTTCAGAAGATGGGATTGCACATCCGGGGCAAACCCCGACTTCCGCAACCACGCAAACCTGCGTATCACGTTGCTCGCAGCCATGGATCGGCTGACACCATCTGCTGTGTCCAAACCAGACTGAACGGATTCGCACATAGCATCCTTGCCGTCTTGCACGAGGGCCAGAAAACCATCCCTTTCTTCCCCCTCGGGAATATGTTCAGCCGCCAATGATGCACAGTTTCAAAGTGTGTGTGTAAACTTTGCCAAGGAACAAGTGGAGTTGACTGACTTCAACGCCATACTCCCAGGCGAAAATACCTTCCTCGCCCAACCATCAAAGCGCTTGTCGTCCCTATCAGGAGGAATGGTAGGGTACGCAGCCTGCTTCGAGGAGGCCGTAGCTGTCTGCACCACCAAACTTTCCGGAGTAGGGTGCAACAATAAGTAGCAGGGGTCACTACTGGATGGGTGGTATTTGAACGACCTGTTAACTGCCGACAGACTCTCCGGAGCAGTCCAAGCCGCTGCCACCCTCTTTTGCAAAGCCATGTGAAACGGCAACACCGGGTCAGTGGACAGACCCTGATCCAGGATATCAGTCAAGTCATCCTGATCAAATTCCACTGGGGGGCAGACCACCCCAAGTATTCCGTCACCCTTGACATGAGCTGCCGATAGGAAGATTCAGCATGCGCCCCCGGTTCAGGCCGTTCAAACATCGGACTATGCCCAGACAAAAGATCATCAGGGACATCAGGATGCACAGACAAGACCATCTCCTGATCAGACAGTTCATTAACCTCTGAAATTTCTTGCAAAGGTTGGAAAAAAAATCCAATCAAGCTGGTCTGGAGTAAACTCCACCATGCTGGCCTTCTGGTCATGCCAATGTTTGACCAGAGCCTGACCTGCTTTCTAGTTATCAGAAGCTTCTGTCGTCATTAGTGCCATTCTCCTCCGGAGACCTCACACATAGTGACTCTCACTGACTTGAGGGAAGGAGCACTCTCCAACCTTTCCTTGAATAGGGCTAAAGGGCCTCTAACCGGATGACCATAGAGCAGTTCAAAAGGGGCTGAAACCAACCCCTTCTTGAGGGACTTCTCTTCTAAGGGGTTGCTCTAAAGCACCTATTCATGCTCTTCATAGTTCTGTTAAATCTCTCAACCATCCCATTGGTTTGGAGATGGTAGGCTGTTGAGAACTTGTAGGTCACACCCCAGTTTTTCCACATGGCTTGCATGTAGTGGGACATCAAATGTGACCCCCCTGTCTGAGATAACCTCCGTAGGAAAATCAACCCTGGTAGAAATACCAAGAAAGGCCTTAGCCACTGCCTGATCAGTAAAAGTCGTCATAAGTATGGCTTCAGGATACTTTGTAGCATGGTCTACCACACCCAATATAAATAGGTTGCCTGAAGAAGTTGGAGGGTCTAGGGGTCCAACAATGTCAATCCCCATACTCTCAAAAGAAACTCACCACTAGGAGAGTCGCTTAAAAGTACCACATTCTTGGCTCCACTCCTGTCAGAAGTCTGACAAGTGCGACAGCTCTTACAGAATTTGTCTACTTCAGACCCCATCTTGGGTCAGTAGAAATACAGAGATAGCTTCTCTTTGATGGTCTTGAAACTTAAGTGACCAGTCAGTGGGTTCTCATGGGCTAATTAAGAACTGGTGTCTCAACGCCTGGGGCACAACAAGTGTTCTGTAGTCTCCTGGGTAGACTCAGTAGGTTCACTGTAGAAGAGGGTATCCTCCCAGTAAAGCCTATGCTTCCATGGCTCTTGCCCTTCCAGCTGGGAAGCTGCCTGTTGGTGAAGACCTTCAAGAGTAGGACACTCTGACCTCTGCTGAAGACTGCCCTAGACGGTCCACCTTCTGCAAGTAAAGTTTGCAGTTCAGAATGGTCTTTAGGATCCAGATCTCCAACATAGGGAAGGTTTTCTTCCAGCTCTTTTATACCAGTAGCTGACTCTTCTGAGTTTGGTAGGTCCTCCCACTCGGTCTCAGCTGGGGAAGGGGTCACTGGGGTGACGTTGGACTGTCCCATCGGAAATGTCCTTGTCCTTTGAAGAGGTTTAGGTGTAATACCTTTATTTCTTACGGAGACCTGGGATTTCCCCTTTGTTTCTTTTCTTTGGACTCAAATTAGAAGGGTGCCCTTCCTGTGGACTAGAGGTAAGAGGAATTTCCTCAACCTCCAACTGAGTCTCCTATGGTTGCCTCTCTGGCCAATCTTGTTTGCTCCTGCTTCCTTTTACTGGGAGGCCTGGGGGTGCTTGATACAACTCCAAGAGATTTTAAGTCCTTGGCCAACAGGACCCTCTCAGGCACCTCATTCTGTACACTGACCGGTATTCTAACAGTCATTATTGCACTGTATGAGACCTGGCAGTATTAGAACCATTTGGATTGGGCCTCCTGCAGGTTTAGTGGGTGCCTTAGCCACATCCTCAAGTTTGAAAAAAACTTTTTTCATCAACCAATGTAATGCTTGCCCCAGTGTCTCTAATGGAAGGAGTCTCCTGATCATTGACAAGTACACTGTCCTTGTAAAATTATTTTGTGCTATCTGGTATGAAGTTGTACATATCCACAATCTGTTGTTCACATAGACCCAGGGTCACTAAAGAAACACTGGCTGAGACACCAATGGGGTCTTCAGCCAATAATTGATGGTTAACACTTGCCATATGAACTTTTCTCTCAGAGATGAAGGCTAAGGAGGCAGTGTGGACCTCTGAAGGTTTACCCTTACATCTGGGATCCCCTTTCACAGTCAGTAGACCAACATGCATAGCATTTTCCAAACGCTATCTGGAATGGGGGTTTCTGATGACCTCTCTAGTTTAGCACAAGAGGGTTCACTAGACTTACAATGTTTCCCATGGAATTTACCCTTATTCTGTCTGTGGCCCTCTTTTGGATGGTTGGAACTAGAATTATCTTTTCCCTCTTTCTTGTGCTGCTTCCGCTTGTCCTTTTTGTGAGTGGCCCCAGAGTCCTTTTGGGTGGCCCTGTTGGCTCCCCACAAGTCAGCAGCCTGTGCTAACTATTTGGGATCAATCTCTTGAGTCCGCCTGTTAGGCAGAAACCTGTGCAGTTCCCTCTGGGACCACTGCAAAAGACATAAGACTACAGGTGTTTGGCAGTAAAACCACTTGGTAGCAGTCTGTACCACACAGATTCACTTGGTAGCTGTGGCTGAGCAGTCAGACTTCCCTCAAGAAGAGTTAGGCAGTATACCGAGTATTCGAAATAGGTCAAGAGAACACAATAGAACAAGTAAACACTGACCAGGGCTTGGTGTAAAAGAGAGATAATTATTTATTTAAAACCGCATCTAGAAAAACACACAGGCACTAATAGTAAGCAATTCAAAAACACGGTCACTAAAAGATATACACTCCCTTAAAAGAATATTAGACAAGTCTTAAGTAAAGCCCCCCATATTTTCAGACAGCAGTGAGCGGTTAACGTAGATGGCACTCTAATAATTCGTTTTTAAAAGGGAGAGAAAAGCAGAGAACAAGTTGAAACAGAACCCAACACTTTTACAAGAACATAACAAGAGAGGAAGGCAAAGTAAAACCGTGAAGTTAGAGTTCAAGAGGCCGGATCAACTTTCAGAGGATCAAAACGAAATGTGTCCAAGGTCACACGGTTGCAGTGCACAAAAGTCTTGTAAAGGTTCAAAAAGGAGTTGGACTAAAGAAAGGGACCAGTCAGAGGGTCAAAGCGGCCAGCCCAGAAGGTTAAGGGGTTATTACCTTGTAGCAATCTTTAGAAAGGGAGGCCTGGCGGACACAGTACCTTAAAGTGGTGAGAAGACTCCAGCGCAGGCAGTTGTTCCTGGCAGCGGATGCAAGTCGGTGCTTCGTCCGGGGAAGAGAGGGTCTTGTCATGGAGGAAGACAGGAGTCCGTTGCACTGCCAGGGAAGAAACCAGCTGCGGAGTTTCTCAGGTACAAGGAGCAGTCCGTTGATTCGCGGTTCAGTGTCGAGTGGCTATCCGGCCGCCGGGGTGCTTGGCACGGGCAGTTCGACCACAAACCGGTCTGAGGTGCAAAGAAAAGGTAAAACTGGTTGTGCCCACCAGTCAGGGGAAGAAGCCTCTCCAGCCGGGAGATCTTCTCTGTCGTCGGGAAGTGGCGAGTTGGTTGCGAGGGCTCCACCTGTGGTGTAGTGGTAGGTCGGCTCAGCTTCTCCCTCGTCGGATTCTCAGGTCCTGTGGCGATTTCTGAAGATCCAGTCCCCAAAGCCCTGCTTTTATGCAACATACCCCCATTCACTCAGCCTAGCTGTCAATCAAACATGCTAAGTGGTGAGCCGGCCGGCTCACCACTTGGGCCAATCACACAAGAGTGCGACTTGAGTTACCAAGGTAACTCAGTCCAGGGTGCCTAAACCCCCTCCCACACCCCCTGTGGTACCCAGACAGAGTGGCACCACTTTTGGAGGCTTCTGTGGAGAAGCCCCCCAAAAAGTGGAACAAAGGGCTCGTCTTGGGTTGGAGTCACAGAAGGGAACACAGACGCCATTTTAGAATAGAGTCCTGGCAAAAAATACCAACCGGTGAATTAATATTAATTAAATAAACCGGCGGTATATTCGAGGCTATGAGAATTAAATAATTAAAGTTGGTAGCCCCGAACAATGGGAAAATCCCATAGGAAAATATTTGCGGTCGAATATAAAAAGTAGTTTCCACTGCCACCAGCCAAAACTCGATCAGGGGGGACGGAGACGTGCCCCCTCGACTAACAGACCCCGGGGAAATCGAATTGCCCCGACCAGTACGTCCACAATATGATGGTTTGTGCTGGTTTCTGTTAATAATTTGGGACTAGTAAAGCCAATGGTGACTTTACATGCCCTGGGAGACAGTAGTCAGTCCCAGGGTATGGAGTCTATGGTGGGGGGTCACTATGACACCCATGTTACTGCACGGAGGGTGCTGTGTGTACCACATTATAAAAACACACGAGACCCTATGGAGTAAAGGATCCCATAGCCCATAAAACACATTAACATTCAAAGGAACACCATAAATCATGTCCAAGAGTGGGAGAAAGAGTCTCACTCTTGGCAGGAGAAAAAAACAAACTCCAGAAATCCAGCAAAGCTGCTGGAGGACTCACTAGGTTAGGAAATTTAGCCTAAAGAGAGAATTCTCCCTAACACAGTCAAGTGCTGCCCCAGCTCAGGAGAGCAGGCATAAAAAAATAGATTAACAAAAACAGATTTCTCATTCCTTCAAAGGTGTTCACTCGGTAACCCTTAACCCAAACATCTAAGTTTTTGAAACATTCACAAACCTAGGTAGCCCAAGGCGTACCATCAGTCTTTTTGAGGGTCCTAAACCTTTTAAGGTCTGAGGAGGAGTTTTCCCAAATCTGGCTATTAATGCCAGCTTCACAGATTCATAATCCTTTCTCCCAATGGCACCCACATCCATCACAGCCATTCAGGGTAAGCCTAGACATGAGCCATGGGATTAAATCCTTCCCACTGAGTCCTTGAAGGCCATAGGTGTATTCAAAAGTACCCAACTAATCCAATACATCATGTTTTGCATCATACATATTCACTGCTTCTTTGGGCAGGCAAGGCCTCTTGGGACTGGAAGACCTAGATGACCCTGGGAGGGCAGCAGATTCAAGCGACAATCTTTTCATATCCATTTCATGTTGCATTTCCAACTCCCTGAGCCTGATGTTCTGATGTCTGGCTTCAGCATCTATTCTTTTGTTTTCAAGAGAAACATCTTCTGGGCTTAACGTTGGACCTTGTAGGGTCCCAAAGGAAATAGGAGGAGGCAGAAGGGCAGGCTATCGCAGAAAGGAGGCCCTGCTCCTGAGACTCCTCTACTTCTTCTGACCCTTAACTGCCATCCTATTCATCATCATCATCATCATCATCTACATTACTGTGGATAGTAGGTGTTACAGGCCTACTACCCAAACTCTGGTGATTCAACAACCTTTCAATCAATTCACCTTTTCTTTCCTCTAACAGGCAGACCCCTAGCTTTGCACATATCTTTCAGTTGATCTACTGTCAAAATAACTAGGGCTGCCTCATTGCAGTTATCCATATTTGGTATGTTACAATTGTTTTTTACTTTCTGATGGAGCTTAGCCGTGTGGAGGTTTAGTTGAACACAAGCACAGTGAAATACTCAATGTAACAACTTCACATCAGTGTTGATTGTATGCAGTAACCCTGTGGTAGACTACATCAGACGTGTCTTCTTGGTAATAGGCAACACACCTATTGGTATAGGTATGTACTTCACAAGTTGGTAGAGTGACTGAGCAGCCAGACCCATCTCAAGAGGGGTAAATGTGAGCTGTAGAGATAACAGAGTACCTGGAGAGTATAAACCTACACCAATAGGTGGACACCTATTACTAAGAGAGCAAGGCTGGTGTACTCTTCCACAGGGTAACTACAAACAATCTTGCCCAACACCAGGGATATGAAGAAAACAGATAACACCAACAGTTTGAGGTGGCATGCTAACGGAACCTTGGGCAGAAACGAAGGATTGGTGCGTAGAATCACTGTGGACTTGTGGAAGGTAAGGTATGGCACCTTGGAGGAAAAAGCTTGCATTTCACCAACTCTTCGTGCTGAAGTGATGGCTAGGAAGGCAACCTTTCAAGAGAAACTCGAGTCCAGCCTTGTGTTATGGCTCAAATGGAGGCAGCATGAGTCTTGACAGCACTACGTTCAGTTCCCAAACAGGTGCGGAACGCTTTGTTGGCGAGAAAGAAAGTAGGAGACCCATGAGGAACTCCTTGGCAAGGCGGTTAGACCAAAGAGACAACCCGGAAGAAGAACGGGTGTATAGGCACCGCTGTGAGATGCACCTTGATGGAGGAACGTGTCAAACCTGCCAGCGCCAAAGATAGCAGGTAAGATAAGATGTCCTTTGGTGGAACGGTATAAAGGTCCAGACCAAGCATTCCACACCAAATGGCAAAGTGTTTCCATTTACTCTTGTAGCCAGCAAAC
This sequence comes from Ambystoma mexicanum, assembly GCF_040938575.1. NCBI lineage: Eukaryota > Metazoa > Chordata > Amphibia > Caudata > Ambystomatidae > Ambystoma > Ambystoma mexicanum. The sequence goes on along the minus strand of NC_090932.1, from coordinate 693,267,441 downwards.
ATGGCTAGGGCTTGGGCTAGGATGTCTGCAGTCCTGAGGCAATGGGTTGGAGAATTCTAGGAATACAGGAGACTGGCCGTCAGGTTGAGGGAGGCAGAGTCATGATGGAGGACTACACCCTCATCCCTGGATAGTAGCTCTTGTCGAGGAGGAAGCATCATGGGGAGAGGGGGGCAGGAGTGAAAATGGGCACCCTCTAGACCTAGGGACACTAGAAAATCCCCTTCTTGTTACTGTGACAGCATGTGCAGCAGCGTTACCATTCTGAAAGTTTTGACCTTCAGGAATTTGTTTAATAATTGGAGTCTACTATGGGCCTTCAATCCCCCGACTTTTTCCGTACTAGGACACACCTTTGAGTAGACTTCATGTCCTTGCTGGTCATGTACCACTTTCTCAATGCCACCCTTGGATAATAGAGATTGGACTTCATGCAGCAGTACATGGTATGTGCTTTGCTGTTTACTGCAGCAGCGGAATGGTGGGAGGCTGCTTGACGAATTCCAGCGTGTGACCTTGCTGGAGACGGGATAGCACCCACTCGATGTCCTGCCAGTTGTGGATGAACTGCGACAGCCTTCCACCCCACTGGGGTGTTTAAGTGGAAAGGCTGGGCCCAAAGCTGTCAGGTTTGTTTAGCAGGTTGGCCCTTGTGTGAAGAGCCCTGTCGGCAGTGTCTGATGTTGAATAAGAAGTGACCTTGTACTAGCACAATACTAGCACAATGGGGACTGGTATGCTGGCTGGTACTCCTGTACACTTCATGAGAAACTGGACTTTCCCAAGCAAAAGCACTGGTTCCTCTGCTGGAACGTGCCCAGGGAGTGTGCAGTGTCCGTCTTGGTCTAAATGGACTGTAATGTTTTGTCCACTTTCTTGCTGAAGAGATCAATGCCAGTGAACAACAGGCCTACCCACCTTTGCCTGAACTTCAGGCCTGAATTTAGTAGCCTTGCGCCAGCCTTGCCTGCAGAGTAACGCACAATTCCCCAGCTGCCGGAATCCGGCATCAGCGATGTCCACAGATATGGATATTGCATGATCAGAAGCCACGTCTCTCCTTCACGAAGAAGGGCAGAAGCCTGCTGCTTCTTATAGTCTGGTAGCAACTCTAGCATGGGGCCCATCTTGAACCATAGCTACTGGTCATTTCTTGAGAGAATAGCCATGGCATTGGCTGCCTAGATGGTTGTGGCGGTTGTCATAATCACCCTCTTCCCAAAATGCTTTCCTCCTTTGTCGGGCGGGCGAGAGGGGGGGCTAATGAACAGGAGAAAGGGCTGGTGCAGAGTTTCTGGGCTGCCGCGGACACCACAGTCTTCTGAAGGTTATGTTCTTCCTAATAGTATATCTGATTGGGTGCACTACAACAACCCTGACCTCCTGGCACTAGGAACTCAACCTTTGGCATAAGCCTGTACTACACAGGTTGGTAGCGTGATGAGCAGCCAGGCTGATCTCAAGAGGGGTCAATGTGAGCAGTAGGGCAGTTACACAGAGATTCACAGTGACAAGTATTCAAATAAACTCTTACACACAAGATCTTGATTAAACAATTATTAATTTAACAGTCAGTTTGAATAAGCCTTCTTCAGAAGGGGCAATAGAATAGTAACACAAATACACTCCAAAATACACACTCTTAGTTTCTCTAAATCAGCAAGTACCCATTTGGGATGGCACAGACACTTCCTACACCCTCAGGTGACAAATAGCTAGGACACTGTGGACATTAATATATTACTGTTGCATTTAGAGCAATACTTAGGAGTATGTCAAGGAAAATGGTTATTATTAACTACAGCTATATCTTTGCCGTGGTTGCGGTTTGCCGTTTGGTAATTGGAACATGGCGGTCTGTATAGTCTGCGGCAGTTTGTATGACAGGGATGAGAGACTGACTAAGGCGGCTCCTTAAGCTGTCAGGTGTTCCCTGTATTCACTGTCCGCCTTTTCTGTCTCCCCTTCTATGCTTTGCTCTGTACTGTCTCTAGGGAGCAGGGGACGGGGGGGGTGGGGGGGAGTGTCGGACTAAGGGGGCAACTCGAGCTGTCGGGCGCACCCTGTCCCCGCCCCTGGAGGCGGTGGTCTGCTGCCACAGTGTTTGCTGGAAAGAAGCTGTGTTGTGTCTCTTTTCTTTTTATTATTTTTTCCTTGTTTGGACTGTGGCCTAACAGACACATTTGCGCCATCCTCCATTTTTTATCTCCCACCCTTGGCTCTGTTACATCATGGCTTTAGGTTGTTAGGGTGAGGGGCTGCAAGTGAATCTCTCCCCTCTCCTATCCTAGCCTTATGGGATAAAACCCCTCTGATCTGTGTCTATACCGCCTATTCATTGGCTTTTTTTATATCCCCCTTTTTTTTTTAACCAGTGCCTGTGTGTTTTTATAAATGCCCCCCCCCCCCCCCGTATGAATCACAACCTTATTTTCTCGGCACTTGCACTTTAAGCAATACGCTTACTCTTTTGATTAATAGGGGTCTCTCGGCTCAGTTACTAGGACACTTCCCTTTACGTTTTATTCTGGTTCAGTGGTTGTTTTCAGTGCTACTAAACTATGTCTAAACGTAAGGCTAAAGCCCCTCCCGCCCTCTTTGGTCCCCAATGAAACTAAAAAAAAGTAAGCCCAGCTCTCTAGGTGTGCTGGAAGATCCGGACACTGGCGGCTATATTCCCAAATTGAAGCCTAGAAAAAGTAAAGGCGCTCAGATCGACCACGGCCAATCAACCCTAAAAACTACTTGGGCTACCGCAGTCTGTGCCAAATTATGGCACCCATTTGGAACTTGGGTGCCCTCACATTGCTGATGAGTGGTTACTGGCTCCTGTTGCGCACTGGCTGGCATTATGGTCAAACCAGAAAGCCATTCGCTCACATAAAATCATAACAGCATTGGTGATAGGTCCGGCTGTAAAAAAAATACTGTGGCTCAACTACATCTGGAAATGTGTCAGTCAGTTTTGTGCTAGCCTCATTTGTCCTCCAACTTTCATGACTGTTTTGTAAGGGCTCATAAGCAGCTGTTTAAATCTATCCTCAAGTCAAACAGAGAGTCCTCTGCCATAGGCATTTCTGCAAACAGAAGGCACATTGTTCTTACTACCGCAGATACCATTCAGCTGTATTTGTTACATAGTAATAAACCCTATGACCGTTGGGCCCTCACAAGCCCGATTTGACCTTTTATGGCTTGGGGCCTGAACAAAAAACTGGTCTCACAATGCTCAACCTTTGGCTTGCACCTGTCGTTAGTGCCCTGTGGAGGACCTTTTGCATTTTGTGCTGTTTTTCCCAACATATACGGACAGGAGGAAAACACTTTTGCCTTTACTGAGGTCTGCTGGAATGTCTCAAGCTAGGCCTGCCCTATGTTATCTACTTTCAGCTGCCACGCTGTCTGTGGCATGGGGCTCGGGGTACTATTTGAGAAAGGTCTGGCACCGGAGAACTAAAATTATTTCTCAAAATTGGACTGAACATTGATAATTTAATGAATATTCTGGTCCTCTTTCGGTGGATATTAATTGGAACACACACACACGCACTAACTTTTTTATCTTATGTAATGTTTTTCTATCTCTGTGCTATGCATTTTCGTACTATTGTATTTTATCTGGCATCGGTTGTTTATGGAAAATGTGTTTCCGAATAAACGTATTGATGGTTATTAGAACACAAGAGATCACACAAATATTCTGAAGCAGGTAAGTACTTTTGGTAACCCCCAATGCAAAGTAAGTTAACCTTGGCCTGGAAGGAAGCCAAAACACACAGAGGTAACAAGTCATTCAGGGAGCCAGGCCAGGCCAAAGTCAATTGGACAAAAGTCTAGGTGAGCTGAAGCAATTCTTGCAGGTAGGTAAAAGTCTTGCACAATGTATTAGAAGTCTTTGTAGAAAAGAAGAAATCAAAGTAGGGCCACAAGCTTATTAGGGTTGTGAGGTAAAGAAGCTATTAGCGACTCAAAAGAAGCAACCAAGACAAGTCTCCACTGAGAACAAGGGAGGTTACACAACACGAAGTAAGTTCTTAGACTATACAGTACCTTTGGTTAGAAGAAACGGTCCATCTGACTTCTGTTCCTGTGCAGCTCTGCAGATCCCATGTTCCTGGGCTTCAGTTATGTGGAGAAGGGGGAGGACGTCTGGAGGACTCCTGCACTGCAACGGGACGATCAGCGACAGAAAAGGACTTCTATTCAGTGGCACGTCGTGGTTTCAGCTCCTCACGTCTCAGCAAATAGCACCACCACTGACTCTTGGCTGTTGAAATGGGCTTTCCTTGCATTTGGGGTCCAGCACTCTGTTGAGGTGGTTCAGGCTCGGTCAGTCCCGCTTCCTGGGAGTTCGGAGGATCTTCCAGGTGCTCTTGGCCAACTTAAAAGCAACGCACACAATCTGGTGTTCCTCTCCCTGGCTCTTCGGTTCCAGCAGCAACTGCAGTGGAAATACAACCAGCTTCGAGAGGATGTCCAGACGGGCTTACTTTGGAGTCGATTGGTCCCACCAACTCAAGGGGAGAAGTGGTCCTTGCAGGGCTTCTCTAGTCTAGATGAATTCAGGGCTTCAACTGTCCAGGAGTTGCCGCAGGCGTCTCTTCCAAGTTCTTCTTCGGATTCCTTCGTCCAGTGGTCGACGCTGCCTTCTAGCCAAAAAGTCTCGCCTTTTATGCAGGTTTCTCCCATTCATTCCAGCCTAGCTGACAGTCGAACAGCAAGGTGGCTTGTCCTTGCCAGACAGCCAGCCTGCCAATCACCTTTGGGTGCATTCCTGTAACCAAGGGGATTAAGCAGAGGGAGTTTCAGGCACCTACCTCACCTCCTGCCCCCGCTAAACGTACTGGAGCCAGAGGCAGGCTTCACTCGTGAATCCCGTCAAAGACAAAATGAACAAAGGGACCAAACCTGGTTTGGCGCGCAGAGTAAACATCAAGAAGGACCTTTCCACAAAGAAATGGTGAAAAAAACAACCAGGGCCTTTTTGACAAAAATAGCACCCTTGGGTGCTTTACTGCAGCTGAGAACGCAGCCTGCAATAAAACCACACCACGGTAGTTAAAAGTAAACCACTGCCACCAGCCATACATCAAGGAAAGGGTAACAAAAAATGTTACATGAGAAATTATAAGTTACTCACCGTAGTGACTGACATACTTTTAGTCCTTAGTACCCTTTCCTCCATACTGCACGGGCGTCCCTTCCAAGGGACGGGAGACAGAACCTTTTTCACCAGAAAAAACCTTCCCTTTAAATTTAGAGGCGCATGGGGGTGCAGCCCTGGGAGCTTGCGCTGCCCTGACTCCGCCCTCCATTGCCACACCTCAGTCCCTATAGACGTGTCGACAATAGATTTAACATTGCCTAATGACACCAGTTTTGTTAGGGGGGAGGTTGGTGGGATGTATGGAGGAAAGGGGACTAGGGATTAAGGACTAAGTGTACGTTAGTCACTACAGTGAGTAACTTATAATTACTCTTACGCCCCGTCCCCTTTCCTCCATACTGCATGGGCGATTACAACTGAGTGTAGCCCCAGGGTGGAGAGGAGACTCTCCTTAAGCAAACAGGTTTCGAAGAACCGCCTATCGGAAAGCCGCGTCAGCTCTAGAACCGGCATCACAACATTAGTGCTTGCAGAAAGCCGAAGGGGTGGCCCATGTGGCCGCCCTTCTTATGACTTGCCAGGGGACATGCCGCTGGAAAGCGATGGCTCTTGCCTTGGCTCTGACCGCGTGGGCGTGCATGTTGGCCGGCAGTGGCTTGTGCTCTCCATCGTAGGCTTCTTTGACGGCCGAAACCATCCATCGGGCTATGGAGGCCTGATACCCTGGTTTTGTTTCTCCGAATGGGACAAAAAGCATCCGACTTGCGGAAGCCCTTGGTCGTGTCCAGGTAGAATTTCAGGGCACGCCTGACATCAAGGCAGTGCAGAACTCTGTGCCTCTTCTTTGGGCTGAGCAAAAAAACGTGGGCAAGACGATTTGTTCGTTCAGATGGAATGCGGACGGCACCTTAGGTAAGAATGCTGGGTGCATCCGTAGGACTACCTTGTCCTTGTGAAACAGTGTATTGCTCCGAGGCAACCAGCGCCTGGATTTCGCTGATTCTGCGAGCCAAGGTCGTCTTAATGGTGACCAACCTGATGTCCGTGGACGCCATAGGTTCGAATCGTTTGTGCGCCAAGTCACCCAAGACAATGTTGAGGTCCCACACAGGGTGCGGTCTCTTGATGGGTGGGTAGAGCCTGGCAAGACCCGTCAAATGTCTCATGACAATTGGGTTGGAAGTGGAAAAACTCTCCTCCGAGTTTCTGTATGCCCCGATAGCTGTGAGGTAAGTGCGGCAGGTGCCCACCTGCACGCCCGAGTGGGCGAGGTGTGCCGAGAAGGAGAGCACGTTGTCCAGAGTACATGCCAGGGGGGTCGATTTCCTTGGAGGCTGCCCAGTAGCTGAACCTGGTCCATTTACTCTAATACTAGGCCCTGGTAGCCTTGCTCTTTGCACCCTGTATGATCTCCAGATTAGCCTGGGAGAGGCGGAGGTGCCTTCGCTTCACCTGCTCAGGAACCACGGTGCGAGGGCTAGCTTCTGTGGCGCGGGGTGGATGACCATGCCCCTCTGCTGCGCCAGAAGATGTGCTGGGCCTGTCGGAAGGTGAATCGGTGGCATCTCCGAGAGGCTGAGCAGCTCTGAAAACCATGGCCTGGCTGGCAACCATGGAGCTATTAGAATGAAGCGCCACTGGCAAGACTCCTTGATCTTGCAAATCACTCTGAATCAGCGGAGTGGGCGGGAAGGCGTAAGCTGTCATGCCGTTCCACTGAATCCGAAATGCGTTGCCCAGGGAGCCGGGGCCCTGTCCCTGCCAGGAGGCAAACTGAGGGCACTTCTTGTTGTGCCAGGTGGCAAAGAGATACATCTGGGGGAAGATCTCCTGAGTAACGAGGTTGTTTAACTGCCACTCGTAGTTTTCTGCTCCCAACCTGCTGAGCCTGTCTGCCTCCAGAATGGATTCCTACGGAAGATGAACTGCCGTGAGGCAGATGTCGTTTTCCAGGGCCCACTGCCACATGCTGATTGACAGTCTGCACAATGGAGGGGATCCGGTGCCTCCCTGCTTGTTGACATAGTACATGCTGGTCGAGTTGTCGGTCTGGATAAGGACAACTTTTCCCCTGATCAGTGGGAGAAATCCTCTGAGTGCAAGCCCCAATTGATGAATCGAGAGCGGAGTCCGTAGTGATGGTGACCTGCGGGGTGGGAGGCCGGAAGGGCTTGCCCACCTGTAGGTTGCTGTCCATCGACAACCATGTGAGGTCCTGGTGGAGAGAGATGGAGGAACGTTGATCATCTCGGATTGAGAGGCCTGCTCCTGGTTCCATGATGCCGCGAAGTGCCGTAATATCCTCCTCATCCGGAGTCTGGTGTGGGGGACGGCTAATAGGACTGCTGCCAAGAGACCCAGGAGATGCTCGTACCACCAGACCGAGGTCACCTCTCTGCTGAGGAAGTAATGGCCCTCTTCATGGCTGTGATCTTGTGCTCTGATGGAAACACCCTCTCAGAGCATGTGTCCCAGGTGAGGCCCAAGCATGTCAGTCTGCGAGTGGGTTCTTGAGATTGAGCGAAAAGCCCAGATCGTGCAGTGTGTTCACAAGAGCCTGTGAAGTGTGGTGGACTGCTTCCGGTGATGTAGCCCTGACGAGCCAGTCATCGAGGTATGGGCAGATGTGGAGGCCCTGAGGAGGGCAGCCACAATATTCATGAGGCAGGTAAAAGACCTGGGGGCCGAGTTGAGGCCAAAAGGAAGGACCTTGTATTGGACATGGTAGCCCATGATCATGAACCGTAGGAAAGACCGATGGGGCTGCCATTTCGGGACGTGCAGATACAAGTCGTTCAGATTTAGGGAGCACATCCAGTCTCCCTTGCCCAATGTCCCCGCTATAAAAGCGGGCGTAACCATCTTGAATTTTTGTAGAGGTAAGGAGAGGTTGAGGGTGGAAAGGTCCAGCGCAACTCTCAAGCCCGCCTGGTTCTTTTTCTGAATGGCCAAAATCCTGGAGTAGAAGCCCAAGCCACGCTGGGAGGCTGGGACTTTCTCTACGGCCTGGCTCTCGACAAGCGATCGGATCTCTGCCAGAAGAGTTGCTGTCCCAACTTGAGGGAGTGGAGGGGAGGAGGGAGGAGAGGCCGGGATGCATAGGCGGTTCCCTGTGGATACTACGGAGAGGATCCAGGGGTCAGCGAAATTCTGGTGCCAGAAATGTGCATGGAGAGCAAGCCTGCGCCCCACTGAATACACGTGGACTCAGAGGGGCGTGTCATGCCTTCTTTCCCTCAGAGGCTGTTGTGGAGGAGGGGGACTGGGAAAAGCCCTTACCTGCCCCCTCTATTTGTTGCTTGTGCCAATGTGGAGTCGGCGAGCGGTCCAGCTGCCTGGATCTCCGTTCTTGGAAGCGGCGGAACCCTCCATATGTACGCCCCTTGTCGGAGCGCTGCTGTGACTGGGTGTACGATCTGGGCATGGTCTTTGTCAGGATGGATAAAGACTTGGCTGTTCGTGAACTCCTCGTCCATGGTGGAGTGGAAGAGGTCACTCCCCTCGAACGGCAGGTCTAATATGCATTCATGGACCTCCAGGTTAAATTTAGTAGCACAGAGCCAGGCTGTTCTTATGTGTGTGGCGATGCAGATGGCCCGGCCAGAGGTGTCAATGTGGACCACGGTGGACTCCATGATGTCCTGCCCCACCAGCTTGGCTTCCGCCAGTCCCGCCTCGAAACTGGATTGGCTCTGCGTAGGAATCTCTGGGAGGAAATCAGCAAATTCCCACCACAACCTCTGGTTCGCAGCCGCCAGCATAGCATCGGCCTGAAGAGGATGTAACAACGCGTTGGAATAGAGTTTCTTCCCGTACGCCTCCAGGATTTTATTCTTGCTTAGCAGCGCCGCAGAGGAGGCAGCTGAGGACAACTTGAGGCCTGGAGTATAGTGATGCTGCAGCAATCACAGAGGAGTGCGGCTGAGGATGGGCCGATGGCAAGAGTGTATCCTCCTCCATCTGCCTGTACTTGGCGTCCATGCGTCGATTGACCGGCTGGACAGAGTGGCGCTTAAGCCAACCCTTCTTGGCTAGTGCGACTACATCAGTCTGCAGTGGAATTCCCATTTTAGAAGAGGGGCGTTACGTGAGGACTTCTGCGAGGACCACCCTCTGCTGATTGCTCGACACTCTGGTTGAGTAAAGCCCAGGTACTTCGCAGCCCTGCAAGACGTTCATGGAAGGCCTTGGCCGACGACTGTGTCGGGGTCCTCCTCATCGTCTGTGTCCACCTGGGGGTCAGGAGGATCCTGCACCAGTGGAGGAGTGGCGGGAGCCAGAGGCTGGGGTACTGGGACCGAAGCCGGAGGCTGTGGAGGAGGCTGGTAAGGAACCGGTTGGGGGGGGGGGGCAGATGGAGCCGGTGGCAAAGGCTGCCCTGGGGCCAGAGGCGCCGGTGGAAGAGCCTCTGGTGCTGGAAGCATTGGAGGAAGCACCTCCCTAATGGCATCCCTGAGGATCAACCCCCATCCGAGGGGACTTCATGAGTCCGAGGAACCTCTCAAAGAACCTGTCCTCACAGGCTGGAGGGGCGGTAGAGGATATAGACGGAGTAGCAGGCGGCTGCTGGAGGCACTGCATACCCTGTCCAGATGGACGTAGCGGGAACCTGCCCTGCGCAAATGAAGGATAGGCTGTAGGCCATGTACCTGGATGACACCAGTCCCACCTTGACACTCGTTCTTTGCAGAATTCTAGCTCCTGGTGCAGCGTCTGACAGGTGCTGATGTCAGGCACGCCTGCCAGCTGCCTTCCATGTGCCTGCGTCTTGTTGCTCAGCTCGCTGGGACCAGCCTCCTACAAGACTCTGAGTGTGGATCATGAGGCCTACCAAGCTGCTCAGGCTGAGGCCTGGTAGGCGTAACACCCTTGGCCCGGGTGCCGGTAAAGCTGCCTTTAGGCACCCTCCTCGGTCATATTGCCAGTACTAGGGCGTAGCCCCTCGGGTGAAGACCTGGTACAAGAACCTTCCAGTCCCTCAACACTGTCATCGGGAGGATCCGAGGATATGATATATGGCATTTATAACGCGCTTATACACAAGTGTTTCAAGGCGAGGCAGGGGGAGGAACAAAGGGAAGACAAAGAACAATCCTACTAGGCCAGGTGTCATTCAGATCGCGCAAGTGCATGGGAAGGGGGGAAAAAGGAAAAGTGCGGGGAGAAGGGAGATGGGAAGGGAGAGGGGAAGTGCAGTACATGGGAAAGTGGAATAAATAAGATAAATAAAATGGCCAGCTGGTGGCAAGTGCAAGGAAATGCAGACATAAGTGCTGGTAGGGGGACTGTAGGGATACAGAAAAAACAGTCCCCAGGTGCAGCGGTTGCCAGGGAGGTAGTGCAGGTGACCCGTAGGCCGGGAAGGACTCAGTGCAAGTGCTGGTAGTAGAACCTGGGCGGTCCCTGCTGCGCGGGCAAGTCTTTGGGAAGGAGTCTGGAGAACAGAGACCCTACCTTGGGCCTAGAAAGATGTTTGACGAAGTCCTTCACGTCCTCTGGAGGCGATTTCTGAAAGCGCTCCCTCCACCTGGCTAGCCTGTTCTTCAGAGACCTTGATGACAGGGCGTTGCAGGATGTACAAGCTTGCCAACCGTGGTCTGGGCCAAGGCAATATAGGCAAAGGGCGTGGGGGTCTGAAGTTGGGAAGAGCCTGTTGCAGGATGGACACCTGCTGAACCCAGTGGAAGCTGAAATTCGCAGGGGGAGGAGCGTGACGCCTGAGGACCGAGTACCTGTATGATAAAAAGACAGAAGAAGTATCCGCGCGTGGAATTACATGGCCAAAGCCAAACTCGGGAGCGCTGGTGAATTCGGCCCGTTTCAATCGACGCGGAAAAGGGGACTGAGGTGTGGCGCCTAAGGGCGGAGTCAGGGCAGTGCATGCTTCCAGGGCCGCACCCCTGCGAGCCTCTAAATTTAAAGGGTAAGAAGGGATGCCCATGCAGTATGGAGGAAAGGGGACGGGACGTAAGAGTAACTAGGCAAAGGGGATACTAAGTAACCCCTCCAGCACCCTATTGTAAGATAGTGTGTGCTGGGTCTAGAAAGTTACAATTTAAGTAAAGTCAATTTCACTTCACTGCTCTTGGAAACAGTAGTTTATCCAAGAGAAGGTATTTAAACCTTTGGGAAATCTAAAAGACTTCCCTGTGCCACTGCACTGAAGGTGCTTTATGGTACAATGTGAAAGCTGATGCCTATTGTTACGCTCACCTGGTCTCTGAGGAGGCGTTGGGGCATAGTTGTAGCCCTCCCTGGAATTAGATCACCCTCTTCAGGTTTCGTCCCCTGCGAATCAGCTGTGGGCGGCGACAATTGGTGGCACTGCTCCTGGTAAATGTGAATGATGAGCTCTCCGCCCTGCTGTTTCTGGCAGGGGCGCTTGTTAATGGAATAGAGTTCCTTCTCAGATTCCTGAGTATTAGTCCAGTTCTGCTGCGACTAAGCTCCTCTTTCTGCTTTCTTGCAATGTCTCTTGGCTTTTCCCTTTTTTCTGCTTTCTCTCAATGTCTCTTGATGTTTTTTGCTCTCAACGTTGTTTTCCCCTGAATAACGTTCCTCTCTGTTTTCTCCCAATAGATGGAATTGCGGACTTACTGCGGTGGTGGAGGCGCGGACCGCGGCTGAGCGGTAGATGGATGCGACCGCAATGTCCGGCAGCGGGTGAGTGATGGCTTTTGTAAGGCGCGAGGTTAAACGGCAGCGCACCTTTAGCAAATGTCTGTTATGCGTCTAACCTTGTCTTTTGCCTTTCTGTTGCAGATCCTGCTCCGAGTTGGGATGATGCGTGTCATGCCGCGGTTCCCAGATGATGCTGTCAGCGTTCCGTAATTCGATACAGGTGAGCCGCGGTGCCAGGAAGAAGATGACTGCGCTTCAAGATGTTTGCAGTTGAGCCACGGTGCCAGAGGAAGCGTTCAGGTGAGAGCAGAATCCGCCGGATGGTGAGTATGACTGTGGATGGCAGGATCTCTTCAGGTAAATTGAATCCCAGGCGACGGTGAGCGTTACGCTGCACAGAGGTGCAGAATAACACGATGCATCTGTCTTGAGCCACACCTAGAGAGTGAGCACGTGCAAAGGCAATCCATTAGCAGCCACACCCAAGAATACACTGGGGGCTGCTTAATGGATGCAATGTTCAAGGTTAATGCATCCTGCTTAATGGATGGAATGTTCAAGGTTAATGCATCTGAAGTGCTATGTCCATAATAAAAACATCTTGGTGTTAAATGGATTTTCTTGTTTACTTTTGTTCATGAGCCTGGTGCCAAAGGCGCCAGGACAGTGTCCGCCCGGGTCTCCTGTGCATGCGACCCCTTCATGCCTGTGGCCCTGACTTCATGACCATGACACCTATGGAGTTTGTCAGACTCCACAACCAAACGAAACAGTGCTCAAGTCATAGCAAAATTACACGAGAGAGTGGGAAAAAGGGTCTCACTCTCGCCAGGTAAAAAATTAAAGTCCTCAAAATCCAGCAAAGGTGCTGGGGGTCTCCAAGGTAGAGAGGAATTAGCACATTTCTGAGAATTCTCCCTAACAGACACCCTTTCTTTTTGCTCGTTTTAACCCTGTACTGACTCTTGAGGGTAAATAAAACCTTCTGCTTTACTTCCCTTGCCTATTTGCTCAGTGTTGGGGAGAATTCTCATTTCTGTACTAATTTCCTTCTAACTTAGAGACCGTCCACCTCTTTTGCTGGACTTTAGGGCTTTAAATTATTATCCTGGAGAGAGCGAGACCTTTTTCCACACTCATGTATTTTTTATTTGATTTGAACTACGTGATTCTTTTGGCTTTGGAGTCTGACAAACTCCATAGGCATCTTCTTTTTACATTGTGACACACAGCACCCTCAGTACAGTGTCACATAGAAAGCCTTTGGATTTCTGCTAAGGTTTAAATACATTCTGTTGGATAAACTACTGTTTCCAATAGTAGTAAAGTGAAATTAACTTTACTTACCTTTTTCTCTTTGTAGACCCAGAACACACTATCTTCCATAGAGTGCTGGAGGGGTACTTAGTATCCCCTTTGTCTACATCCTCATGTAAAAATGTTGTTACCCTTTCTACAATTAATGGCTGGTGGCAGTGGTTTAATTTTCCTACCATTGTGCATTTTTACCGCAAGCTGAATCCTTGGCTGCAGTATTGCAACCATGGGTGCCCATTTTGTCAAAATGGCCCGGTGTTTTTTTTCGCCATTTCTTGTTGGAAAGGTCCTTCTTGAGATTTACTCTGTGTGCCAAACAGGTTTGGTCCCTTTGTTCGTTTGGTCTTTGGCGGGTTTCACTGCTGAAGCCTGCCTCTGGCTCCAGCATGTCTGGCAGGGACAGGAAGTGAGGGAGGTGCCCGAAACTCCCTTCGCTTAATCCCCTTGGTTACAGGAATGCACCCATGGGTGAGGTGATTGTCCGGCTGGCAGTTCTCGTAGGACAGCCGCCCCTCTGTGAGAGTGACAGCTAGGCAGCATATGAATGTGAGAACTTGGAATAGACGCCTGCTGCAACTCCTGGGACGTTGGTTTGCCCGGTGAAGCCCTGCTGCTGTGCTGATGCTCCAGATTCGCCTCTACTAGAGAAGCCCTGCAACGGACGACTTCTCCCCTTGGGTTGGTGGGACCAATCAACCCCCAAAGTGAACTCGTCTAGACATCCTCTCGGAGCTGCCTGTACTTCCATTGCTGCTGCAGGAACGGATTGCCAGGGAGAGGAACACCAGATCTAGTGCATCACTTTTAAGTCAGACCTGAGCTCCAGGAAGATCCTCCGGACTCCCATGTAGCAGGCCTGACCAAGCCTGAGCCACCTCATAGTGCTGGACCCAAGATGCGAGGAAAGTACATCAAGGTATCCAGGAACCTGTGGTTGTGCTATTTGCTGAACCCGCAAAGTGCAGCTGATCTGAAGTTTGCCGATTGCTTCCGTTGACTTTCCATTCGTAGTGCAGGAGTCCTCAGGCGTCCTCCCTCTTGTCCACACGACTGAGGCCCAGGAACACAGGATCTGCAGACCTACACAGAAACCAAAGGGCAGCTGCAAGCAGTTTTCTTCTAACCAAAAGGTAATGTAAAACTAAGGGGACTTACCTTGTGTGGTGTAGCCTTGCTAGCTCTCAGTTGAGACTTGTCTTGGTTACCCTTGCAGTCTCGCTTGCAGCTTTGCCCTTTTACACGACTCCCAGCTTGTGGCCCTTCAGTGATTTCCTTCCTACAAACATTTCTAAAAACATTGTGCAATACTTTTACTTACCTGCAAGAAGATAGTCATCTCCCCTAGACTTGGCTCAACTAACATTGGCTGTCCTGGCTCCCTGAGAGACTCCTCTTGCCTCCGACTTTGTGCTTTTACCTTTACTCCAGGAAAGGGTTAATTTATTTTGCATTGGAGGGTTCAAAAAAGTACTTACTACTTAATTAATTATTTGGTAACCTTTGTTTTATTCCCATATCTAACCTTTTGCACCAAACTCAGTATTGATCAGTGTCCTAGCTATTTAAGTCACCTGAGGGTGTAGGAATTGTCTGTGTGCCACCTCTAATGGGTATCATCTGATTAGAGAAACTAAGAGTGTATATTGAAGTATATTTTAAAGGGTTACATGTTTTGCTCCCTTCTAAAGAAGGCTTATGCAACTGACTTAAATTAATAATTGTTTTATCAAGACAACTCGCGTATAAGTGTTTATTTGAATAACTGTCATTGTGAAACATTGTGTTACAACCTTACAGCTCACATTGACCCCTCTAGATAAGCCTGGCTGCTCAGTCACTCTACCAACTTGTGTAGTACATGCTTATACCAAAGGTTGGAAATACTGCCAAGAGGACAAGGCTGGTGCAGTCTCCCACAGGGTACTGCATACAATCTTGCCTAACACACCTCAACAGAGTGCTGGACCCCATAAGCAAGGAAAGTCCACAAGGTGTCCAAGAACAGCGGTGGTGCAATTTGCGAGTAGCTGAAACCGCAAAGTGCCGCTGATCTGAATTGTGCCCATTGCTGCTGCCGACCTTCAAAACATAGTGCAGGAGTCCCCAGACGTCCTCTTCTCTTGTCCCCACGAATGAGGTACAGCAACAAAATGATCTGCAGGACTACAACATGAACAGAAGCCAGCTGGAACCTTTTCTTCAGACTCAAGGTACTGTAAACTAGGGATACTTACCTCTTGTTGTGTGTAGCTTGCTTGCTCTCACTGCATTTGCTTCCCTTTGCAGAGTTGCTTGCAGCTTTGCCCTTCACACGCCGCCCAGCTTGTGGCCCAACAGTGATTTCATTTTACAACAAAAATCCAACATTGTGGAAGACTTTTGTGCTAATCTTCAAGAAGTGCCTCAGCTCCCCTAGACTTTGCTCAATTGACATTGGCTCTCTTGGCTCCCTGAATACTCCTCTTACCCTCGGACTGTGTGTTGATCTGTCC
The DNA here is from genome assembly GCF_040938575.1 of Ambystoma mexicanum. Lineage (NCBI taxonomy): Eukaryota > Metazoa > Chordata > Amphibia > Caudata > Ambystomatidae > Ambystoma > Ambystoma mexicanum. The sequence continues at coordinate 693,251,904 of NC_090932.1, read as the reverse complement.
CTCCAAAAAGTAATACATACCTCACTTGTATAGCTGGGAAGGGGTTAACCTATATTTCATCGGGGGTTTGAAAAGTGCTTACCTGTTTGAGAAACTTTTTAACCTTTGTTTCCTTCCCTAACATTTTCCTTTTGCCACAACTTCAGTATTACCATTTAAGTGTGAAAAGAGATATATTGATGTCCACAGTGTCCTAACTATTGAAGTCCCCTCAGGGTGCAGGAATATCTGTGTGCCATCCCAAAAGGGTATCTACTTACTTTATTGAACCGAAGTAGTGTATTGAAGTATAAATATTGAATATAGCTCCCTTCTAAAGAAGGCTTATTTTAAAACTGAAGTAAATTAATAATTATTTTATCAAGAAACCTTGAGTATAAGTGTTATTTGAATACATGTCACTGTGAAACTCTATGTTACAACCCTACATCGCACATTGACCCCACTTGAGATAAGCCTGGCTGCTCAGCCACTCTACCAACTTGTGCAGTACAGGCCCATCTATACCAAAGGTTGGGTTACCTATTGCCAAGAGGACAAGGCTGGTGTAGTCTCCCAAAGGTTACTACATACAATCTTGCCTAACAGCATTGTCATGCGATATCCGAATCCAGCCACATTTTCGTGGGCATCCAGAGGACCCTGTACAAGCAGGAAATCTTGATCCAGAGTCCTCTCACCAGAGTCCAGGACTGAGGGAGCAACCTTCTTCCAACCAGAGATTTCGTTCCTTCTTTGATGCGTAGGAAAAGGCGCCAAAACACTGGAGTGCCGCTAAAACAAAGGAAATCCATTGCTCGGGAGTCTCTCTCCCGAGTACTGCCGCAGGAGCCCGCCAGACATCACCAAGACCAAGGTCCGGGAACAAGGGTCTGCCAAGCTGTAGCAAGTAGGAATCCAGCTGGAAAAATTCTTAGAATCACCGGTACTGTGGGGCTTGGGGTTTTCACCCTTTAGCCATAGGTTGTGCTTCCTATCTTGCAAAGTACTTTTTGGAGTTGATCTCAACTCACCTGCACTGGCCTAACAGCTTGTGCTCTCTACAAAGTAGCTCACTTGAGTTACTGTGATTTACTCTGAACTTACTAACTTTTTCAAGACTTTATCTAAGAAGTGCATCAGAACTATCGAGTTTGTCCATTGACTTTGGCTGTCCTGGCTCCCTAAAGGCACTCCACTGAACCTACTGGCTTAGGCAGTACTTGTTCCCTCATAAGTTATAATTGTTAACACTATTATTGCTGGGATAAAAGCTTAGCTGCCTCCCTTTAGAATATTGTAATTGTTTTACAAACTGTTGAAAGTATGTTCTAATTCTTATTCTAACTATTCCTTCCTTTCACATTGGTAACTGAAATAAGTTCAATACTCACTCCGTGTGCTGGACCATGTATTAGCATAAGAAAAGTCTTTACCAACTTTTTATGTCTTTTAAAAACTGAACACCGAGATGAAGAGTGATACGTACTGACAGAAGATACGTACTGTTCATGTCCTGACAGTACATGAAATATCACTCATTGCGCTACTAACCACACCACGTACAGAGTTGTATGTTTTCTCGCTCTGTGCAGGACTAATGATTTGGTCTCCGTTTTTAATATGCCTCTGTAATATGAATACATTTTGTTTTATCAGCATTACTCCCACTTTGTTTGTGTGATCAAATGGCCAGTTTAAAATAATACCTAGCCTTCTGTAGGTTTGTTGCACCTCCTGTGCGTCAAAGAGGGGTACCCTTTTGACTCTACATCCATGTGCTCTGTTACTTACCTAACCCTCTAGAGTCAGGGCCCCCGTAAACAAAAACAAAAAAAAGAGGATTCTTCCGCCCTATTTTTTCTGTTTTAAAAACTGAAGCCACGCTTTGATTGAATGTTACTAGTAGATCAACCTTTTTAAAGAATGCTTATTTAAACCTTGTGTATATTATAAATACATATTTATACGTAACTATTTCAATTGTACAGCTCACATTACCCTTAAGATAAGCCTGGCTGCTCAATCACACTACCAACTTGTGTAGTACAGGCCTATATTAAAAGGTGCACTTAGCAATGAACAATTGATATTGCCAGATTGATGTAACGTGTTCTAAGTGATTTGTTTATCTATTGATATTAAAACCTGGAGCCCTACTTATCAACACTTACCAGGTGTGTCTCTAATCAATGAATATATTTCACAAATTGAACAAATCCACCTATCTAATGCCACAAGAGTGTGACAAATGCAAGATCAAGCGCAGTCTGTGAGGCTAGCAACTTTTTAAGTTACATGTTTTTCAAGGTGACAGTGGAAAATCACCAGTCTAACCACACGGCTGCAGCTGTTCCTATTTTTGACCTATTTTTGACTTATCTTAGCGCGATTTGTGAATATCTCAAGCTTGCGCATCCACACATTTTCTTGGGCCTGTAAGGATATTTGGCATGTTACAGCACAGAGTACAGCGTTACTGCACAAGTAGCACATTTTTTGCATTACCACCACAAGGGTGCGGTACATTGCTATATGGGTTACCAGATTAACAAGGAAAGACAGGCTATTCAGTCAAAAACGATTTTAACATATAAGATGCAAATCTATTTTTACAGTTAAAAGCACACGTGCTCATTTAAAAATGCACACTATTTTTCACCTGAAATGCCTATGGTGCGAGAGACACATTTGAAAATTAACAGCTAACCTATTAACAATTAACCTGACTAATAAAACCTTATTTAACATAACCCACTAATAAAATGTGTTCTCCACTGCAGAATTAGGCATACTCTGAAAACCATTTAAATGCGTGTGCAGAGATTTTTTCTTCTCTTCTCTGCCTGATTCTCCGTGTTTTTGTGCACAGTAACTGCAGGAAGAAGGAAGTCAGATTTGCAACAATTGCAAATGTATAAGCGAAGCTATTGTTGAAGAGTAGGAGGATGAGAGATGATGGATTTCATTGGGACACGTCATACAGAGGGCTGAGAGGAAAGTTTTAGTGGGCAGTATCAGGGAAAAAGACAGGCAGACATCTTTCTGCACTATTGGGGAGAAGACCTGGCTGTGGGGCTCCTGACTGAATGCAGATTCCTGTGTCCTGCTGCAGTCGAGATTGGGGAGAGCTGAAAGAAGGACCTTTCCACTGGCTGAGGCATTCCTATCTGCAAAAGCTGAGAATTCCAGGCAATGACCCCGGCTTGAGAAGGCAAGCGTTCCTTTTTGCTGGAGTTAATCCAAGAGAGCCACATTCACAAAGAGAACAACTAAAAAGATAAGGTAATGAGAAGTGTGGGAGCTGAGTGTGTACGGTAATATGCAGTCAGTGTAGGATTCCTGTGCGTGTCTTAATCAAGTGCTAATGTTGCAATTTGAGTTCTGTTCTCCGCCACTCTCTTTGCAGAGTGTCACAGACAATGCTTTGACTGTACCATTTTATTTCTGTAAAGAATGAGATCGTTTTTAAATACAACTTTTATAATACAGAAAAATATTTGAAAACAGACGGGTGATGTTTATTGTTTACCATTACAATGCTGATGATGTGGGGAGATTTTTAAACAGTGCAATGGTCATTTTAAGACAGATGTGTGCATGTCAAAATCTGTATGAATAATTGTGAGTGACTGTAGCATAGCTTGTTGGAGGTACATGAGCCAACGGGAAGAGAGACTCTCTGAACATAGCTCCCTACCGTATATAAGGTAGTGGAAATTACCACAAGACTACCACATATAGCTCTCTGTCGTAAATAAGTCAGTGAGTTCGCCCATGGTGGCACACCAACACTATCACAGGAAAATGTGGTCTTCCTAGAATGCAGGTCTGAGGTCTCTCTAGTGATCACACGAAAAATCTAAGCAAAGATAAGGGATTCTGGACATTGGGGCCACAAATAAAACAAGGGAATTATGCTCACCAAAATACCACCAACCACGTATACCAAATATGCAGGTCTGGGTGCTGAAATAATGCATGTCCATTGTATTATTGTTGCACATGGCCAAATCTGAATACAAAGAGTGATTATTGCTAAGTTATTTTTCGGCGGTAATAAAATACCGTCAGGCCCCAAATCTCCACAAAATACCCTACATATTTATGGTGCGTTGGCCGGGAAAGTGATCATAGAGTACCTACTGGGCGTGGCAAGCGTGTCTCACACTGCCATTTGCACATTAAAGGGAACCCATTTTATAATAGCAGTGTGCCACTAAAAACAAATTTCAGAATGTCACAAAGGGAAACCACATTCTCAGATCTAGTGCAATATTTAGAGGCAAAGTTATTTGCACATGGGAATTGGTCTTCGAATAGCACGTTAGAATGGAGTAACCGCATTCAGGGTGAGGTGCAGAAAGAAAAACTAGACAATATTTTTGCAGAAGGCAGCATAATTCAGGTCTGCCTTACAAGATTATTGAATGCAGCCGATAAAAGTGCAGAGAAAGACTGTTTAATACGGCTATGCGGCAAAATATGGTTTATTTTAAACAAGTCCCTGCGAATGCAAGAGAATGATACTCAGCTAATTAACAGGTTAAAGACTGAATTAGATGGGGCAAGTAAAAATCAGGAAATGTTGAGAGCAGAATTGGATGTATGCCAAAAAGACATGCAATTAAAATGCAGAGACTTTGATACTCAGTTATCCAAAAGCAAGAAACAATTTGAAGATAGTGAGCAAGAATTGACACACTTAAAAGCCTTAGTGGATCACATTAGGCAGGATAAAGATGAGGTTGTTTCAGAAATGCAGATTTTACAAAAAGAACATTGTGAAAAAGAAGGTGATCTCCAGAGTGCAGAACAAGAAATGATTAAAATGATTCAAGAAAGAGACAAAAGAAATAAAGAGTTCAATGAATGCCAAATGCAAATGTGCGACATGCAGGAGGCGATTAATAAAATGAGCGATGAAAATAATTATTTGCAGAATGAAGCAACTAGACTCCTTAAAAAGTGTAAGGACTTAGAACAGCAAATGTGCATTCCCAGGTCCCAGGAGAGGCGGCAGGGTACCACATTCAATGGAGTGGAGGTGAATTCTAGCTCTGCCCAAAGAGCTAGTGCCCCAGTGACTGGGCCGGTGACTGAACTTGGTTGCAGCGCCCTTGGGGGATTTGATACTCCCATTGGGGGCAGTCACCAATCTCATACACCTGAAAACAGGATTGACTCACAAAATAGTGCAATTCCATGTATTGCAACAAGTAGCCCCATAAAAATAATGAAATCCATCAAAGCCCTGATCAAACCATTTAAAAAGGGAGGTGAATGCTGCATTGAGGATCACTTAGAAGCGGTGCATGACATTTTTAAAGCACTCCAGATACCTAAGGAACAGTACAGACAATATTTTCATTTAACTTTAGATGCCCCGACGGCCAGCATCATAAGGGGATTAAATGAACAGCAGAATATGACATGGCTGGAGTTTGAAAAAGAAATTAGGCGTCATTTTTCTCCTTTTCAGTCATTGCAGGAGGCAAAGAAAGTCGCGTACACAATTACTGCTGGACCTAATACATCCCCTCGCCAATTTTTACAAGACTTAAAAAGAGCATTCTCTCGCTTTGATGTATCTTTTGACTCAAATTCCAATGAGTTTAAAACTGCATACTTCTATGGGCTACAGAAAGACATCATATCCCAATTGGTCCGTGAATTTGACCGTGACAAGTCCCTTGAATGGATTGTACATCAAAGCACAAAGCTATATGAGGTACTCTATTGTCAGGGTAGAGAAAGTGATAAAATGAAAGATACCAGGCATAAATCTAAAGAACCCTCAGCCACAGTAATGGAAATCAGGTCAGCCAAAATGTCCCTTGAGTCTGCTCAAAGTCAAGGTAAAAATAATGTGACACCTGAACAAAGGGGTAATCAACAAAGATCGCCATTTCCTGTACCAATGTTCCAATCACATGATCCTAGTAATAGAGAGAGCTACATCAGCCCTAGATATTTAGGGGATAGACCCCGGGTAAGATACCGGTCTGATATGGCAGGTATGAACAATAACCAGAGACAAAATCAAGATCAAAGAAATGATGGTCCCTACCAGTCATTGGGGACACAGAGCAGATTTGATCCCAGCACCATGATATATGGTAATCAGGATAGGCCCCAAATCTCCACAAAATACCCTACATATTTATGGTGCGTTGGTGGTATAGTGGTGAGCATGATAATCCATGATAATGGAAATCAACATAGGGGCCAGTACCCACAATCTGAGAGACAGGACATGAGGCAAAACGTGAACTACAGTCCACGCCAGTACAATGATTCCCCACCAGGGGACTATAATCAAAGGATGGGTGCAACCCGCTCCCCTCCACAAATGAATCAAGAGTTCAGAAACCATCCCAACCGGTATCAATCACCTGAGAGGTATCAGAATAGATCCAATCAGGGGGAAAACAACCAATATCGACCTAGGCCACAGAAAGAGGATCCTAGAGAGATGGAAAGGTTCCAGTGCCTTGAGGCCCAAGTGAAAATGTTAGCTGAGCAAATAGGAAAGCTCTATACAGCGCAAAAACAACCTTCCAAAGAGGGGGCTGATGGCCATAGCAATGACCGGGGGGCTTCCGAAAAGTGACTAAGTACTCATGATAACTGGAGTGCCAAAATGACAGATTGCTCTGATATAATTTTGCATAACGACTCTGAGATGCCTAATGGATTAAAAATGAAAGTACCAGTAAATGAAATTGTGACAGAAAGTGCAAATACTTCTAAAAAAGAGGTACGGTTTAGCTTAGAGCTAAATAAAACAGTAAAGATTTGCACAAATGAAAAAGAAACATTAGGAATTCCAAAAGAACAAAGGAACAGATTTAAGAAAAATGACTCATGCATGGGGAATACCAGTGAACAGGGAGTAAGTGGGGATGCCATAGCTCCTTCCCTGGGCAAGCAAAACAATGACCAAACACGGACAGAAAAAGGAAATACTCACAAGGAGGGTACAAGTCAATCACCTGAAAAATTCTTTGAGCCACATATTTTTGAAGAGGCTGAAAGGGCTGGTATTACACTAAATGATCACAAATGCACAGAATTAAAAAATGACAAATTGCTGAATGATGTTGTTACACATGTTCAGTTGGAAGGTTGTAATGTGGTCTCTGATGTTACCCAGATGGATGGGCGAACAGTGGCCACACTCCAAAAAACCTCTGAACATGGAGAAATGAATAAAATATCTCGCACAGAAATGGGTAAAAAGGAGGGAAAAATGTCTTTTCATTTACCAATGTGCTTAGCCAAAAGTGAAAAAGACCTGAGAAAGGTGAGCCCTGAAATCAGTAAGAATTCACATTTCTTATGTGTATTAGAGGAAGTTGAGGACAGATATTATGCACCCATCACTGTAGAAGAAAAGTGCCACACCTTTGCTATGATTGACACTGGCGCACAGGCCACAATTATGTCCAAGGAGCTGGTAAAGAGTATCAATGAAGGGAGGCCTCCACAGAGTCAGATCACAGTGAAGGCAAATCAAGGCCCAGTGCATAACTTTAATGGGGAGGAGGTGCCCATCATAGGTGTAACTGAGGTTGACATAAAAATAGGAAAGCACAGAATGAAACAAGAGGTATTGATCACATCTATTTGTGAAATTCCATTTCTGATGGGGACAGATTGCCTGAAAAGATTGTCTCCTCTCATAGATGGGGTGAATGGAGTGCTGTGGTCCTTAACCAAAAAACCATTGAGGCCTAAGAAACTAAAATCACAAAACAGCAATATAAATGAATGTCACACCGTTGCCAAAACAAATGATGCTGTGGAGGTATATCTCCAGAATAGCTGCATACCTAGTGTCACTGTTATATTAATGTGTCAAGACAAAGATCAGAGCGACAATGAAAAACTACCTGTACAAATATACTTGGACCCAAGGAAAGATTGGCAGACTGCTATAGATGAGCACACATTACGTTTCTATTTAAAAGAGAATACATGCAAACAGAATACTGTTCCTAAAACAGATTCAGAAAAACACATTACCACTCTGGCAGAAATACACATGGAAGATGAGCAACCATGGGTTCACGTTGGTATAAATGATTATCTTAAAACAATAAAAGCCACTTTAGCGCTTGAACATGAAAGGAGTTTCATTAATGAGAAATTGTTGCAAAAAATTATGGAGGGAAGAAATCCCGAAATTTAGGATTAAAAACCAATATGTTTCTGGGTTGGACAGTCCAGACTTTGAAAACCGAATTGCAGGCAGATGCATGCTTAAAATTAGCATTGGGCAGAAAACAATTTACCATAATGTATGGATAGTGAATGGAGCACAGAATGAATTTTACATGGGCAATGACATCATGCACAGAATGTGTATGGTGTTAGATTTCCTTAATCAAAAAATATGGTCACGCCTAGGTGGGCCGGCACCTGAATTTGAAGACAAAAGAAGGGCTTATCATTGTGCACAACTGGTTCCTTATGCCATCGAATTACAAATAAGGAAAGATACTATTATTCCTGCATTTACAAAACAGTTTGCAATAACACTGAAATGCAAAAATGGGCAGCAGATGAAAGGCTCTGATGCATTTGTATGCCTGAATGAATCCATAAAACAGCAAGGCCTGGATTATGAATACATTCCATTGGTAGACATTGGTGAGGGATCTGTAAAAATCATGGTAAATAATAAAGGTTGTCAGGATATTCATTTAGAGGAAAACTCCCCATTAGGAATGGCCATACAAAAATCACATTATACGGCAGATTTAAATAACATGGTGATTGGGAATATTCCTGAAAAATATGTAGATGCCAAGGGCGAGTTGCCAGAACACCTGGACTCTCAGCCCAAAGGAATATTTAAAATTCATTCTGTGTATCCTTATGATTCAAATGAGACAGTGTGCTGCCATCAAGAGGATTGCATAATATTTAATTTAAATGAAAATGAAACAGGAAATCAGCCCATTGAAGTGGAAGCTGATATGCCAAAATATTTAAAAGTGGCAGCTCTACAAAAAGACACAGCCACACAGTTAGAGGAAAGCGCTGAGATTCCTTTACCAGAAGAGTTTCCAGAATTTTCCAGAATGGTAGAAGAGCAGATCTCCTTAGCGGATGCATGTGACAGCGATGGGGATCGAAACGACCTGAGGGAAATATTTATGGAGTTTAAGGATGTATTTGCAAAAGATGCTTATGATTGTGGTTTAACTGATTTACATGTGGCCACACTACCAGAAGGTTGTAGCAGAAATCCAGTGTTTGTACGCCAGTATAGACTACCGCTGGCATGTTTAGAATCATTGGCAGAGATTATTAAAAATTTGGAATCACGGGGAATAATTAGGCCCATTCATAGCACATCCAATACGCCTATTTTAGGTGTGTTAAAGCCAAATGGTCAATGGCGGCTGTGTGCAGACTTAAGAGAGTTAAATAAAAGAGTACCAGTATCTAGATGGCCACTACCATTCATTGATCAGGGCCTAGCTCAGATACATGGTTCAAATGTATTTACCACGTTAGATCTCACCTCTGGATATTGGTGTGTGCCATTGGCAGAGGAGATACAAAACTTATTTTCCTTTACATTTGACAGGACTCAATATGCCTGGCTTAGAGCTCCGTTCGGGTACATCAATAGTGGGAGTGAATTTGGCATATTTTTGAGAAAGGCCATGCCGGATGCAGCGGAAAGAGGAACAATAGTTTATGTGGATGATGTCCTGATAAAAAATGAAAACCTTAAAAGCCATTTTGATGAAATAAGACATGTGCTTGGCCAATTGCAGAAAGCAGGCGCCAAAGTATCTTTGCAAAAAGCACAATGGTGCAAGAAAAAAGTGAACTTTCTAGGGCATGAAGTGACTGAACATGGGCTAAATCCACAAAGGAAGAAAATAGAGGCCATACAAAGATTAAAAGATCCTAAAAATGTGAAAGGAGTAAAAAGTTTATTAGGGATGACAGGCTATAACAGAAAGTTCATTGAGAATTATGCAGAAATCACTCAACCATTGACTAAACTGCTTAAACTAAATACTCCCTGGAGATGGGAAAGAGAGCAGTCTGATGCAGTGGCTAGATTGAAGGAATGTCTTGTAAAGGCACCATGTTTAGCATACCCCATAAAGGATAGGGATTTCTTTATAGAAATAGGCTTTTCTGAACATTGTATGTCAGCAGTGTTATCACAAAAACACGATTTGAATCACAAAACCATTGCATATGCAAGTAAGGCATTTTCCCAAGTTGAAATGAAATTTAATGAATGTGAGAAGGCCCTATTAACCACTGTGTGGGCGCTACAACATTTTCGCCCCATTGTTCAGGGAGAAAAGGTGATTATTGAAACAAATCATCAACCTTTGCAATTTTTAGAGAGTAAAAGAATTAGATCAGGCAATCTAGCGCAATCCAGAATCACTTCATGGACGCTGGCATTACAAGGTTTTCCCGTAGAAGTAAGATATGGACAAAATAAAAAGAGCCCAATTGCTCAAGGGTTAGCTGACTTACATGACTGTGCAGCTGAACAAATACCAAATGAAATGGAAGTGGAAGCTAGTTTACAGGAATTTGAACAATCACCACACAAAGCTTTTGATGAAAAAACATGCAAGGATTTGCCAACTGTATATGTGGATGGTTGTGCTTTTCACATTAAAAATGACAGTAATAAACAATTAGTGGCAGGAATAGGAAATGTCTGGTTGAAATGTGAAGGCGTCCCCAGTATAGGGATGAGAATTGGGGATAGGAGCAGTCAGGTGGCGGAATTGGCAGCCATTTATAAAGCAATTGCTACTGCAGTTGATAAAAAGTTCAGTGAAATTGTCCTGGTGACTGATTCTGACTATGCACGGAATAGCTTTGTGGAGTATTTGCCTGGTTGGAAAGCAAGAGGCATGGTTACATACAACAAAAAACCACTTAAACATGGAAAAATGATACAAGCCATAGACAAATTGGTGTCAGAAAATAATTTAACAATATACTGGAGAAAAATTCGTGGGCATTTAAAAACACCAGGAGAGGATAAGGAGGGAAATGATAAGGCAGACCATCTGGCTAAGATTGGGGCTGTGATGGGAGAATTGCTACATATTGATTATTTAATGGGTGAAATACAAATTGATGCAGTCACACGTTCTAAAGCACCAAAGGAGGTAGATCAACCGGTGGTGCAGTGGAGTCATGACACGCCAGACCAAGATTTGATTGAGGCACAAAAGAATGATCAAATTTTGGGAATCTATTATAATCATTTGATAGATCCTGAACAAAATCCTTTAACAGAAAAAGATTGCATGGGAAAAGAAGAGTTGAGGGTGTTATTAAAGAACAAAACACGAATCAGATTACAGGATGGACTCATGATTAGAGAGTCCATAACAGGACAAATACAGTGGGTAGTACCCCTTTCATTCAGAGGACTAATGCTACACCATGCACATGATGCCATAACTGCAGGCCATAGAGGTTCACAAAAAACATTAGAAATACTAAAAGATTATGCTTACTGGCCTCATATGTCCCAAGATGTGGAATTATATACTAGAGGATGTCTAGTATGCGCCCAATTTAAACCTGCTTCACCAATGCATAGAGCACCATTGATGAAAAGAGGCCTAACTCTCCCATGGTCAGATTTGCAAATAGACTATGTAGGTCCTTTAAAAAGGTCGAGCAGGGGACACCGTTATATTTTGAGTGTGGTATGTTTGATGTCGAAGTGGATTGAGTGCATTCCTGCACCAGATTGTAGTGCGCAAACAGCAGCCACATTACTGGTGAACCATGTGTTCTCAAGGTTTGGGTTGCCACAAAGAATTGAGTCAGACAGAGGAAGTCATTTCACAAGTACTCTAATGAGTAAGGTATGGCAAATACTAGGTGTGAAAAGGAAACCACATATCGCATATCGGGCGGCGTCTTCAGGTACAGTTGAAATAAGCAATAGGTCTGTTGTGGATATTTTAAAGAAATTTGTGGCAGAAGCAGGTTCCAGCTGGGATTTACGTTTACCGTTGGTTCTGATGGCAATCAGGTCGACTCCTGCCAAAGCAACAGGTGTTAGCCCCCATGAGGTCTTAACAGGTAGGAAAATGGTGTTACCACAACACCTACTATACAGAACACATGAGCAAACTCTAGTGAATGCATCCACGGTTCATGAATATATTGATGAACTGAGGAGGCATTTGCAACATGCATTTGCTTTTGTGCAGAGAAATCTGGAAAGGGCTGCTGACAGTGCTAAGTCATATTATGACAAAAAGACATCAGTAAAGGAATACAATGTAGGGGATCAGGTGTACAAGTTTCATTTTGGAAAAAGTAAACAGAAAAATTCTAAATTTCTAGCAGCCTGGCAGGGGCCATTTCGAATTATAGATAAGGTTTCTCCTGTAGTGTATAAAATTTTGAAAAATGAAGGTGAAACAGCAATAGAGCAGTTTGTCCATGTAAATCAAATCAAACCATGCCATCCCAGACATGAAATCATGCGTCTTGAGCATGTAGAAACAGATAAAATCACTTGAACACAAAAAGAGAAAATAAATGGGTACAATCAGGAGGCAGTGACAAAGAAGTTAAAAAGTTGAGTGTTATGATGGCACATAAACACTGTAGTATATGTAAAATATAATATAAAATAAATATAAATAAATAAATAAATAAATGCACATATAATGGAAGCTCATGGTTGGTGTGCAGAGAGAAAGTGTATTAAATATTGAATGCTGTTTTATATGTGTTTGTTTTCTTTTAACTTGTGTTTAATTTCAGAAGAAAGAAAAAAAAAAAAACGAAATATTTTTACCAAGCATGTTTTATTTTTGGCAAAAGGATGAAGTTAGTATTGTGCTATGTACTTAATCTGTTTATTTTCTATTTTGATTTAGACAATTAACATTATTTGGTCGGAGGTTCCGGGATCAGAGGCCACGGGAGACGATGGAGTCCTGGAGTCCCCTGGATGAAGACCAAAAGATGCCTGCCTCCAGGTGGAGGTGAAGACAAAATAACCGGAATGCCAAAAGAGATGACTACTGTGGATTCAAGATTGCCAAGATGAAAGAGTACTCGAATGAACCGAATAACATCGCTGGTCGGGACATACCAAAAGAGACAAAACAAAAGTTCTGGCATATGAAGTTCCACGTATTTATTATTTTAATTATTTATTTTAACTTGTTATATTACTTATTTGTTTTAGTTAGTTGTTTTATTTCATTGTTTTTAATTGACTTGGAAAATTTAAACTTAAAGTAATGCCACTTCCACTGAGAAGGCAAATGTGGAACATTTTATGAACTGATGGACTCAGATGAAATGTTGATTGCAAATTTTCATTGATGCACATGAATATTCATTTTGTTGGATTGCTATATTGTAAAAAAAAATAGAACAAGTTGTTTTTAGGAATTGGCTTGGATTATAGCCAAGTTCTAAAAACAAAAGGAGGGTATATGTAAGGATATTTCGCATGTTACAGCACAGAGTACAGCGTTACTGCACAAGTAGCACATTTTTTGCATTACCACCACAAGGGTGCGGTACATTGCTATATGGGTTACCAGATTAACAAGGAAAGACAGGCTATTCAGTCAAAAACGATTTTAACATATAAGATGCAAATCTATTTTTACAGTTAAAAGCACACATGCTCATTTAAAAATGCACACTATTTTTCACCTGAAATGCCTATGGTGCGAGAGACACATTTGAAAATTAACAGCTAACCTATTAACAATTAACCTGACTAATAAAACCTTATTTAACATAACCCACTAATAAAATGTGTTCTCCACTGCAGAATTAGGCATACTCTGAAAACCATTTAAATGCGTGTGCAGAGATTTTTTCTTCTCTTCTCTGCCTGATTCTCCGTGTTTTTGTGCACAGTAACTGCAGGAAGAAGGAAGTCAGATTTGCAACAATTGCAAATGTATAAGCGAAGCTATTGTTGAAGAGTAGGAGGATGAGAGATGATGGATTTCATTGGGACACGTCATACAGAGGGCTGAGAGGAAAGTTTTAGTGGGCAGTATCAGGGAAAAAGACAGGCAGACATCTTTCTGCACTATTGGGGAGAAGACCTGGCTGTGGGGCTCCTGACTGAATGCAGATTCCTGTGTCCTGCTGCAGTCGAGATTGGGGAGAGCTGAAAGAAGGACCTTTCCACTGGCTGAGGCATTCCTATCTGCAAAAGCTGAGAATTCCAGGCAATGACCCCGGCTTGAGAAGGCAAGCGTTCCTTTTTGCTGGAGTTAATCCAAGAGAGCCACATTCACAAAGAGAACAACTAAAAAGATAAGGTAATGAGAAGTGTGGGAGCTGAGTGTGTACGGTAATATGCAGTCAGTGTAGGATTCCTGTGCGTGTCTTAATCAAGTGCTAATGTTGCAATTTGAGTTCTGTTCTCCGCCACTCTCTTTGCAGAGTGTCACAGACAATGCTTTGACTGTACCATTTTATTTCTGTAAAGAATGAGATCGTTTTTAAATACAACTTTTATAATACAGAAAAATATTTGAAAACAGACGGGTGATGTTTATTGTTTACCATTACAATGCTGATGATGTGGGGAGATTTTTAAACAGTGCAATGGTCATTTTAAGACAGATGTGTGCATGTCAAAATCCGTATGAATAATTGTGAGTGACTGTAGCATAGCTTGTTGGAGGTACATGAGCCAACGGGAAGAGAGACTCTCTGAACATAGCTCCCTACCGTATATAAGGTAGTGGAAATTACCACAAGACTACCACATATAGCTCTCTGTCGTAAATAAGTCAGTGAGTTCGCCCATGGTGGCACACCAACACTATCACAGGAAAATGTGGTCTTCCTAGAATGCAGGTCTGAGGTCTCTCTAGTGATCACACGAAAAATCTAAGCAAAGATAAGGGATTCTGGACATTGGGGCCACAAATAAAACAAGGGAATTATGCTCACCAAAATACCACCAACCACGTATACCAAATATGCAGGTCTGGGTGCTGAAATAATGCATGTCCATTGTATTATTGTTGCACATGGCCAAATCTGAATACAAAGAGTGATTATTGCTAAGTTATTTTTCGGCGGTAATAAAATACCGTCAGGCCCCAAATCTCCACAAAATACCCTACAGGCCACCTTTTCCATACTACTCACTTACTTGCTTTTTCATAGGCCCAAGTGTGACTGCTGCACCAGTGTCTAAGTACAGACACATTTACAACCAACAATGACAGATTACCTCAAAAACAGAGAGGAAGACAGTGCTGCTTTATTTGCACCAAGAGGTACAGACACAAATCCTTTCAAACTTAGACCAAATGTCCCTGAAACTCTAGCACAAAAATTCATTAAATTAGAACGATTATGCAAAAAAGAAATTAACAAATATTGGGAACAAGTTTCACTGAAGAACTACTTAGTACAGAACATTATACCTAGAGGCTTGAGAATTCTAATCTTTCCAGATTTTACCAACAAAGACGATCAGGATTTGGCGGCTGATTGGGAAGCCAATATCACCTCCAGTTCAGAAAATATGTTGAAAATACTGGTGACACATGCAGAACGGGAACACTCAAGGGTTACGCTTGAAATAGACAAGACTAAGGCAGAAATTTCAGCAATGAAAAATGCAGAAAGTACCAAAGAAAACATTTTTGCCAAAATGAATCTGATATTAGTGGAATATCAAGATGAAATTAAATTGAGAAAATTTAGGAAATTCTACAGAGATGAGAAAGATTATTTGAATGACAGAGTATACACTTATCAACCTAAATTTGATGGGGATCAATCCCAGATTATTACTCCAATTACATCACCTGTTACCTCTGATGCAGATTCAGAATCTGATACACCCAAGGACACTGAAAACCAGGAACAAGACATAACAGCTGAATCTATACAAAACAACAGAAGAGGTTTCCTTGCAGAAATCAAAAGATATAAAAAAGGGAACCAAGCCTTGTATAATACTCAAATTAAACAAGTTCGGTTCCAAAAGAATGTCCCTTTAGGACAGAAAACCTCTACTACCCCAACGTCATCAGAGGAGGAAGAGGGCGAGGAGCTAATAGGCGAGGAAGGGAGAAATATAGAAAAAAGGTTCACCAGATCAAGTCTCAAGACCGCCAGACCGAAACCCATACTGAAAGCCTAGTTATCAACTTATCTGATAAACACCTCTCTCACCAACAATCATCAGTGCTTAATTATGGCCTCTCATTTGCACCGAATGCAGAACTAGACATGACAGAGGTACACATTGATTTATATAAATTCACCAGAAAATTAAAACTCAAAAAATATTTTCACAATAAACCAATCATTTGGACACAACCAGAAAGAATGTTACCGATCAGTACAACGGGTATACAAGAAATTGAAAACATTCAGATACTCTCTAATCTAACCTTAGAAGAACCCAAAACCATGAAAGACATACAGCAAGAATTAGGAATACATTCAAGACTTTTAGAGATGAAGGAACATAAAAAAAGATCCAAATTTGTGCCACCCTTTGGAGGGGAAAATGTGATTGACACATTTTACAAATCAGTCACTAAGGACATTCATACGCATATGGATCGCATTAAATCATCCATCAAAAGTAAGAAATCCAATCTAACCAAGATTGAACGAGAAGCTTTACAGGAGATTTGCAATGATAACTCTATAATTGTGAAAGAGGCAGATAAAGGGGGAAATATAGTCATTCTAAATAGAATAGATTACATCAAAATGGCAGATGAACATTTATCCATTCCTGGCTGTTACAAAAAACTCAGTAACAATTCTACTAATCAGACTGTAAAAGAATTACATCTGATACTACAACAATGGTATGACCAAGGGCTCTTAACGGACGATGAAAAGGCATTTCTATCTGTAACCAAACCACTCATGCCTACAATATATTTTCTTCCGAAAATTCATAAACCGTTCGAGCATTTGCCCACAGTAAGACCGATAATGAGTGGACAAGGTGGGGCCACGGAGCCATTAGCTGACTATATTGACAGTAGCATTAAGGATTTGGTACCAAAAATTCCAGCATATCTTAAGGATACCATGCATGCCTTACAAATTTTGAAAGAGACTAAATGGAAAACTACCTATGCACTAATGACACTAGATGTAGCATCACTCTACACATCGATCCCCCACTCTTTGGCTTTGGAAACAATAGACTATAGTTTCAGGACCTTCTCTGCCTCTCATTATATGCATGTCCAAATGATCAAAAACTTCCTGGATTTCACCTTAACACATAATCAGTTCATTTTTAATGGAGAGTACTTTTCACAAACAAAAGGGATAGCAATGGGTGCAAAATACGCCCCAACTTTGGCTAATTTGTTTATGGCATACTTTGAGGAGAAATATTTTTCATAATAACCCCTTTCAAGACCATATTGTTATTTGGAAAAGATTTATTGATGATGTGCTGGCCATATGGGAAGGCACAAGAGATGAATATGTAAATTTTCTAGACTACCTGAATCACAATACCTTTGGGATTAAATTTACAGGACAAATTGACCCACAGGAGATTGTATTTTTGGATCTCAAAATCACAATAGATGCAGGCGAATTACATACCTGCACAAATAGGAAGGATACAGCAGTCAACTCTATTTTACATGCAGCTAGCTGCCACAAACGCAGTGTCGTAGAAAATATACCAAGAGGAGAATTTCTCCGATCAAAACGGAATTGCAGTCAACTTGAAAGTTTCCAAAGAGAATGTAAGTCCATAGGTGCAAGATTCCAGGCAAGAGGGTATTCTAAAAATCTGATTAGACAAACAATAGATTCAACACAGAAAGTATCTAGACAAGCATTATTAGAAACAAAATCTAAGGGCGAGGATACACCGTATCCAGAATTTGTCAGTTTTATCACCAAATATTCACGGGACAGCAAACTTATTTACCAAATGTTGAAGAAAAATTGGCATATATTACTTTTGGACACAGATCTTCATAATTATATCTCAAAATGTCCTAATATAATCTTTACCAAAGCTACCACATTTAGAAATGTGCTATGCCCTTCTTTCCTGAAACCTGCACCTCCTGGACAGGAACATTGGCTAACTTCTAAGACTCAACCATCGGGTTTTTATAAATGTGGAATGTGTAATTTTTGCAAATATACGTTATCACCAATGAAAACATTCAAATGTCATGGCAACTTGGAAATTAAGATTAAGGATTTTATTAATTGCCGATCAAAATTTGTGATATATGCAATACAATGTGTTTGTCAAAAAGTGTATATCGGGAGCACTATAAGGGAAGTTCGCTTCCGTATTCGGGAACACCTTAACAGCTTAAACAGTCAAGATATTAGACTACCGTTGGCTTCCCACTGGCAGGAACATCACCAAATGGACGATGTAAAAGATATCAGATATGTTGGACTACAGCAGATTCCACCCCATCCAAGAGGAGGTGACAGAGTTGAAGCTACGCCAACAGGAAGCAAAAATGATTTGCAAACTTCGATGTGTATCACTTGGTCTAAATAAGGATCATGACTTAAATGTCTTTTTATAAACTTATGAACAGTAAGAAATAATGATGCAGGGTTTTAGTCTACTTACAGGTTGTCCACACTAATTAATACACTTCAAGGTTTGACAAAATATTGGTAACATTACATGATAACTTATGTAACAAGTCTGTGTAAGTCAGTAAAATTTGGGATATTCCGGAATTATTTAACCATGTGCAAATATATTCTTAATACCTTTGAATATATAACTATTCGAGTTTTCTTGCCTGCATTTCGGCTGAAAAATCATGTAAGAAGTCCGTGAAACGAAGCACTATTTCAAATGATTTCCTTTTCCTGTTAGGTTTAGTTGCTTAGCAACCATAGTCAGATGACCCCATAGATGGAGCATGTGACCGTCACATGATCAGAACCAGCAACCAGGGCACCATGGCAACGACTCGAACCCGTCGATGATTCATTCACTGCCCGAAGGCGTCAGACATCAGTCAGTACATTGCAGCCAAGCCGGTGAGTTTGAATAACGTAGACACGTTAGAAATATCCTCAAACTAACTGAATACCATTAGAGTAGCTAAATCAACACGCACACCATAAACAAACTCACCTCTCTCGTTGCAGAACGCGGCAAGAAAACGTATAGCAGGCGAACGCAAACTATTTCTCGCTTCAAAACTTTGCTCACATTTTCAGGTAAAAAGTATGGCATTCTAAAAGTTACTTATATTTTAAAACAAATTAATTTGGTCTAATGTGACTCCCAGCACTAAGATACTCACTTGCACTTTCAGGAAATCTGACCGCTGCTAAAATAGCAACGTTTCATCACCAATAAATCTTTGTTAATGATGTCAGCGGAAAATACACGGCCTCAGCACCCGAAAAGACTTTCACATTAGGTGAGATATTGGGGGGAAAGACTTGGCCCCGAGTTTCTCCTATGTTAAGTCACGGCACTTGTTACATGATTTTCTGTCGAAGCAGAATAATTACTAATATTGCCTGTACACCAAATAAACAGCAATAAGTTTCATAGAAAAGTTGCAATCTTCTTCAAGTGAAAACCTTTTGATTAAGTTTTTAAATCATTGGTTTATTTTTGAAAATAGTAATGTCATTATAATTATACTAATGCTCTTTTGTCTTTTTGTCTTTTGTCTCCCTGACTTTATCATTTGCTCTCCTTTGGGATATTATTTGACCTCTTCGTTGTATATGTTCCCTCCCTTGACTACCTCTGGAAATTAGGATTTATCTACTTAAGTTATACGTTGGATTAATTGTTTGTAATTTAGACGCCCTGAAGACGACCTAGGAAGGTTGAAACACGTGTTGGCGTAATGTGTTTTTGGTATAATAGGCTCAATGTGTTTTTGGCATTATATGTTCTAATGCGTAAAGTACTCTGGAATATTAAGGTGCACTTAGCAATGAACAATTGATATTGCCAGATTGATGTAACGTGTTCTAAGTGATTTGTTTATCTATTGATATTAAAACCTGGAGCCCTACTTATCAACACTTACCAGGTGTGTCTCTAATCAATGAATATATTTCACAAATTGAACAAATCCACCTATCTAATGCCACAAGAGTGTGACAAATGCAAGATCAAGCGCAGTCTGTGAGGCTAGCAACTTTTTAAGTTACATGTTTTTCAAGGTGACAGTGGAAAATCACCAGTCTAACCACACGGCTGCAGCTGTTCCTATTTTTTACCTATTTTTGACTTATCTTAGCGCGATTTGTGAATATCTCAAGGTTGCGCATCCACACATTTTCTTGGGCCACCTTTTCCACACTACTCACTTACTTGCTATATTAAAAGGTGGGTTACCAAATACCAAGCAGATCAGTCTTGTGTAGTCCTCACCAGTTGGACTGCACCAATTCTTACCAAACACTCATTCTTATTGGGAAACCAATTAGTCCCCAGGAATATCAGTACTGACCGACCATGTATCTCAGAATTTCTCGTATTGCTACAATTGCACACATCACGATACAGTGAATTTAGGATACTTGGTATCCTTATATCTTCTTGTAAAATGGCTTTTTGGTTACTTTATTATATGCCTAAGATACGTTGGTGGCAGCAGTGCTATTTTGTAATGCTTTTAAAACATTTTACTAGTGCACTTTTGCTTTTATAGAAAGTGGCTGTCTGGCACCCTAATATGGCCGTGCCGCAAGGAATCTCTTTGTTCTTTGGCATATTGCTCTTTGGACTTGCTCCTTCCTTTTCATGTCAGGAAATGCCTTTCATGGAATGCCCTTTTCTGGGGAAACCGTTGGCTTTCATGTGCTAAGCGCAGTTTGGGTGTGTGGCCAAAGGTGGGAGGCTGGGACCGTCTAGTCGCAATCCACATTCCTGGTGCCTGAATGTCTGTTGCTGGGAAGAGTTTGTGGCAAGTGGCTATCCAAGATTGGATAGCCACTGCCTGTTTGAACGGTGCAATTCCTTACAATGGTAGGCTTGGGCATGATCCCAAAGAAATCTTTGATAAAAGGAGGGCTCATGCAGCTATTCGACAGATCGTTGGAGCCAAGACTTCTACAAAGAAGTGCAGTTCGCTGACGATCAGTGGCATTGTGTCAAAGATTTGTGTACTTAGAGAATGTGTCTTGGATGCGAGGTGGCTTGTTGGCATATCAGACTTTCATTTATAGCGTCGTCACCGTAGATTTTACAAATGAAACAGGCGAGTTATGCAATGATGATTTAGGCAGAAGGGCTACCTTACCCAGGGTTTAAAGAGCATGAGTGGCCTTGCCTCACCCTTTTCTTTCAGAAAGGCTCCTCGTGACATCCCAACCTCTTAGACAAGGGAGCATGCTCGTGGTCCTACCATGGCGCAATTAGGCATGGATCCTCACTGATGCAGAGTCTGAGGCCTCAGTCCCCTGATCCAGCCAGGCCACCAGTGTCCTGTGTCAGTCTTTCAAAGTTTTATTTCAAAAGGAGTGGCATATGGAGGAGTGGAGATCATAGTGTGGATATAAATCAGGAGGATCGCTCTGGGGCAACACACTTGTCTTGGAAGCAAGACAAGTGCAACACAGATTTGAATCCTGGCCCAGCGCTCAAGAGGCTGGCCTCTAGCATTAAGTGCTATATAAAGGCTCAATCAAATTTGTTTTTAATTAGAAACAATAAACACTCCCGATGTTGGTCTTCAAGACAGTCTTCTTGAGGTAACAAGTAGAACAGGCCTTGAAAATACTGGATTTAGTCTTGGATTGTGGGGGGAAAAGAAACAACTCGACAGGGCTCAAACCCTGTGCCAGTATGGGAGGACCAAATGGGTGAAGCACTTCCAGAACCCAACAAAGTACTTAACTTGGGCTTCCCAACGGTGTGAAAAGCAAATTTGCAGTATCGTTGAGTGAAAGTAGGGACCTAGAAGAGGTCTCTCAACACTTGAACGTGCAGCAGGAATCTAAAAATGGCCTCTAGGGATGGAACTATGGGAGGCACTGCCTATTGGCTAAGGTGTAAGTGATTCGCCAACAACACTAAGAACACTGAAGTGACTGCAGTTTCTTTCATTTTCTTCAGGAAACTGCTTTAATATTACAGAGGATTCCCAGGCTGACTACAGGAATATTGAAACAGCATGTGAAACTATGAACAATTTAATACTGGAGAAGAATGTTTTTTGAAGACCTGCTGGGGAAACGAGATCTCTTGCAGTGCTGCTACTTCCATTTATCATTGCTAACTGGGGACGGTTCTTCAGTTCCACATTCCGTGCCCAGCGACTTCAAATGGGTCAGTCGTCATCATTGTGGACAAAGGTGAAATGTTTTGTTGCCCACTCACAAACTGCCTTGATCGAATGGCATGACCTGCAGTTCTACGTGTTGTGCTGTTCTCAGAGGTAATACAGGTAGATCCTGTGAGGATCGGAGGTGGAGATCATACGCCCACAGTCAGCGGAGGGTTTAAAACCAGAGGCCTTAGACTGATTCACCATGGCGCAAAATTAGTAGAAATAACTTCAAGTGAAGCAGTGTTCCTGAAGCCAGTTGACTGTGCAGAAAAAAAACAAAGGTTCCAGGGCACAGGAGCCTCAGTATATACTAGCTGAGACATTGTGCATGGCGCAGGGCACTTAAAAGGCATTGCAGAGCCATGCTCTGCCCCTTGGTGGCGGAAAGGTTTGCTGAAGAGCAGCCATGCTGGGAGATGAATACAAAAAATTAGGTATCTGTGCGAGTACAGAATCCATCAGAAATGTTACATTTCAAAGGTCAAAAGAACTCCTATTTAAAAAAAAAAGTAATGTTATGTAATGAACCACTTCTTACTTTTTAGCAGATTGGAAGTATTACATAAAGTGCCTCATTAACTGAGGCTTCACTTCTTTAGAAGTGGATACCATGTCCGTTATTTAATTTACATTGCAATACAAATAAACAGACTTCAACCTGCTGCAACCCAAAGTTGCAGAGTGGAAGTTTTCTTTGACACAGACACAATACCAGGACACACAAGAATGCATTAGTGCACAGGAGTGGGCATTTAAAATGTGTATACATCATTTGAAGTTACATTTATATTTCTTGTGGGAGGGTTCCTATGTTGTGCTCTTTCATGCAGAACACGTTCATATCTCAGAGGTCCTACGATCCTTCCAGTCTTTCACAGTGCTTTCTGTAGAAAAAAGCAGGCTGTATTTTGTTTATTTAATGTACTTGGATACCAATGATAGTAGAAATGATGCCAACAAAATTGCTAAACAAATAAACTGGATGCTAAAAATGAACCATCCAACTAGCAACATCTGTAACATACATTCTAAAAACAAATGCATGCCATGTCAATGAAGTCACATGTCTATGTATTTTCAGAAGTAAATAATTTTCATTTAATACATTCATTATTGTAATGTATAGCAACTTACTGGGGATGAAAAGAACACATGCAGAAATCTCTTCAATCTGATATCCCTGCATACTGCATCTTTTTCACTTTTTGACGTCAGATAAATAAGAAGTTGTTTGACAAACCCACTATGTTGGATTTCAAAAGAAGATACGTCAGACTCAGAGACTATACTTCGGATTTCTTCAAGGCACTCCACTCGTCCATCCACCTAAAAAAGAAATGTTAAGATGAGGAAACAATGGGAGATTGCAATCCTCTGAAACCTGAGACTTTCAGTCATAACTTCACATTTCAGACGGATCAGGCATGCCTGGTGAATTTATAAAAAAGTATAACAATGCTGAATCTATTTTGTATAGGTGTCTAATTATCAAATTACCAGAAGAGCACCCATGAAAAGGTGGGAAGACATGATAACTTCTGCTTTTCTGGTATGTATCTCTAACTTCAGAGATTTTCCTTTGGCTAATTTTGCTTGTTAAATCTGGCTGCAGGGCAGAAACTCTAATTTCTCTCGAATCCATGGGATTGGAATCGGAGACTATATAACTTTTCAAAATGATTCCAAAGTTGTTCTGCTCTGGGTTTCTCACTATTCTATTATGTGCTTTAAACAACCAGAGCTTCAACTATTTCCAGAAGGTTACAAACATTTGTTGGAATAGTTCCTCTCTACACGAGAGAAAGGTTTTACAGAAATCTCGTACTGTGGGCTTTGGAAGGGATCAACCGGTTAGTGGTACGATCATTATCCCTTACACAAACCAGTCTCTTTCAATGGTAGAAAGGTTGAGTAGTCAAGTCTTCACTCCCAAGAGGGATGAGGGGGTGACAAAGTCCAATTGAGAAACACACACATAATAAAACAATCACCAGTATATTACTGAAAATAAAATCAAAGTTCATGCATAAAAGATATCCTACATTACAGGTAGAAATAAAAACAGTGTGGTGAGGACTTCAGAATGACCAAGCAGGGAAAAAGTTCCTTACATGTAACTGGTCTCCAGCATGGGTGTGGCATGGATTCACATGGTCATGAATATTCCCCGTCGTCTGGCTCGGAATGCTCGGTAAAGAAAAAAAATAGTTTCATTTCTGAACTGTCTTTCTTTTAACAACCAATCACTGGTCTCTGGGTCATACGGCCCCCAACCAATGACTGCCCTCTACCTAAACCCTTCCTCTGGCACCCATCTTCAGATTTGGTAGCACATAAAAAGGCAGGACCACCAAGAGAAGAGGGGTAGGCGGGAGGGTTCGCATGTGAATCCAGTTCCATGTGTTAATAACCCTGCAAAAATATCGTATTAAGGCATGGAACCTGCGGGGGACACCCCTGCAACCCCTGTAATATTTCAAAAGGAGCAGGGGACACCCCTGTTCCCAAAAAACCCTAATATTATCCCCACTAAAAATATCGTCTATGGCCGTTCCCGATGACCATATATACAGAAATATTTTTGGTGGGGATAATATTACCTGATACTGTGAAACCATGCCAGACCCATGCTGGAGAACAACAGTTACAGGTAAGTAACTTGTTCCTTCTCCAGCATGGGGTCTGGCATGGATTCACATGCTCATGAATAAAGATACATAGCAGTACACACATACACAACCACAGGAGGTGGCAAAGGCTCAACATAAGCATCTCTTACCTCCTCAACAGGCTCACCTTCAAGCGAACAGGTTGCGCAGCACTGCTTGGCCGACTCTGGACTCCTCTCTGGAATCCCTGTCCATGTAGTAGAACCTCACGAAGGCGTGTGTCGACCTCCACATGTGTCGACCTCCACATAGCTGGCAGATGTCCAGCAGAGGCACACCAGACAGGAATGCTGTAGTTGCAGCGATCGCTCTGGTCAAATGGGCTCTCGGACAGCCAGTCAACGGTCTGTTTGCCAACCGGTGACAATGGGTGATGCAGCCGGAGAGCCACCTGGAAATGGAAGCCTTGCCCTTCCCACGATTCACAGGGCCAAAGTTCACAAAAAGTTGCGGCGTCTTCTGGAAACTCTTTGTGCGGTCCACATAAAACTTCAGCGTTCTAGCCACATCCAGCGAGTGAAAAGTTCTCTCAGCCGGTGATGAAGGTGTCGGAAAAAAGACAGGTAAAACCAAGGGCTTGTTTAGATGAAAGTCCGAAGGCACCTCAGGCATGAAGGAGGGATGCGTCTGTAGCACTACCCTGGTATCGTGGAATGTCAAGTGAGATGGTTTACATGAGGGCCTGGATCTCTCCCACTCGTGCGGACGTGCTGGCCACAAGAAAATATGTTTGCCACGATAAAATGTTCAGCAGCGCCGAATGCATAGGCTCGAACGGGGAACCCATGAGCCTAGTCAGCACCACATTGAGTTCCCACGCCAGGGCTGGAGCCTTCACCGGCAGGAAGAAATGGAACAGTCCTTTGACAACTCCTTAATCAGACGGTGACACCATACCGACGACTGTCCGGGAGATCTGGTGTAGCGGGAGATATCCGCCAGATGAACCTTGCTGGAGGCATGGGCCAGTCCTGCTTTGGCCAACAGCAGCAAATACGGCACCAACTGTGGAGCTTTGACTCGTAGAGGGTCGATCTTCTCTGCATGGTACCAAATGGTGAACCTCATCCATTTATGTCTGCTGCAGGAGCCAGGCATTCATGTTCAGCAATCCTGGGTCATGGTGCAGAATTGCGCCTCCTTCCCTGGCGAGAAGATCTGCGACCACTGGAAGCTTGTCTGGAGTGGACACTGACATGCCGAGAAGTCCAGATACCATATCTGTCTTGGCCACTCCGGTGCGATGAGGATCATCCTGCACCGGGACCGTTTGAGATGATTGACTAGTCGAAGAAGCAATGGCAGCCGAGGGAACGCCTACAGAACATGCCTTCCCAGGGGAATGAGAATGCGTCCCCCCATTCTCCCAGAATGGGGAAACCTGCTGGCGAACCTCCGGCACTTGGTGTTCGTCGCCATCGCAAACAGATCGATCTGGGGATTGCCCCAACTGCGGAAGAGGAGATCCACTTGATCCTGCCGAAGTTCCCACTCGTGGCAAGAGCACAACTCCCTGCTGAGAGAATCAGTGACTGTGTTCTTCACTCCTGCCAGATGAAACGGGATGTGGAACATCCCCTGGGCTACGGCCCAGTGCCATAGGTCCTGCGCCTCTTTGGAGAGTGCTGGGGATCTGGTGCCGCCTCCCCCCCTGCTTCCCGATTTAAAACATTGCTGTGGTATTGTCTGAAGACCCGCACCACCTTGCCCTTGAAGGACGGAAGGACTTGAGGGCCCAAAACACTGCTTGCAGCTCCGGCATGTTGATGTGCAACGTCTTCTCCTCCGGGAGCCACAGGCCTCTTGCGTGAAGACTTCCGGTGTGGTCGTCCCATCTTTCCAGGGAGGCGTCCGTCGTAACCGTCTCCTGGTGCGTTGGGGTCTGGAAATCCGCGCCTCTGGACAGGTGTGCGCAAACTCCCCACCACTGTATTGCTTGACAGAATCTCTGTCGAGTGAGATCTTGTCCTCGAAGCTTCCCAACACTTGTATCCAACAGGCATCGGGGAACTCCTGTAGTGGACGCATCCGTAGTCTGCACAGCCGAATGAGGTATATGCATGACGACATTAAGCCCAGCAGAGACTTTATGGACCTCATCCTTGCGATCTTCAGTGCCAACGACCGCTGTACCTTTCCCAAGATGGCTGCTATCCTCTCCTCCAATGGAGACGCCAGGCACAAAACTGTGCTGAGTCGGGAACCCAGAAACAGAGCGTCCTGCGATGAAGTCAAGCAGCCTTTGCAAAGTTCACTGAGAAACCCAGATCCGTCAGTAGGCGGACGGTCCTCGCTGTGTGGTCGACAGCGATGTCCCTTGAACTGGCACGAATGAACCAGTCGTCCAAGTAAGGGTGGACGTGGATCCCTTGTAGACGCAGCTGCGCCACCACCGGTGCCAGGCACTTGAAAACCCTTCTGGTCAACTTCAATTCGTAGGGAGGCACCTTGAATTGGTAATGCTGCCCTTGAACCACTAAGTGCAGAAATTCGCAATGCCCCTTGTGAATGGGGATGTGGAAGTAAGCATCCTCCAAGTCCAGCAACGACAGAAAATCCCCTTCTTCCAGCTGTTCAAGCACGTGCTGAAGAGTCACCATCCAGAACTTTTGGGACCTGATGTATTTGTTTAGACAATGCCGCTCTAGGATGGGTCTCCAGCCGCTGGCCCTTTTTACGAGGAAGTAACAAGAGTACACTCCGGAGCCCCGAAGCCTATTTGGGACGAGCTCCATCGCGCCTTTCCTTAGCATGGCCCGCACATCCAGCAGCAGCTGATGGATTTAGCTTTCCTGCCGGGCCACCGGTTGTATTCAGGGACACTTCTGTTTAAATTCCAGGGTGTGTCCATGAGCGAGAGCATCCAGCACCCATCGGTCGGTGGAGATCTTCCACACACTGACGAAGTCTGCCAGCCGGCCTCCCACCGGGATGCACGGGTGGGGACCAGACGCTGCGGCCGGTTCAATCCTGCTTGGGGGCCCTGGCAACAACGAAGTCCTCCTCCAGAATTGGCACATCACCTGTTATTCTCCTGTGCCGAAGAGCGGGAGGGTTGACGGTAAGACGAGGCACCTCCACTGAAACCTTTAGAGGAGCCTTGGGATTTGCCGCCGGAGGTCCGAAAGGACGGCAGTTGATGTTGAAGCGTGCCCAACGCACGAGCCGTCTCCATGTCCGTCTTGATGGCTTGAAGAGAGAGACTCATCTACGGCCTTAACAAATTGTCACAGTCGAAAGGCATGTCCAACACCATCGACTGAACGTCCTGGCGAAAATCAGTGACCCTAAACTAGCCCCGCCTACAAAGGCAAACACTGTTGCCCATTTGGCGGGACCCTGTGTCGGCGACGTCCATGGCCACCGTGATGGCGTGGTCCGACACCACCTCGCCTTCCTGCAGAATCTCCAAAGATTCCGACCTCTTGTCAGGAAGGAAGTCCAGGAGGGGAGTGATCTTGAACCACAGCTCCCGGTCGTAACGTGCCACAATGGCGAGAGCGTTGGCGGCCTTAATGGTCGTTGCCGCGATGTGATAACTAGTCGTCCCATGGCATCCAACTTCATCCCCTCACTGTCCGGGGGGGTAGAGGCTGCCAAAGAGGAGGAGGAGCCCGAAGACGACTTCTTGGCTGCTGCCGATACCACCGATTGCGGCGACGTTGGGTCCGCAAGCACTTGGGTGCAGAGTCCAGCACCCTGTACTTATTCTCATAACAGTCCCTCCTCGCCGGGGCCATGGAAGGGTTCTTCATGAGGGTCAACCCCTCGTCCCAAATGTCTTCAAGGAGTGGGATTGAAAGGACTGTCTTCCTCTTGGCCTTGTGCTGCTGGTATAGGTAACACTCTTCTTCTCCTCAGAAACGAGCTGGAAGAGCTCTGAAGCCCTTGAGATCATGGCATAAAACGAGCCTATCTCGTCAGGCGGCGATCTGGGTGGCGGAGATGGGAGGTCCCCCAGTCTGCCGTCGTCATCCGTACCCGTACCTGTTGTCGCCGTGTCTGGATCCATCTCATCCTTCCAGGGGGTTGGGGGAGGCGGCGAAGGGTGGCAAGGAGGCGGAGGGTTAACTTTCCTCTTCTAGGTCGGTGGTTCCCCCTTTGGCACTGCGGGAGGGGCCACCGGTGCAACAGGCATCCCCGTCTGGATCTCTGAGACTAGGGTATGCAAAACTGGGAGAATGTTCGCCGAGATACCTCCAGGGGGACGCTAAGGCGGGCTGTGGCGATGGAGGCGAAGGTGGAGCCAGTGACTGCAGCGTAGGCTGGTCGCCCACACCCTCAACGCCTTGTTGTTTCTCGTCGGTCTCCTAGTCGTCACCATCGTCAGAATCCTTGCCATAGGGCCTGCTCTCGAAGCACCACTCCTCCTGGATGGTCTGGAGGCAGGTAAGCTCCTCCTCTGAGGAGAAATCCATGCCCTGGAGGACTACCTGGCCCCTGCCCCTTTCTCTGCGACCAGGGAGAACAGTTTTGGTGAAATGACTGGCATCTTCTCCGGTGTCTTCACTATGGGCTGAAAAGTTGACAAAGTTGACTCCCTCCTGGCAGGCAGGGATACACTTGCCTTCGGGGTTGTGTCCTGCGGGTCCTTAGCGAGGGATGCCACCCCCCCCCCCCCCGATGGAAGGTTGGGCCTTCGACGGGTGCACTTCGGCCTTCACTATCTTGGTCGGACAAGTGGCCTTCTCCATAGGGGGAGGGTCAGCACCCCGCTCCCCCTTGGCCTTCTCTGGCGTGCCGGCCTTGGGCTTCTCCTTGAGTTTGCCCAGGTGGACCGGCTTCCTCTTTGATGAAGATCCTGAGCGTTGGCTGGTGATCGAACCCGCTGGTGATGCTGTACTCCCCTGGCTGCCGAGGAGCCCATTGCAACAGCGCTCCTGGTGATAGTGGACTTGCGGTGCTTTGCCTTTTGTTGGGCCCCCCTGGGAGGAGCGCCCTCAAAGGTCTTAGAAGACCGCTCAACTTTCTTGTGAG
This sequence comes from Ambystoma mexicanum, assembly GCF_040938575.1. Lineage (NCBI taxonomy): Eukaryota > Metazoa > Chordata > Amphibia > Caudata > Ambystomatidae > Ambystoma > Ambystoma mexicanum. The sequence continues at coordinate 693,221,972 of NC_090932.1, read as the reverse complement.
CAGGGGAGGCATGCTGCTGGGACCCACCCAGAGCAGGAGCGCAGGCCTGTAGCACCTCCTTGAGCCGCCTATGCCGATCCTTCAGCATGTGGGGCACCATCTCCTGACAAAAAGCACAGTCCTCCATGTGTGTTGGGTCCAGGTACAGGCAGTAGAGGCACTTGGAATGCCTGTCGTTCGAGAAGAAATTCCGCAAGCTGCAGTCAGAACAGATCCTGACAAGGGGAGCAGAATCCTTCTACTCCTCTAACATGTCCATGCGGCGTAGGTCTTGAAGAAACTTCTGGAATGCTCCACAAAGAAACTCAACTAATTTTGCCCTTGAGGGTTGCAAAAACCGAAGGGGGTTTTCTGTGCTCCTGCTCTCTATATGATAGAGGAGAGGCACAGAGGACCCCAGCCAAGATTCTCTATATTGGTAAACGTGGCGAGCAATCAAGGCCTAGCTTCTCAGTAGGTGATGCTAAGTACAGTGTAGTCCCCAAGCACCCACAAAAGAATGTCCACACACTGTATTAGTTAAAACACAGTCTTTATATAAATAAAGTTCAAGGTTATATACACAATCACGATAATACACTTTGTGCTCCGACAATTTTAAAATGGTAAATGTATACTGTTCTAGGTGGTACCACAATTACTCCGATTCCAAAAAAGTGCATCAACTGTACTCATTTCAAATAGCATACAAATCAATACAGCAAACCGATAGACCATAGACTTTGGAAGAAAACAAGTTGTTTAGACAATTGGCAGAATACTGGGCCCCTACCACTAGACACAGTTCTGTAGGAAGATTACCCCCACCTGGGCAACCTGTAAATGAAGATGCACTCCAAGCCCAGTCCATATATTGTCTATTATTAAAGGCTTATGTGCTTCTATAGTTCTGCAACCCAAATATACCTTGTGTTGTAGAGTTCTTCGTCGGGGAATCGACGGGCCTTTCTTGAGTGCACTCCCTTCCAGACAGGAGCCACGGGTCGTCGAACTTCCGAGATGAAGGAAGGGTGTACGCTGTTGTTGAGGCAGCAGCTTCGGTCCTTGCGGTGCTCATTAACGAGTGGTCGAAAAGATACTGCAACAGGGGAGGTGTGTGGTGCACCTCGACGACGATGGTTCGTTGCCACAAAGTCAGTGAAGAACTTTAGCCCAGCAAGGGCGTTGGGATGTCGATGTCTGGCGTTGGCTAACGGGGCGTGACCACGGCTGGTTTCCGTAGCTTTGTCAGCATCTCTCAGCTCTTCGTGTGGCGTGAAACCCACCAGCAGATTCTCCTCGGTCGTCGACGGCCTTGACTTTCTCCGGCAGGACGAAAGCTGTCGAAAAGGATGAGGCAAAGGGAGCACTGCAGCTCCGGTCGGTTGTCCGGTGCTTTTCTTGGTTCTCCTCGGCAGTCCCCTTCTCCAGTCTGCAGCCTTTCGTAGGTCTGTCTACCAGGAAGCTTTGGCAAAGAACAAGCTGGTGCACGATGGTCCCTTGTAGCTCGGGAAGAGGTCTCCTAGCCAGGTCCTCTCTTGGATCAGTTCCTTGAAGGTACAGAGCTTTCAGATTAGCGAAGGACAGCGGCAGCAGTTCTTCCAGTGGGCTTCAAAGTTAAGCATGGTCAATGTCAGTTTATACTTCAGCTTCTGAACGATTTCTAGCAGTGAGAGGCCCCCAGATATACTGTTTATCTTCCATTCACTCTGCTGGGTCAAACTCAGGCAACCAACCACTCGGAAGGGCATTCAGGCAGCCAATCAGGCGCACGGGACATTCAGGCCATACTCCATCCAGACACACTCAACACAGAATGTGGATTTAGACAAGCATTCTTCCATTCAGCACTACATACTGCATTCATACCAGTTTCAGCCAGGGCTCTTCTCAGTCACTGTGTCAATCCCCAGATACTAGAAACCCATAACACAATGCGTATTCGTCACACACTCCATTCACCCAGGTCCCACCCCACGGGCGTACACACAACATACAGTCACTGGGAAGGCTCCAGCCAGTCTGGCCTGGACTTCCCCCACAACACCATATATGCAACTTCCACCCAACAGCCAGTCAGGGGGAAGGGACAGAGTCAGGGCTTCCCGGGACTTTGGGAAAAGTAAGGTAACAGGCGATCGAAAGCAAGAGGCCACAGGGGCCATCTTGTTTCCTATCAGGAATCCACTGATTCCAATGATAGGGACTGGGCATCCCAAAATGGAGGACGCTCACGGCACCTGTCAATTCAGCACGGTGCCGCCACCAGCCCGTACCCTGCTCTGTGGGCCACACAGTGTGTGTGGCCCAAAAACAAACTAGGAGAACAGGGTCGTACTATCACCCATGGGTGCCATAAGGGTATCCCAAAAATCCTTTCAACAAACCAAATACAGGAAGAGCCGCACTGCCAGGAGCCCACATCAACTCCTGTACGGAAAACAAGACAGAAGACAAGATAAAAAGCAATAAAGGACAAGGATTCAGAAGCCCTGTCCCTCCGATGCATTTCCAGCATCACAAGGGGCACTGAAGAATCTGAAAAAATGGGCCCCCGTTAATCTGAAGTTAGATCGATGGAGCGCAAGGCTCAATTGACCAAAAATATAGAGTAAACTCTTTCAAAAAGCACAAAACGCAACAAAAGCTCGAGAGCTAAGCACAAGCAGTCCCAAAACTTGAACGTGCGGTAAAAATCTGAAGATGGCTGCCAGAGGAGGGGGTTTAGGTAGAGGGCAGTCATTGACTGGGGGCAGTATGACCCAGAGACCCGTGATTGGTTGTTAGGAGAAAGACAGTTCAGAAATGAAAGTTAAACAGATTTTTTTCTTTATCGAGGATTCCTAGCCCATGGACGGGGAATATTCATGAGCAAGTGAATCCATGCCAGACTACATGCTGGAGAACAATTCAAACGAGTAATTAAATATTCTTAGCAGCTAACAAGTGCCAATACTCCAGTAGTTTAAAATCGTAATAAGAGTGTAGACAGCTAAAAATGAACTAGCAGCCTAATCAAGCTTTGGGCTAATGTTGATGAGGGCTCCAAGCCAGTGGAAATCTAGACCAAGAATGTAACGAGAAGAGTACCATGGATGAAGTTTAAAGGGGTAGATAAGGAATATGTTACTTATCTTTAACTCTGGTTCTCCAGCACTGGTATCTTTCATAGATTCACATGCCAAGAGTAGTTTAAACTTAAACTAAAAACTTTCAGTCACGTTTGTGCTCTATTACAGTCATTTTGGGTCATACTGCCCAGAGCCAAAAGGAACACCTCCCTTAACTCCTCCAATGTTGGCCATCTTCAGATTGTGCACGCGAGTGGCAGTATGAGCCAAAAGACGAGCCATGCGGTTTGGTGGCCGGGTCGCATGTGAATCTATGAAAGATAATGCTGGAGAACCAGAGTTGTAGGCAAGTAACTTATTCCTTCTCCAGGATTGGATCTTTCATAGATTCACATGCTGTGAATAGATTACAAAGCAGTATTATAACAATACATAGGAGTGGAAGCAAGCTCCCAGCATAACTTATCAGTGGAGACTTACTAACCTCATGCAAAAAGGTTCTGTAGAACCAACTGGCCGACTCTAGACTCTTCTGCGGAATCTCTGTCGACAAAGTAGAACCTGTTGAATGTATGCACTGATCTCCAGGTGGCTGCACGGCAGATGTCGGACAGCGGAATTCTAGAGAGGAAAGCAGTGGATGCAGCCACTGCTCTGGCAGAGTGGGCCCGGGGCCTGCCGGGAAGCGGCCTGCTGATGGCAGAATGAGGAGATGCAGGCTGCAATCCATCTTGAAATAGAGGACTTTGAGAGAGCCTTCCCTGGCCCAGAAGGTCCGAATGATACAAACAGTTGACCTGTTGTAATGAATGACTTTTTATGTGCCACATAGTACTAGAGCGCGCGCACTACATCCAGTGTGTGCAGGGTCTGCTCTGCACAAGACAATGTGCCAAACAATATGGGCAAGACCACCCGCTGATTGAGATGGAAGGAGGATGGCACCCTAGGCATAAAGGTCGGGTAAGTACGTAGAATAGCCTTGTGAAACATTAAATAGGGCAGTTTTGAGAAAAACGCCTGGATTTCACCCACTCGCCTGGCCAAAGGTATTGCCACCAAGAACGCGGTTTTCCAGGAAAGATGGTTAATGGATGCTTGGTGCATGGGTTTGAAAGGCGGCTTCATGAGCCTTGCGAGTAGCACATTTAGCTCCCACGCTGGCGCTGGATGAACAGCCCACGCAAGAACACCTTAGCCAGTGAGACCACAGGGATGGCACCCCTGCGGAGCGGTTGTACCTGGAAATCACTGCCAGGTGCACATTAATGGGGGAAAGTGTCAAGCCAGACTGCATCAAGGACAACCGATGAGGCAACAGATCCTCCGGACCGATGGTCCGAGGTCACAGTTGATGGTTCCTGCACCATACTTTAAAACGTTTCCACTTGCTCTTGTAGCACTTGAAGGTGGACGGAGATCTGGCTTGGACTAAGACCTCCTGCCAGTCTTGCGGAAGAGACAGAGGTTTAAACTCTAAGAACACAGAAGCCAGACTGTTATAATGAGTGGGGCTGGGTTGTGGTGCAGTACTGCCCCCTGTTTCCTAGACAGGAACAACTGGTGCAGGTGCACCTTGATCAGCACCGCTGATGAGGGCAAGGAGGTCGGAGTAGCAAAACTGTCTCAGCCACGCAGGGTCCACTAATATCAGTTTGCACTGAGACAGTCTGAAGGTGTGTAGGACTCTAGGCACCAGAGAAATCGGGGTGGGGTGGGGAATGCATACAGAAACGTCCCTGCCCATGGAAACGCAAAGGCGTCTCCCAAGCTCTTCAGATAGGGTAAGCAGCTGGCAAAGGTCTTGCAGCGACTGTTGTCGTAGGTGGCAAACAAGTCGATCCCTGTAGTGCCCACATCTGAAATTGGTGAAGATGGTCCTCGCGCAGTTCCCACTCGTGACAAGAGCGCAACTCCTTGCTGAGTGAGTCCGCAAGATCGTTCTGAATCCCTGGTAGATGAAGGGGAATTAGAAACTGGTTGTGCTGTACAGCCAAATACCACAGGGCTTGGGCCTCCCTGGAAAGCTGTGGGGACCCTGTTCTTTGTTTGCGGACATAAAACATTGATGCTGCGTCGTCGGTGTAAAGCCGTACCACCTTTCCCCTTACTAGGGGGAGTAAAGACTTCAGGGCTCAAAATAAAGAAAAGAAAAAAAAAGAAATCTCCTGTAGCTCCAGCAGGTTGATGTACTGGCTATTTTCCTCCTGCAACCAAAGGCCTCTGGTAAGTTGGTCCTGGCATTGGGCGCACCAGCCGACCAGTGAAGCATCCATCGTGACAGTGGCCTGATGGTTCGGCAGCTTGAAGGGGGGCGCCTTGCACCAGATGTTTCCTCACTTACCACAAGCAAAGTCTCTGCCTGAAAACCAGTGTGAGCAATGCAGTCGTCCCAGGACGGCGAGGCTTGGATCCAGCAGGCATCCAGGAATTCCTGCACCAGCCTAATGTCTAACAGGCAGTTGGTGATCATCTGGATGCAGGACGACATCCCCAGAAGGGACTACTTGTTGCGGTCTGGCGTGACCTGGGCGCCGTTGATACCGCGCACCTTTTCCAGAAGAGCCGCCACCCTTTTATCTGAGGGCCTGGTGGTGCAGGATTGGGTGTCGAGCCTTGCTCCAAGATAATATGTCTGTTGCGATGGAACCGGGCATGACTTCCAGGAGTTGACTGAGAAACCCAGCTGCTGTATACACTAGATGGTGGGGGTGGTGTTGGCTTCTGCCAGCGGATAGGAGGGGGCTCTCACCAACCAGTCTAGATATGGGTAGATGTGAACGGGCTTCCGCCACAGCAGCACCACCACTGGCGCAAGATATCTGGTAAACAGCTGTGGAGCAGACCGCAGGCCGAATGAAAGGGCCATGAGCTGATAATGTATTCCAGCCACCACAAAACATAGGTAGCGCCGGTGTGAATGGCAAATAGGGATGTGAAAATATGCGTCAAGGTCGAGGGACACCAAAAAGTCTCCTTGTTGTAGCTGCGACAACACCTGCTGCAGACCAACCATGCAGCACATTTGTGCCTTTAGGAACTATTTGAGCACTCTTAGATCCAATATGGGCCTCCAACCCCCTGACGTGTTGTGCAGTGACTTTTTCCTTACCAGGAAGTAGCAGGAGTAGACTTCTCTGCACAACCAACCTTTTTCTGGCAGCAGTAGAGACAACAGAGTGGCTTAGGTGCAGAGGCAGCACTTTCTGGTGCTCTACTTTTTGCTGAATCGGTCTTTCTTAGCCGGAGTAGTTACAAAAAAGGTAGCAGGCGCCCCTCTCTCGAAAAGAACATGGCATGATAACCTGTTCAGTGGTTTTTAACCAGAGTTCGCAGCCATCTTCTTTTTGCTCATTGTACCTTTCACAAATGGGAAATAACCATTTGCCTATCAGTCATATCAGTCTTTGTATTTTTGGAAGGAACTTGGGGTTGGTCACCCTAAGTTACCTGGGGGTAACCAGACGTGGACTCCCTGCTCACTGTACTCAGAGAGGCACAGATCCACCTCACTGATGAGGCCCAACAAGGCTGAAACTCGTGTATGGGGTTGCTGTTGGTACTCTTGTTCAGAAGGGAATTGCCATAGCATTTTGATGCTGGACTGCCCATATGGGACAAAGACTGATATGCAAACGGATATTTCCCATCTGTGAAAGGTACAGTGAGCAAAAAGCAGATGGCTGCTAACTCTCAAAGTGGTAGAAAACCACTGAACAGGTTATCATGGTGTGTTCTTTCGAGAGAGGGGCGCCTGCTACCTTTTCTGTATTAGCCGGGGTAGTTGCAGGATGCGCCAAGGTGACCAGGCCATCCTCCCAGACATCTTCCAACAGCGGGATGGACATGATAGATTTCCCGGGCTGCTCTCTGCCCTGGTACAGCACACTCCTTTCGCTGCTCCTCTGGCGCAAGGCCTAATATCTTGACCGCCCTGGATATGGAGTGCGTAAAAGACCCCTACCTCATCCAGGGAGAGTCCCTGAGTGGAATCTCATCCGGTTCGCAATCACCTGCAATGAAATCATCAAATAGGTCAGTGTGGGACAAGTGCGTGGAGACCATGTCCTCCAACTGGTCAGGCTCTGTGTCTGTCCCGGTATCAGACAGCCTCTGCAGTACTGACAGGTGTTCACCCCTCCTGTGGTGGGCGAGGGATGTCATCCACCTTCCTGGATGGCCCAGGGACATCTAAATGAGGTCTCCTAATCGGTACCAGAGGCGCAGGCAGCCTTTGTTGCAAGGTTGCCACCAGAGTGGTTAAAGTAGATAAGATGTCCAGTTACATGATTCTTTGTGGAGGCAGCACAGGAGCTGGCTGCATTAAAGGCAAACTACCCTGTGCTTGAGCTGAATGCTGAGGCGGCAAAGGTGGCAAAACGATGTCCTGTGCCTGAGATGAATGCAGAGGAGGCAACAGTGGCAGTCTGATCAGGTTTGCCTCACCCCGCGGCGAGCTAGATTGCCCTCTGGGAGGCAATGTCCTGCATGCTGGCGACAACGGCGGTGACATAATGGCCTCCTCCTCTGCTTCTACAACACCCTCCGATTAAGAAGGAATTAGCTCTGATACAACAATACCTCCTGTGAGAAACCAGAAGGTGTCTCACCGCTAGTTCCCGGGGATCTGTCATCCAAGTGGCCAGGACACGGCCATCGCATTTGGATCCAGTTTCTAGGGGTGTTCCAGTGCAGGAGGATCACCTGGATGAGGGGTCTTCAGGGAGTGGGACACCGGATGGTATGATATGTCATTTATAACGTGCTTAATACCCAGAGGTTTTTTAAGAGCGGAACCTGGGATGGAACCCGTGTTGCTCCGGGTCGTCTTACTTCCAAGGCGAGCGCGTTGCCCCTGAGCTATCCTCCCGAGACAAATGGTGAGACATGGTATTCCCCTTCCGAGTAACACCTTTTCCCCAGGATACTTAGGAACTCAACCTCAACCCCCCCAAACTCCCCTTTCCCGACACAAACACTTTCTCACAGACAGCTCACCATGAGCGAAAATGGACTAACACCAGAGCCGTATACCCGACATGTCCCAATACAATGGTCAGGCAATTATTGATCTTTACACAACTGACTTCCATCACACTTCCCCACGCAGAGAAAAAGCGGAGCACGAACGCACACTGTGAGCAAGGCAAAGCACATGAGGAAGCAACAGTTCCAAGATGGCAGTTTAATACAAGGAGAAAGACGGAGAGACCAAAAAGTATTGCAAGGAGGGAGGTTCCCTTAACCTTTTCAGACTGTTACTTTTGTGAAAAGTAAGAAACCCAAGACCTCGGACTAAAGCTAAAGTAACCTGCATTGTGTGTCGGAGGTACCCGGGGCTCTCCTGCATCTATAACGAAGGTGGGGAGGACCCATTGCCGCTGTGGTACTGTCCTTGGCTCCTACAACAAAGCACCGCCAGTAAGGACAGCACAGTCGGTGAGTTGGAGAGACTGACACCAGACCAGTCTGTGTTAAGACCAAGCTTGCAAGCAGCAACAATGTATGAAGAAATCTAAAGAGAACAGTGTGTGAGGCGTATGTGATGAGCGACGCAAACATAATTGAAAACCAGAGGTGTGTCTGAACTTTGGAGGCCAAGAAAGATACCGTAGACAGAGTGGTCCGGCACCACGTAGATGCTCATTCGAAAGTCTCTGTTAGGTATCCAACTGGTTGGCAGCTGTGAAAAGAGAATTTTGAGATCAAAGTGGTCCTGCACGGGTCAAGCTAAACCTTGTGCACATTCGAAAGTCTTTAATAGTTGAATGCGAACTGCGATTGGTCCAAGCCCGGCTGAGAGAGAGACTAATTGTTTAAGAGGAAGGATCTGAGCCCGGCTAAGGGGGATCCAGGGTGAACCGTGAGTCACATGAAAAAGAATATTCTCTGAACATTGTAAAAAGGGGATCTGAGCCTGGCTGAGGGGGATCCAGGGTGAATCACCTGAATTGAGTCCTTATAAGAGGAAAGTAACCGTTTTGTTTTGATACATCAGGCCCTCTGAATCAAGAGACTTTGATAAGTAAAGAGAGCTGGGCACAGAAGGCCCTGATGCTGGTAATGAACTGTATCCTCGTGCCAAAGAAGCCAGAGTCTGTGCTTTGCTCGAGTGAGCCTCCTTGTTCCATGCTGAAAACGTGGGGAAGGGAGGCCAACGGCCTAAACATCCTGACATATTTTGTTAACACCTTTTTTCATGAACACTAACCCACACTATTTGTATTTAGCTGCAAGGATTGGCAATGGGTTTTTTAGTATAGGCACTTTTATTGTTGACAAGACTCCACTAGGACTGCATTATTTTTTGATGGTCGTAGCTCGCTCCAATCTGTAGATTTAGGATAAAATAGGCGTTTATCACATCCTTGTTGAAGTTCAATAAACACCCTGGAACTGTGGTCACTTGTTTTTTCTCAAATAAATTCAGAATAGAATTTTGTATTTGGGGGTTATATGGAGTATAGCTCCATTCTTCTTTGACCACTTTAAAATGGCCGTACTTTTATCTAGTAATTTTAGCCCTTTCTCTACTGACTTTAGTTATCCCAGTCCTTTCTTTACTGACACTACCCATGATCTTCCATGTCGCATGGCGTTTCCATGGCTGCTATGGAAGGACGCGGAACCGTGAATCCTATTCAGTTCCGAAAATAGATCCCGTACAGATCGTTCTTTCCTGCACTCTAGGTAAGCGTCTCCACATTTTCACTTATGCTAGACACGTTTCCGTCTCTAGGATATTTCACTTTTTAAACCACATTCCCTTACTCTGCAGGCGCCTTTGCTCGCTTGTTGCAGCGCTCACTGTGACCTGGACTTGCCATCTCTACAGCAATACTGCTGAATTGATATTCCTTCACCTGTCTACTGAGCTAAACGCACCATTGAGGTACTTGTTATAGCAACTTCTTATTTATTTACCAGAACTGTCTGTGCCAGTTTCATTCACTGACCTCTTGCCCATTTCCTAAACCCATATACATAGGTTGGACTTCTGAATGCTGCCACCATTCGCTAGCATGATATTGAGTTATACCGTGACCCTTTCACCGCTCATCTTTATTTCATCATGTTTCATTTTTTGGTACGTCTATTCGTTTAGTTTCCATTTAATAGATTTGCTCATTAGGTTTTCTTTTTATACAGACCCCCCCCCCTTTTGATTTATTTTCAGACATAGCGCGTTGTGCGTGGCTTTCTGAATATCGACAATAGTCATCCCCTCTTAACACTTTGTTTGCTTGAGATTGGAACCAGTAATATACACGGTTAATTATATATTTCTTCGTTATATTTCTTTTTTATCATTCCTTACTCTATTCAATATTCATGCTTCTATCACAACCCACGGTTACTTAAAACCGGTGACCCTGAAAACAACAATTGAATGACTCTGTTGCCAGTCCCACAGAATGAGTATCCAGCCAATGTTCATGTTTTCATGAACAACATTATACTAACCTAATCACTATATAAGAATAAGTTATGTAATTTTGAATTTCGGTTAACGAGGCGATTCAGTATTATCAAAAGTCATGGAGTATTACATATGTACATTATGTAACTGTATAACTCACTGAAATTGAGTAATAGTTTTTGTTTTTTACAAGCAACTGAATGAATGTTTTCTCTTTGTGTTAATAATCCAATTTGGGCCATATGAAGAAGAGGAAAGTATCCTCGAAACGCGTCGCCAAGTGAATTGGACTCCATATGCATACATCTTTCTTCAGAAAAAATCCTTTTTCGCTTTTCATTTTTTTTCTCTCCAAACTTGATGTGATCTTTTGATACCATTTGTGCTTCTTTATGTTGTAAATTTCATGTCGAAAGAATTGAATCACATTATTTGTGATACAAAAAATGTTTTGTATAATTTTGTCTATTGACATTTATTTTTATGAAGTATTACTCCTTAAACATTCTGTTGATGTATAAAAATAACAGTATTGGACTTGATCCAAACACTCAAAAGTGTGCAGGGATGGGAGGATTCCTAGGTTGAATCCTTTTCTTTAGTCTCCTAGGAGACCCAAATTTGCTCTGGCGTGATTGGCTGGCTGACTGTCCGGCAAGGACAGCCACCCTGCTGGATGAGTGGCAACAAGCCTGGAATGAATGGGGCAAAATTGTTTAAAAGGCGAGTCTCTTGGTTTGGAAGGCAGAGTCGACCACTGGAACGAAAGAACCGAACATGAGCTGGAAGAGGAGGGCTGCTGCAAATCCTGGACCGTTGGTTTGCCCGGTGAATCCCTGCTGCAGGTCTGAATCGCCAAGTTCATCTCGACAGAGAAGCCCTTCAAGGACGACTTCTTCCTTTGAATTGGTGGGACCAATCAACTCGTAAGCCACCTGGACACCATTCTCGGAGCTGGTTGCATTTTCCTCAGAGCACTGCAGGAAACTGAATAGCCATGGAGGACACCAGTTTGTGTGCTTGATGACAGCTACCTGACTCTAAGATTTGCCAGCTTTGCGACCAGTCCCTGTACAGTGCAGGAGTCCCCCCGACGTCCTCCCTATTGTCCCCAGCGAGATCTGCAGGAACAGAAGTCTGCAGCTGCATATTTTTCTTCAATCTAAGGTACTGGGAAAACCCGACCGAGAGAACTTACCTCTCACTTTGAAAGTGTGTGAAACTTTGGCAACTTGCAGGCCTAGTCAGCTTGTGACCTGACATACAAACCTTTCTTCTTTGAACTACTTTTGAGAACCATGGCAAAGACTTTTCCGTTTAACTACCAGAACTGTTTTACTTATACGAGACTCTAGCCCATTGACTTTGGCCTATCTATTGCATTGGAATAACTCCTCTGGTGAACTCAAACATTTGCACTATTTAAGAGTAACTATTATTCGTTGTATTAGTGTATGCCTTTTTGTTCCTACTTCAAATGCTCTGAATGTCATTTTGCTCCGCCTTCAAAATAGTTTAAATGCCTCAAAACCTGATAGTGTGAAGTACTGTAGTATAGATTTGTGTGATATTGATTTCCTCCTTTTAGTGAATGTTTTCTGACACTGTAATAAATTAATAAGTGTTTTACCAAAAAACCTTGAGTATGCGAGCATTTGAATACTTGTGATTGTAGACCTCTGTGTAACATCATTACAAGCTCACATTCCGTCTTGAGATAAGCCTGGCTGCTCAGCTCGCTACCAAAAACGGTGTGGTACAGACTTATACCAAAGGTTGATTTTGCTTACACCTGTAGCCATAGTTGTGTGTAGTGGTCCCAGAGGTTACTGCATACAAACTTTGCCTAACAGACAGGCCTTGAACAGGCTCTTCCTCGTGGATTCAGCCATGAGTTAGGCCCAACTGCGCAGATGAAGCTTCATTGAATATTACTGGTGGCAGGTGTTAGGAAGAAACCTGTGCAGTTCCCTTAGGGACCACTGCAAAAAGTTTAAGACTAAAGGTGTTAGCAGTAAACCCAATTGGTAGCAGTCTGCACCACCCAGATTTACCTGGTAGCTGTGGCTGAGCAGTCAGACTTCTCTCAAGAAGAGTTAGGCAGTATATAGAGTATACACAATAGGGCTAAAAATACAGTAGTACAAGCAAACACTGACCAGAGCTTTGGTATAAAAGTATATAATTATTTATTTAAAAACACACTTGTAAAAATACACTGGCACTAGCATGTCACGCAAGTTCAAACAGTCACTAGAAATATATACACCTCCCTAATTAATTATTTGACAAGTCTAGGTTAATACACCACTTATTTAGCAAAACAGAGATGAGCGTGTAACCATAGATGGCACTCCAATAATTATTTAAAAAGGGAGAGAAAAGGCAGAAATAGGAAAAACACACAATACCAACACTTTTAAGGAACCACAGCAAGTCAAGAAAGGCAGGGTCTACTGTAGAGCAAAAAGTTCATAGGCCAGGCCCACTCTTGGAGAGCAAGGCGGAATGTGCCCAAGATCACACAGTGGAAATGCACTAAAAGTCTTTGCAGGAAAGTCAAAAAGAGGTTGGATCAAGTTAGAAAGGTAATGTTAACAGGTCCGAGGTCACCCCAGGATAGAGAGTCAAGGATTTACGGGACACCTTGGACAGTCTGTTGCAAGAGAGACCAGGCGGGACACAGTACCTGAAATGGTGAGAAAGCTCCAGCGGGGGCAGTTGTTCCTGGCAGAGGGTGCAAGCTGGTGCTTCGTCCAGGGGAAGAGAAGATCTCGATGTGGAGGAAAGCTGGAGATCGTTGTACTGCCAGGGAAGAAACCAGCCGCAGAGTTTCCCGGTTAAAAGGTGCTACCCTTTTATTCACGGTAGGAGTGAACCGTGGCTATCTGGCGCTGGGGTGCTTGGCACGGGCGATTCGACCACGAGATGATCCAGGAAGGCGAAAAAGGCGAACTGGTTGGTCCCACCAGCTCAAAGGGAGGAAGACTCTCCTGGAAGAAGATCTTCTCTGTCGTCGGGAAAGTGGCGAGTTTCGTACAGCAGGGCTCCACCGGTGGCGTCGTCGTAGATGGCTCAGCTTCTCCCCCCTCTTCGGATTCTTTAGGTCTTGTGGTGACTTCTGATGTTCCAGTCCCCAAAGCCCTGCTTTTATGCAGCAAAACCCCCATTCATCAGCCTAGCTATCAAACATGCTAAGAGGTGAGCCGGGCGGCTCACCACTGGGCCAATCACACAAGAGTGCGACTTGAGTTGCCAAGGCAACTCAGTCCAGGGTGCCTATTCCCCCACTCCCACACATCCTGTACATCCAGACAGAGTGGCACCACTTTTGGAGGCTTCTGTGCAGAAGCCCGCCAAAAGTGGAACAAAGGGCTCGACTTGGGTTGGAGTTACAGAGGCGAACACAAACGCCATTTTAAAACCGAGTCCTGGCAAAAAGACCCAACCGGGGAATAAATATTAAATAAATAACCCGGCGGTATCTTTAACATTGCACCAAAAAAGTGGTGCGTATAAAATGAATGGGAAAATCCCATAGGAAATATTCTGGTGGAATATTTCGCGTGGTAACCACTGCCACCAGCCAGAAACTCGACAAGGGGGGGACTGGACAGTGCCCCCTTGAAAAACAGACCCAGGGGCAATCGAATTACCCCTACCAGTACTTCCACAATATGATGGTTTGTACTGGTTCTGTTCACAATTTAAGACTAGTAAAGTCAATGGTGACTTTACATGCCCTGGGAGACAGTCAGTCCCAGGGTATGGAGTCTATGTTTGAGGGTCACTATGACACCCCTGTTTTACTGCACTGAGGGTGTTGTGTAACACATATACCAAACACACATGAAGCCCTATGGAGTAAAAGACCCCATAGCCCATAAAACACATTACAAAGTCAAAGGATATCTCAAATCATGTCTCAGAGTGGGAGAAAAAGAGTCTCACTCTTAGCAGGAGAAAAAATGAAACCCCAAAAATCCAGCAAAGCTGCTGGGGGACTTACTAGGTTTGGGAAATTAGCCTTTACAGAGAATTCTCCCTAAGAGCAGGAACGGTCTACGGAGCTAGCACTGTCGCCGCCAACACCGTTCATCGAGTAGATATCGAAAAATATAAATTTTTGGTGGAAAAGTTAGGATTCAAAATTATTTGCAGAATTCTTGAGGACGTTATTTTTGAGGACTCCTTGCAGTAACATGCGGTAAAAAATCTAAAGATGCCAGACTGGGGAGGAGTTAAGGGAGGTGTTCCTGTGGCTGTGGGCAGTATGACCCAAAATGACTAAGAGCACAAAAGTGATTGAAGGTTTTTTTAAGTTTAAACTGCTCTGTTACCGAGGATTCCCAGCCTGACGAAGGGGAACAGTGACAGCATGTGAATCTATGAAAGATCCAATGTGGTAGAAATTATCCTGAAGGACATGCTGTTGTGGTTTGGTTCCCAGGAAAAGAAAGCTACAGGAGAAGCCGTTAAGCAATAATGAAATGGTTCCAGCAATGGATTGGGAGACTGATCGAATGACTATTGCTCTACAGGAGTACAGGGATGATTTGTGCCTAAACACCTACTCATCCCCACAATGCTAGTAAACAAACCGGAGCAACCGGAGGGGTACACCGCCTTCTATTCTATTGGGAATGTGGGCCAAGGGTAGGCTATACTCTTCAGAAGAACAAGTTACTTACCTTATCTGGTAATGTTCTTTCGATGGGATGTTCCTCCGACATATTCCACATCTATGACCGGTAATCACCACAGCTGTGCTGCTTCGAAAACATTTTCGGCAGAGGGCATCCTGCGTCGATGACGTCGATACGTTGTCCCTCGAGGGCCTCTGTCGAGGGTCGACATCAGCGGATCTTGTATAAAGACGCACGGCGCCTGTAGCCTCAGTTGTAGTTTTTTCCCAGAACGTGTGGCACCAATCTCCTGCCAGTATGACTGCAACAAGCCTTGCGGAAACGTAAGCTGCAATCGCATGAGAAATTCTGTAGAGGGGTAGGCTAGCAGGGTTCGATGTGGAATACGTCGGAGGAACATACCATTGAAAGAACGTTACCAGATAAGATAAGTAACTTGTTCTTCGAGGGGATTGTGTCCTCCGACGTATTCCACATCTATGACAGAATCCAAAAGCAGTACCAACGTATGGAGATGGGAAAAGAATTTACACTTTTAGAATGCCCAATGAAATTGCTGAATAGAGGACTGCGTTACCAAAGGCCAAATCCTGCCCATGTATGGAGTTCAGGGAATAGTGGTTCACAAAAGTATGGACAGAGGCCCATGTGGCTGCTTCACAAATATTGCGAATAGGAACACCCCTCTGCAGAGCAGTGGAGGCAGCCACACCCCTAGTAGAGTGAGCCCGTAAGCCTACTGGAGGGTCCTTTCGCGCCAAAAGGTAACACTCAGCGATCGTAAAAATGATCCATCTGGACAAGGTCTGCTTGGAAACAGCCTGACCCAAGCGTCTTCCAGCATAACCAACAATGAGCTGATCGTCCACTCTGACCCGGGACATCCTTGAGAGATAGAAACTCAAAGCTCTCCTAGGATCCAACCTATAGAGTCTCTTCCTCACCAGGATGTGGAGGATGATAAAACTCTGGAAGAATTACCTTCGGGCATAAATGGAATTCCGATACAACCTTTGGAAGAAAAGAAGGCCGCACCCTAAGGAAAACCCTGTCCTTATAGAACACAGTGAAGGGTGTCTTAGTGGAAAGTGCCTGCAACTCACTCACTCTGTGCAGAAGTAACCGCACCCAAAAACACAGTTTTAAAGGACAACAGTCGCAACGCACAAGAATGGAAGGGCTCAAACAAAGCTCCCATTAGGAACTTTAACACCAAATTCATATCCCATCATGGCACCTGGAAAGGAGACGGTGGAAACACATTAGTTAGCGCTTTCAGAAACTGAGAAATCAAAGTAATCTTAAAATAAGAACATTCCTCAGATGAGCACTTAAATATGGACAGCGCCCCCAGGTAACCCTTAATGGTACCCACTTGCAGGCCCTTGTGGGCTAAAGAAAGCCAAAAAGCTAAAACCAAAGGAATGGAACATTGGAAAGGATCCATATTCTGTACCCTGCACCAGTCGCAGAACTTACTCCAACAGCAACGGTTCAGGGACTTTGTTGCGGGCCTTCAGGCCGAAAGCAACACCTCCATCACATCTTCGGGGAGGTCCCAATCCTTATACCTCAACCTTTCAGATACCAATAATGAAGGCTGAGAGACTTGACCTCTGGATGGAGAACCCGACCCCCCTCCCGTGATAGCAGATCGTCTCGGTAGGGAAGACGGTGTGGAGGGCAGATGGACATGTCTAGAAGGTCCGGGTACCACGCTCTCCTAGCCCATGCCGGAGCAATGAGGATCCGAACCTCCGTAACCTCCGCAACACTTGTGGAATGAAAGGGACTGGAGGAAACGCGTACAGCAGTAGGAAGGACCACTCCACTGCGAATGCGTCCACTAAGGATCCTCTTGGAGCAAATTCCCGCAAGCAGAATCTTTCGCACTTCCGGTTGACACTGTTGGCAAAGAGATCCACTTCTGGGGTTCCCCAAAGGCCGAAGATCTCCAAAAGAACTTCCTGAGCGAGCTCACACTCGTGAGAGACCGTGCTCTGCCTGCTCAGAGCATCCGCTGCCGCGTTTTCGTCTCCTGCCAGATGAACTGCCGAGATCGAAATTTCCTGCTGGATGGCCCAGAACCAGAGCTGCATTGCCTCCCTGCACAATGGGAGTGACCCTGCCCCCCCTTTTTTGTTGAGGTAGTGCATGGCCACTGTATTGTCCGTCATGACCAGGACATTCATCACCAGCACAGACGGCAGAAATGCCTTCAGGGCTAGCCTGATGGCCTGCAGCTCTAACAAATTGATGTGGAGTCTGGACTCCGACTGAGACCAACATCCGCTGGTTGTCAACTCGTTGGCATGAGCTCCCCAACCCGTGTGGGATGCGTCCGTCACGATAGTCACCTCCGGCCAGGGTTGCCAAAATGGAGCACCCTTCATCAGATTGCCTTTGACGGCCCACCAAAGAAGATCCTGGCCGACCGAGGTAGGAATCTGAAAGGGATCCGACACCCTGCCGAAGAACTGCGGCCACTGCATCTTGACAGTCCACTGCAGAGACCTCATCCGCAGCCTGGCCTCTGGCACCAGTAAAATGCAGGATGCCATAAGGCCGAACAACCTCAAGAACTCCAACGCCGGGAGACTCAGGGCACGTTGAAGCTTGTCCACCATCTGCAGAATGTAATGAGCCCTCACCTGGGGAGGCGAGCACTGCTCCGATATATTGGAGCCGATGGGTAGGTGTCAAATGAGACTTCTTTAAATTGAGGGAGACGCCCAACTTGTGAAGGGAGTGGCAGGTGATGGACAGATGATCCAGGGCTTGCTCGGGAGAGCGTGCCTTGATGAACCAATCATCCAGGTAGGGGTAGACGTGAATCCCCCCTTTCCTGAGATACGCTGCCACCACCACCATCAGTTTGGTAAAGACCCTCGGGGCGGAGGTCAATCCGAACGGCAGGACCCCAAACTGAAAATGCGAGTTGCCAACCGCAAACCTCAGGTACTTCTTGTGCTTGGGATGAATCGGCACATGAAAGTAAGCATCTTTGAGGTCGAGAGACACCAACCAATCCTGAAGTTGAAGGGCCTGGAGGACTTGAGAAAGTTACCATCTTGAACTTGTCCTCCCCGAGGAGTTTGTTCAAACCACGAAGTCCATGATAGGTCTCAATCCTCTGTCTTTTTTCAGAATAAAAAAATATGGGAAATACCATCCCTTGTTCCTTTCCGCTACAGGCACCCGTTCTATGGCGCCTTTCTCCAGCAGGGATAGGATTTCCTGTGCAAGGAGCGTAACCGGACGCTTCAAAGAGCTTCCACAGTGGATTGTCGTGAGGCCTCTGCCGGAATGGAAGACAGTAGCAGTGGGCTATGATCTCCAGAAAATACACATCCGAAGTAATGGCACACCATTCTCCAAGATGCTGCGCAAGTCTTCCCCCAACCGGCAAACCATGGGACATGGCCTCATGACTGAACGGATGCTGCAGTGCCTGAGGGCTCTGGTACTCCTACGGTGGCCCCTTTGACTGGCAGCCCCTCTCGATCTACCAAAGGTAGAGTATTACCGAAAGGAACCTCCCCTCCATTGCTATCCCCTAGGACGAAAAGGCAGAGGTTGATGAACTGCAGCGCTCAAAGACTTCGCTGCAGCTTTGGAGGTCTGCAACCTCTCAAGGCTCTCGTCAGCCTTGCTGCCAAACAGATGGACACCATCAAAGGGCATGTTGAGAAGCCGGGATTGCACATCAGGAGCAAACCCCGACGTCCACAACCACGCAAACCTGCGTATCACGGTGCTCGCAGCTATGGACCGGCTGACAGTCTGCCGCGTCCAAACCCGACTGAACGGATTCACACATGGCATCCTTGCCATCTTGCATGAGGGCCAGAAAACCATCCCGTTCTTCCCCTTCGGGAATATGCTCAGCCGCCAAAGATGCGCAGTTCCACAGAGTGTGAGTGAATCTCACCAAGGCACAGACAGAGTTGGCTGCCTTCAAAGCCATAACCCCAGATGAAAATACCTTCTTCGCCCAACCATCAAAGAGCTTGTCGTCCCTAAAAGGAGGGATGGTAGGGTACGCCACCTGCTTCGCTGGGGCCGTAGCCGCCTGCACCACCAAACTCTTCGGAGTAGGGTGCAATGACAAGTAGCAGGGGTCACTACTGGCTGGGCAGTATTTTTTCAGAAGCGACTTACTAACTGCCGGGAGAATCTCCGGAGCAGTCCAAGCCGCCGCCACCTTCCTTTGCAAAGCCATGTGAAATGGCAAACCGGTCAGTGGGTGGACCTTGGTCCAGGATGTCCGTAAGATCATCCTGATCAAAATCAACAGGAGGAGCAGACCACCCCAAGTATTCAGTCACCCTTGACATAAGACGCCTATACGAAGATTCAGCATGCGACCCAGGCTCAGGCCTGCCAAACTCCACCTACGGAGAGGTGTCAAGATCAGTAGCATCATGCAAGGACTGACGGAGTTCTTCCATCTGACTGTGCCCAGACAACAAGTCATCAGGGATATCAGGAGGCACAACCATCTCCTCATCAGGCCCTTCTTCCACCTCTGAAATATAATCCAAGGGTTGGCCAAAATCCAATCTGGGAGGAGGATCAGAATAGGGCTCCAAAAGAGGCCTCACAGACTTGCTGAGAGCCTTCCTTGGAGGTTCCACAGCCCTTCAGGGGCACCTCTGGCAATTCCTCCACAAACGGCACCGAAGGAATCGGCGTCAACGTCGACCGAGGCGCAGACGGCATCGACAACCTCTTCGAGGGTGGAGCCCCGAGAGTCCCTCGATGGACACAGCGCCGATGGCTTCGACGACTTCTTCAAAGCCGGAGCTCTGACAGAGCCCTTCGACGGACACGGCGCTGATGGCGTCGATGCCTTCCTCGAAAGCTTCACAGGATCCGCCAGTCTTGATGGTGTTGAGGACCGGGACCTGGATCTGGCACGGCTACGGCGATCTTCCTTGTCCGATCGGGACCGTGACGGCTCCCGATAATTGCACCAACCACCCGAGCCCAAAGGCGTGCAAGCAGTGGACCGAGCCTGTTCCCTGCCGGCTTCTTTCGAAGACGCGGACGGAACAGTGCCTTGCGATTCGAAAATCGCCATCATCTGCTGGCGGAATGCGTCCCATTCTGCCGGCGACTAAGACTTGGTAGTACAAGTCAACCGTCTCGTGGAGTCCTCCGACGAGGACGGGGAAGGCAACCCATGACAGCGCTTCCGAGAAAGCCTTGAAGAAGCAGAGGAATGGTGGGAACC
The DNA here is from genome assembly GCF_040938575.1 of Ambystoma mexicanum. Lineage (NCBI taxonomy): Eukaryota > Metazoa > Chordata > Amphibia > Caudata > Ambystomatidae > Ambystoma > Ambystoma mexicanum. The sequence continues at coordinate 693,201,620 of NC_090932.1, read as the reverse complement.
ACTCCGAGACCGAGACCCACTGGACTTTTGTCGACGTGGAGAGTCTCCCCTCGAATCGTCTGTCGAAAGGCCAGCGGATTTCAACTTATGGGGCTTAGACACCCTACCTACCTTTAATTTCTTCTTACATTCCTGCAAGGCCTTAGATCTGATGGACTGGCAGTCATTGCAATCGTCGGTGGAGTCGCTTTCGCCGAGGCACCAGAGGCAGATGTCGAGCAGGTCCGTGATGGACATCTTCGACCCGCAGTCCTGACATTTCTTAAAGCCCGACTTCGGGGACGCAGAAGAAGACTAAGACATCGTTATCGAAAAGTAACAACTGAACATGGTGAGATTCCGAAGCAAACACGTTTGCGGAAAAAACGGAACCAAGGCTACGGGCGCTGAGCTTCATGTATATAACATCTGGTGATGTCGACCCTCAACGGAGGCCCCCAAGGGACAACGTATCGATGTCATCGACGCAGGACGCCCTCTGCCGAATATTTTTCCGAAGCAGCACAGCTGTGGTGATTACCTGTCATAGATGTGGAATACGTCGGAGGACACAATCCCCTCGAAGAGGATATTATCACTATTATCAGTATGAACACAACTACATTAGTACAATGAATCCAAAGTAAAGGAACATCCCATCAAAATCTATAAAAGAACTAATAACCTCTCAGTAATGTTCTTTCTGATGGATGTTTGTCCCACGGATTCCTCATCTAAGATATTCGTATTCTCAGTGCAGTTCATCTACAGAAACCTTTCCATCACCACAGGGTAGAGCTCTGCTTCCAGTCGGCTCTGCCCAACATCTCTACACACCCACCGCTGGAGACGTCAGGGCCAGTATATATTTAGACACTGTTCTCTTGACATCAGTTCCATCCTTTTCCTCTCAAAATCTGACCCAGACGGAGAGCAGAACTAAAAAGGTTTACCAGCTATCTGCCAAGTGGGACAGATTGGGAGGGCGATAAAGAATCTGTGGAAGGAACATCCATCAGAATATCACCAAGAGGCAAGTAATTTGCTCTACTAATGGATCCCCTCCTACCACAGATTCCTCTTCTATGATGTACTCCCATAGCAGTATGTTTACATCTGGAAATACTAGACCAGGACCCCACCCCAATGTAGATAATAAAATAAAAATGAAAGCAAGGGACTGGGATATGGCAAACAAAAACACGATATCAGGATCTGGCCCGACAGGGTTGGCAAAGACGCACACCGTCTCTCTATTTGACAAATTATCCAGTATTGAGCTTAAGTGTTGTATATTACAACTGCGTATGAACGTCTTGCATACAAGGGAATTTACAGGAGAGTGGTTGGACATCCCGCATGCGGAAAGATTATGCAGATGCTGTAATGAAGAAATCGAAACCAGTCGACACATCTTGAAAAGTTGTAAATCCTTGACACCTATGTATGCAAGGGGTTATGGAAAATTTCTGAATAACCTAGCAGACACTTTAGGAGATGAATTTTGGTCTCATATAAATGGTGCAGCCTCTGTGATATTAAGTACAGCAGCCCATGATATATAGAAAAAGACAAAAAAATGAAATATCAAAAGGGTAGGACGAATGACTAATTTTTGATCTCCGAATGGCAAGTGTCAAATTGATGTATGTTGTCAAAGATAAGAATGATATTTATGTAATAGTATAGGTTTGATTTTTAAATGTGATGGAATATGTTTGAATCAATGTTTTTTTTATAATTTTGATATATGTGCTTAAAGTTATATAAATTAAACTAAATACATAATTAAAAAAAAATAGCATATGGAGGAGTGCAAGGACACCACCTAGACCTGAAAACTAAGGAGGACCGTCCTGCCAAAGTGGGCGTCCTGGCCTGACCGGGAATCCAAGCACTAATGCTTCGCAAACGTGTGCAGACAAGCCCATGTCGCCGCCTGGCACATAACCAGGCCAGAGGCAGCAGCCACCCCTCTGGTAGAATGAGCTCCGAGACCCTTGGGCACCTACTTAACAGCCAGAGCATTGCATTCCAAGATGCAGAGAATGATGGACCTCAATAGGGTCTGTTTGGTCACAACTCTCTCAGCACACGCACCAGCAAAAAAATAAAGCGGATCATATTTCCTGACACCACTCATCCGAGAGATGTAGTAGCCAAGAGCCTGCCTTAGGTCCAGCTGATGTAACCTTTAGTGCTCCTTGGAAAGATGGGGCGAAGGAAAAACATAGGAAGATGGACCTGTTGAGAGACAGAAATCAGATGAATTTCAGAACAAGGGGGGGGGGGGGGACTCAATATCACCTTCTCTTTGGAGAAAACCAAATAGGAGAGGCTTTACAGATCGCACCTAGAAATCACTTATTAATCTAGCGGAAGTGATGGTGACCAGGAAAATCCCCTTAAGGGTGAGCAATCTAATAGAAAAAGAATGGTGGGGCTCACACTGAGCTCCCATAAGGAATTCAAATCCCCTGCCGGAAGCACAAACCAGCATGGAGGAAACTGGTTATAAAAAGCCTGTAATAAATACTAACTATGGGGACTGTGAATAACGACCCTTATTCCTGAGATCTCTCAAAAATTAAGTTACGCCTTTCGTAGTGCCGATCTGCAGGCCCGATTCTGCCAAAGACGACAAAAATCAAAAGCGGGGCATAAAGGACAGGATTAAGGGTCCAGAAACCGCTCTCGATATCAAGCTTGAAATATACACCATCTGCAGGCATAAATCAACTTTGTTGCTGGTCTGCAAGAGGATAGGAGTACATCAAGGATGTCGCCTGACAAGTGCGACTTGTAATATTTCAGCATCTCAGCAACCAAGCATGAATATTTAGGCTGCTGTTTGGGAAGAGGACCTGTCCATCCGATTGGGAGAGTAGGTCCACATTCTTAGGAGGCGCCAGGGAGGGCAGATGGACATGTCCAGTAACTACAGGTACCACGTTCTCCGGGCCCAGTCCTTATCGTTCAGAATCAACATTGTCCAGAAAATGCCAAACAATGCCTCAGTCTTCCAGAACGATTTTGTTCGAGAGAGCTAAAACTTAAGGACCCCCTTGAGGTCCAAATAATGTAGGGCCCTCTCTGTCTTGGACTGCGGGTTCGGGAAGAACACCAGCAGGCAAATTGCTCAATTCAAATGAAATGGAGACCACCTTGGGCAAGAAGTTGGGGTGAGTGTGCAAGATGACCGTATCGCTGTAAAACATGGTGATGGGCTCACACGAAGAAAATGCATGCAGAGGTGAGTGCTACCAGCCGGATATGTCCACAGATGCCATCTGTTTGAAAGGTTTGCGCTGCAAAGCTGCAAGTACCACAATGAGGTCCCAAACCGGACACGGCCTATGCACCGTAGGATAAAGCCTAGACAACCCATCGAAGTGGGCCTTAACCACCGGGTTGGCCGCCAAAAATACATGCTCAGGGGAATTCTTGTAAGCCCTGATTGCAGCCAAATGTGTGTGGTAAGTACCCACCTGAAGGCCAGAATTAGCCAGGTGCGCTGAAAAAGCCAGTATGTCATCCAGAGGGCAGATGACAGGATCCAGACCCTTGTCACAAGCCCAATGGCAGTACCTAGTCCATTTGCCCTTTTACTGAGACCAAGCAGTTGAATGATGTCCCAGTTGCCATCCTAGGACTGAGCATGCTGTAGCCTTATCTGGCCAGGAACCGAGCCACCAGTGCCAGCCTAGCCAGGTGTCCGACTGCCCCGACCTGCTGCGTAAGGATTGGCGACCGCAAGGTGAGCATGCCCCTGGGAGCACAACTGCAGTAGATCCAAAAACTAGGCTGGTGAAGGCCAGTGGGGGGGCAATCAGGATGAGGCTGCAACCCACAGAAGCCTGGAACTTAAGCAAGGTCCGCTGGAGCGGGGGATTGGGGTAGAGGAATGCGTAACACCTGCCGCCGTGCCAACAGATCTGGAAAGAGTCTCCCAGAGACCCCCCCCACCCTACCATGCCCATGAAGCAAACTGGGGGCATTTGGAATTCCGAGGAGATGTGAACAAGTCCAGGTCCGCAAATCCCTATCGCTGAAACAGGGGCAATAGGGAGACACTGTGCAACTCCCACTCATAGGTGTTGAACCCCAAGCGGCTCAGCAGGTCCGCTTCTGCATTGCTACCCCCTCCGGGGAGGTGGACTGCTAAAATCCAAATCCCCCATGTCAGGGACCATTCCAGGTAGCTACTACCTCCATGCAGAGGAGGTGGGGGCAGGGTGGAGGGGTTGGGGGTGGGGGGTGGGGGGTGGGTGCCACCCTACTTGTTCAGGTAAAACATTGTAGAATTGTCTGCCCTGACCAGAACAGACCTGTCCCTGATGGGGGGCAGAAACGCCCTGAGCTACAGCACATTGATATGCAGGAGGGCTTGCATCCTGGACTATGCACCATGAATCACGTAGCCCTCCAGAGTAGCCCCCCAGCCGAAAGTCAGTCCTCACCACCAGGGTAGATTTTGGTAGGGCGAAGGGGGCTCTCACAGAGACATTGTCGTCCATCAACCACCAGCGCAGATCGGGCAGGAGGAGGAAGGGTATTGGGATACTGTCCAAATAAGACCTAGTCTTGAGGCAAGCGTGTCGCACTGTGAGCACGCAGGAGGCCATCAGCCCCAGAAGGAGCTGGAAACACCATGCAGAGGTGGTTGAGATGGCCAGAAAGTGCCTTATCGCCTTTGAAGGGAGAGGAGCCTTTTGGGCAAGGGGAACATCTGCTGAACTGCCATGTTCCAACATACCCTTAAGACCACCAGATCCTGGGAGAGGCACACCTGTGACTTCCTCTGGTTGAGGGAGAACCGCAGCTGTTGAAGAATATCTGCTAATCTGTGGCAGGAGTGTACCACCCCCTTGGGTGAACCCGCCCTCCCCAGCCAGTCCAGATAAGGGTATAGAGGATGGCCCTCAAAGCGGAGGAGACCCGCCACTGCGATCATCAACTTCGTAAAGACATAAAGGGCCAAGTTCAGGCCGAAAGGCAGCACCTTGGACTGGAAATGGTACCACATAATCCCGAATCACAGAGACTACTCATGCGGCTGGTAGATGGGGACATGCAGGTGCGCATACCTGAGGTCTAGAGAACAAATCCAGTCCCCTGCACAACAAGACTCTGCTATGTGCGCAGGAGTAATCATCTTGAAGCGTTTGAGCAGTAAAGACAGGTTGAGAAATGACTGGTCCAGGTGTACCCTCAGGCCAGCCTGGTTATACTCAGGTACTGCAGAAATTCCGGAGTAGAAACTGGAGCCCCCATCTGAAGAACCATGTAATGCTTACCTCTGGTGCCCTGCAGGAGTGCCTGGTCCGGAGTCTTTCAAAGCGTTGCCCCCACAGGATAATTCTGCTATGATGAATACACCCAAGCCACTCCTTTCCCCACTGGTGAATCAAAGCCCAGAGAACAGTGAGGTTGGGGGGACCTGGTAGCACTCGGAGCCTCTGGTGAGTTGTGCAAGGGGGTCTGGGTGAAGACCTAGGAATAAGTGGAGATATTCAATATGCGTTCCCCTGCTCTCCCCCCACCTCCCCTTATAGCACTCTAAATAGGCTGGCTGGTGCGCTGATGCTCACCCTATTTGGATGAAGGCAGACCAGGGATATCGGGTTAGCACCCGACTCCAGTTGCTTCACTAAGAGTAGTGGTTCAGGCCGGCTGAGACGCACTGGATGCTGAAGGTATGAAGGTAAGTCTTTGTGTAAAGCTGCTAGTCTTTCTGGGGGGCGTTAGCTGCTTGCGGAACAGAGTGCAGCTTATTTCATGCTGTTTGCCCTCATCGGGTGGCGCTATACGCTCCATCAAGTTTCTTTTTCTCCTCCCCAGGTGCGGCTCTCGCATAATGTCTTTTTCGCTGGATTGGGCCGCAGCGAGAAAAATGAGCGAGGCGGCTGATCGCCGTTTCAGGTACGTTGCTCTAAATGGGAAGTTTGGGTGGGATTAGCAGTCAAATTCAGTCTCTAACTATTGCTTTCTCATTTCAGCAACTGCACTTGCTGTGGGTTTTGATAGGCTACGATTCCAAGTGAGTATCCGGGCGGAGACCCAAAGCGGAACTCTTGCTATTAGGGAAGATTGTATGCGGTACCCTTTGGGAACACTACAACAACCCTCACTACAGGCAATAGGAAACCCCAACCTTTGGTATAAGCTTGTACTACACAGTTTTGGTAGCTTGTTGAGCAGTCAGGCTTATCTCAATAGGGGTCAATGTGAGCTGTAGGGGAGTTACACAGAGATTCACAGTGACAAGTATTCAAATAAACTCTTACACAAGATATCTTGAATAAACAATTATTAATTTGTCCGTTAGAGTAAGCCTTCTTCATAAGGGAGCAATATAAAAGTAACACTCAAATATACTTCATAAAATACACACTCTTAATATCTCTAAATCAGGGATTACCTTTTTGGGATGCCCCACAGATACAACCTACACCTCAGGTGACTTCAGTAGCTAGGGTGCTGGGGACATTAATCATATCACTTTTGCATTTAGAATCATTCAGGAGTAAATCAAAGAAAAATGTTATTTAGAACATACAAGAGACCACAAATATTCTTAAGCAGGCAAATACTTCCAGATCCCCTAATAACAGTAATTCAGTATAACAAGCTAAGCCAAAGTCAACGGGCAAAAGCCTATATGAGCTGAAGTACTTCGTTGCAGGTAAGAAAGAAAAGTCTTTGCACAATGTTTTAGACGTCTTTGAAGAAAAAGAAGAATGAAGGTAGAGCCACAAGCTGTTAGACTTTTGAGTAGTAGAAGATGTAAGCAATTGTACAGCAAGAGGTAAGTTCTCTCAGACTTTTACAGTGCCTTTGTTTTGAAGAAAAAGTGCAGCAGATGACTTCTGTTCCTGAGCAGCTCTGCAGATCTCACTGTTCCTGGGCCTCAGTCGTGGGGACAAGAGGGAGGGCTTCTGGGGTCTCCTGCACTGCAATGGGACGGTCACCGCTCACAACTGCAATCTTCAAACAAGTGGCTGTTCGGTGTTTCAGCTCCTCGCGTCTACCGCAAATAGCAACACTGCGGTTCCTGGCTGTCGAGATGGGCTTTCCTTGTTTCTGGGGTCCTGCACTCTGTTGAGGGGGCTCATGCTCCGTCAGTCCTGCTTCCTTGGAGTGTGGAGTATCTTCCTGGAGCTCTTGGCCAGCTTAAAAGCAACGCACACAATCTGGTGTTCCTCTCTCTGGTGTTTCGGTTTCCAGAAGCAACTCTTTGGAAAGTCAACCAGCTCTGAGAGAATGTCCAGGCGCTTACTTTGGAGTTGATTGGTCCCACCAACTCAAGGGGAGAAGTCGTCCTTGCAGGGGCTTTACTGTCGATATACGAATTTGGAGTTTCAGCAAAGCAGCAGGGCTTCACAGGGCAAACCAACGGTCTAGAAGTTGCAGCAGGTGTCCTCTTCAAGTTCTTTTTCGGTTCCTTCGTCCAGTGGTCGACTCTGCCTTCCAAGCCAAAAGACTCCTTTTATTCAGTTCTCTCCCATTCATTCAAGCCTAGCTGTCATTCACCCAGCAGGAGTCCTTGCCGGACAGTCAGCCGGCCAATCAGGCACCTCCCTCACTTCCAGCCCACCCCAGACACCCTGGAGCCAGAGGCGGGCTTCACTTGTGAATCCCACAAAAGGCAAAGCGAACAAAGGGACCAAACCTGGTTTGGTGCGCAGAGTAAATCTCAAGAAGGACCTTTCCACAAAGAAATGGTGAAAAAAGGAGACTGGGGCCATTTTAACAAAAATGGCACCCTTGGGTGCTTTACTGCAGCTGCGAACGTAAACTACTGCCAACAGCCATTCATCGAGGAAAAGGTAACACAAAAAGGTTACATGAGAAGCTAGACAAAGGGGATACTAGGTAACCCTTCCAGCACCTTACGATAGTGTGTGCCGAGTCTAGAAAGTTACAAATGTAAGTAAAGTCAATTTCACTTTACTGCTCTGTGAAATAGTTTATCCCAGAGGAGGTATTGAAACCTTTGGGAAATCTAGAAGACTTCCCTGTGCCACTGCAGTGAAGGTGTTGCGTGACAATATAAAAGATGATGCCTATGGTGTTTGTCAGGCTCCATAACCAAAAGAAACAGAGTTCAAAAATCACATTAAAATACATGAGTGGGAAAAAAGGGTCTCACTCTCCCAGGTTACAAAAATCAAGTCCTCAAAAATCCAAGAAAGTGGCTGGGGGTCTCTAAGGTAGAGGGAATTAGCACATTTCTGAGAATTCTCTTTAACACTTGCCATGGAGCTCTCGGGTACTTACAGCTGCAGGCAAATCTAGGCTGCGATTCCTGGTAAGTATGAGAACAGAAGCTTGAAGCGGAACTCCTACAATGAAATCTTCGGGTAAGTATGGCTGCAGATAAGGGCAGGCGTGCACCACACGTGGAAGAACAGAACGGTAAGCATTACACTTCTCTGGTAGGTAGCAGACGAAACGCTAAGCACAGGGTGTTGCCTGGGACGTGGTTTTATAGCCTCAGGCCGTGCCCTGTTAACACTAGACCACCTGGGAAGCCAGATCTTCGGGTCTGCCGGGGGGCAGCTTAAGTTCCAAGATGGGTTCCGTCTTGGTGGCCATGATGGTTTTGGTCAAAGCAGTTCCTATCAAACACCTGCGACAGCCAGCCACCCTACATGTCCAACTTCTCCCTACAGTGCCATGGGAAGTTGTGCCCTGGGTCCTAATGCACAGGTCTTGTGCCTTTACTGGGATCATGACAAACCGGTTCCACCGCCTGTATCTCCAAGAGCGAAAGGACCTCCTGTAAAAGAGGAACCCAATCTGACGAAGAGGAGGAGAGGATGGTAAAGAAAAAGGAAGACTGGAGACTATGGATAAGATCCAAGGGTTCTTAAAAAGACGCTGCTAGCAGTCCTATCGTGACGTTACTGATTCTTGGCGTCTTAGGTGGTAGCAGAGGAGGGGGAGCAGAAAAATCTAAGCAAAGTCCTCTGCTGCTTCCTCCTGTTGTCGCTGTGTGACCAGTCAGGCCTCCGTGTACCGCAGTCCCGAAACCCTTTGAAGCTGGTGAAAGCTCAGGGTTTGAATTCGGTCCCTCACTGAGACTGGGGGAAGGACTTCTGCCCTGGCTTTGTCAGGATGGCCAAGGACTTGGCGGTTTTGGTGGAGGTTTACTTGTTTGTCAATTTGTCATCGGTTGATAAATGAAAGGGGTCAATGCCCTCACATCACATGAAAACTTAATGGCATGCATACCCGCCGTCCTTCTCATCTTGACACCCAGGCACAGCCCTGTGCTGGCTGTGTCCATGTGGGAGACCGAAGACGCCATGAGCTCCTGCGCCTTGAAGGAGGATTGTTTCTCCAGGGGAAGGTCAGGCAGAAACTCCCAGAGTTCAAGCAACAGTTTCTTGTTAGCCGCAGCTAAAAATGCGTCTGCTTGCCGCAGATGCAGTCCTGACATGGCATAACAGCGTTTGCCCAAAGACTCCTTGGAAAGACAACTGGAGGTGGCTCCCGAAGAGGAAGACCATGGTTTAGAATATAGGGAGGTTGAAGCCACAATTTAAGAATGCGGCTGCGGATGGGAGGCCAGAAGGATTGGCTCCCCGTCCATTGAACCTGCTGTCCAACTTCCTGTTAATCTGGGCGTTGGCCCTGGGCTTCTCCCAGACCTTTCTCGCCACCTGCAGGACATCCGTCTGGGAGGAATGCCAGACCGGATCGTGGTGCACTTGCCCAAAACCTCTGCTAGCAATCCCGACTCCTGGGGGACCCCCAAGAACTCTGCCAGGCCATGGAGACGGTCATTAAAGGCCTTAACATATGCTGAGGGTTCATCATCCTGGGCGTTCTCCTCCCCCCCCCCCCCCCCCACACCTTTTTTACAGACTGAAGGGAGTCGGCCCTGGGACACAGGTGCTGGCAGGGTTCCCCCCCCCCCGCCCAAGGTCCGGAGCCAAAGATAATTCCAACGGCTGTTGAGGGGGAGGAATTGGTGGTACAGGAGGTGGTGGAGGGGTCTGAACAACCGGTTGGGCCTGGATCGGGGAGGGACTGGCACTGGCAGCGCTGGAGGAATAGGCGCAGTACCCAGATGAGGGGTCCGTGGAGGCACAGCAGCGGGATCACCACCGTCACTATATCCTTCAGGAACCCCGTCATCTGTGGAGAGAGCATGAGGAGGAAGCGCTTGAAGAAGCGATCCTTGCTAGTACCCGGATCCGCAGGGGCCCGGGCCTCCGAAGTGCTGACCCGCCGCTCCGGGTCAATGCGCTGAAGCGCTTGACACACGTAGCCGAAGGGCTGCGATGGGTAGATGTACCCTGAGGAGACCAGATGTCTGAACCATGAAGTCTGCCTCTGCTTCCAGAGGGGAAGGGGACTGGGACCTTCTTGCAAGGTTCATTCTATGGGCGATTGCAAGGACGAGCCCCGATTCAAATCCAAAATGGCCACCAGCCTAGCAGGCTCCGCCATGTGCCTGTCCACTATTTTGGGGCCTTGCACCACACCCAGGCGGGAGGGCGCAAAGGCTCCAAGCCACATGGAGGCTCAGACATGGGAGGACACGTCCTGGGTCCCAAACCCGAAGCAACAGCGTCGCCCCCAGAGACCTCTCTGGTAGGGGCTGAGATCTCAGCAGACTGGCCGCTAGTCTAAACACCCTGACTCATGACCTGCGAACTATGGTAGGCTGTGTACCCTGGGCACCTGTGCCTGTATTCATGCTGTATTGTGCCAAGGACGGACTCTTGGCGGCAGCACGCGACGATCCTTTACCCCTTGGTGTCGAAGAAGAGGACAAACTTGATGGCCCTTCCGAGGACAGCCCGCTAGGGCCCCCGAGCCCCTCAGCTTGGTAGAGGGTAGGCTTGACGGCCATGGGCCTACCAGAACCTGAAATCCAAGGAACTTCTGCCCGTGGGAACCCCCGGGAAGGATTTGCCGCGTTGAGCAGCCGTGGTAAACAGAGGACCTACCTTGCCTTGGCTAGAGGTCCTGGAGATGAAGTCTGGAGAAGTGTGGAATATCGCCCTCCAACACGACAACCGGTTCTTCAATGCCCTGTGACTGAGAGCGATGCAAGCCATGCACACGTCCCAGAGGTGGTGGGCCCCAGGCACTCAATACAAAGGGCATAAGTGTCTGAGGCCAGGAACGAGCAGTCACATGAATTCTCTGCATCCTTCTCCAGGAAGCGACGCACCGAAGGGAGGTTAAATAAGAAAGGGGAGCGAGTAGAAAGTTAAAGTCTGTGCGCTGGCTGCCATGTCCAACACCGTCCATGTGGAAAAAGGGACTGGGTTGAGGCGCCGGAGGGTGGGTGTTACCACACCCGAGGGCGAGCCCCTGCACGCTGTACTAATTTTAAAGGGTAAGCTCAAGTTTTTGCTGCCAAAGGTTCTGGTACCATCCTCATATTGGGGGACGCCGGCAAGGATGAAGAAAAGGGGACGGGAAGTAGGACTATTGTATGACCCCGCTTAACATTGGAAGAGACGAGATCCAGCGGAAGAAAATCTTTGAGAACTTCCTGACTGTGCTTCCACTTGTGGGAGTAGTCTGTTCATGGCATCCAGCGCGCTATTCTCCCTGCCAGCGGGAAGGACATTTGAGAGGCAAGAACCACAGTCGCATTGCTTCTGTGCTTACAGGCAAGGACCCACTACACCTCGCTTGGTGTGGTAGTGTACGACCACTGTGTTGTCCATCAGGACCAACACAGTCCTGTCTTTCACAGAGGGGAGGAAGGCAATCAAGGCCAACCTGATCGTCCTAAAATTGATGTGCTCCCGACCCTCCAAGGGAGATCACAGACCGCTCACTGCAAAGTCTGACAGGTGAGCGCCCCAACGAGTCAGAGGCACGTTAGTGGCCACAATCACTTTGGTCAAGGGTTGATGAAACAATGTGCCTCAACAAGTTTCTCATGGACCACCACGCAAGGTCTTGAGTCACTGTGCTTGACTCCTGCAGAAGGTCTGACATATGGTTCTGAAGCGGATACCACTGCTGTTTGCAACAATTTTCTTTTTGCAACTTTCCCTCACTAGTTTCCTATGGAACCACATTTGTTTTGGTCCACTTTTGAGCCTGCCCCAACTTTTTGAATGGAAGTAAAGCCTTAAGCGTCAATTCCCTTTTGCTCATTTGTTTTGGGGAAACTGATCAGTCGTTCAGATTATCAGCCCTGGGACACTTAATTTCCCATTTGAATTGTTGTACTTTTAACAATTCACAGAGAATCTTAAAGTGCAATGCAATGGAGATAGTTTTTCAACCTGGGACTTTTGGCTACATTTATATGTGCCTAAAGAGAGGTGTGTGGTGGTGTGTGTGTCCCAGTCCACATCAATGGTGCCAGAAACCCTGCTACTGGTGCGGATGTGCAATCAGTAATTGTCCCAGATTGGACAACTACTGGCCGTTTGAATGGTGGAGATCCTTACCATTGGTGGGCTTGGAAATACTTTCAGCTTGTATTTTGTATGAGAGGAGGGCTCCTGCAGCTATTCTTCAGATCTACGTTGGAGCCAAGAATCTTTTGAAGAGCAGTCCATTGTTGACCCGAAGGGGATTCCTAAAGTGGCCTAGCATTCCCTCCAGTCTCTGGCCCAGTATTCAGAAAGATTTCCCCTGGGTGTGAATTTTTCCTCCATTTGTGAACCCCCCCCAAACATTTTGCTTTTGTTTGGAGTGCCTAACCTGACTTTTTCCAGTGAAGCACAGCCTCTGGGTTTTCGATCATTTGTTATGGGGAAACAGACATGTCCTTCAGGCTGTCAGTACTAGGAAACAATGTTGCCCTTAGTCTTTGACTTTGTTGCCATTTCTTGGTAATTTTCATGTGCCAAGTACGTTAAAGTACTACGCATGGGGGTCCTTTTATTTTATGGCCCAAGCCACCCCCTAACAATTTTTTGGAGTTTGTACAAGTGTGTCTTGGACGAAATGGTGGCAGCAGTTTACTTTTAAAGTATTTTAATTTTGTTTTTATCGACCATACTGCGTTTTGCCCAAGACTGTGCCAAGTGCCGAAAAAGTCTTTTGTTAGGTCCTTTGGCCATTTTGTCCCTTTGCCTTCCCCCAGGTCGAGAGACCCGGGTATTCCTTATTTGGGCATGCAGACTCCCACGATAACCGCAACCTTCGCAGGCTCCTGCATGCCACATGTGCTAGCGCCCAAGAAGAGGGACTGTCTGGTCCCAATCCACACTACTGGTGCCAGTATATCTGGTAGGCCTGAATGACTGGAACCACAGTGGGCCACGTCTGGCGTGCATGCAAGAGAGCAGATCTTCCATTGGCTATCCTGAGCGCAAACCGAATCTTGGATAAGAGAAGGGGGCTCTGCATCCATTCCAGGTCAATCTACTGAGGTTCACACTGATCCTTATAAGGAGTCAAGTATCCTTTTCAAGAAAGCAGACTCGAGGAAACGCCAGTGACATGCTTGGAAGGTTTTGCACCCTGACCCCGCTAATGTCCCGTCGGACCCCTGTTTCTTCATCGTACCAAGAAGGCCTGCAAGTGCGCTTCGCCCCTCTGGAGTAGTGGGAACTACTCTCACCTTCTCATACTTACCTTTGAAAAGAGCCTCTTCGGAAGTGTTCCTGGGCCATCCAGTGAACTGATTAGCTCGAACCCAGGGTATTGCACAGGAACACTGCTGTACCGAGTTGAGACTCTAGAAATCGCTAGCTTGTGGTCTTGGGCCCTTTCCTGCCAAAACTTGTTGTCCTAGCTCATCTGGGTCACGATTTACAAGTGTGCGCCATGCCACGAGCATTTGTAGTCCCTGCGTCGCCCCGCTGTGGTGACCATCACTGAAAGTGCCTGCAGTTCTTGCCTTCCGTGTCTTGAGATGTGCTGCACCGGAACCAGCCTTCCTTCAAGGGCTGAGAAAAAGCAAATGTCCCGTCACAGGCGATCATCTCGTACCTCATCCGCTGAAAGCCGTAGCATCCGGAAACTGCAGGGTTAACACCACACGTGAAGTGGGCTAGCCTGCCAAAGTTTGGTCCGGACTGCCCAGGGGGTCGGTGAGTACTTTCCTAACTTACCAGTGGCCCCCTGGCACATCCAGTCATTTTTACGCACATGTGTCCCTGAAAAGATACTCAACTTGGCTGGGCTCCCCAGCTATTACCAAACTCCGAAAGTCGCTCTATCTGCAAGGGTAGGCCCTTGTCTAGGAACAGGAACGTATTCTTCATCGCCTCAAGCGCCTTCCTGAGAAGCTACAGACCACTGAAAAGAACCCGCTTTGTCATTTACGCACAACCGTGCATTGTTATCGCACAACTGTGCTTTGAGCGCTAGGCTCCTCTCTTCGTAGGGCTGTACTACGCGTTAGGGATGGTTGATGAAGGACTGCCAGAACTCAAATCTGTGTTGATTTAACCCCTTTCTGTTATAGGTTGTGGTTATTTTCAACCCCCATCAGGCTTAGGCTAATCGCATTTTTGTATACATGGTAGCGTATGATTATGTGTGGTCTTGCTTCTTCATAACTTGTTTAATTGTGCTTTCATTATAATGGCCTATAATAAATGTATTTTTGATACATCTGTCTAAGAGTAATCTGTGGAGTTTTACTGTGGCCGTCTTCTGTCCGAAATAGAGCCCCTAGGAACTGTTTGACTTGACTGGGGTCTAGGCTGGACTTCTTCTCGTTGATGGAGAATCCCAGGCTGAAAAGGTCTATCGTCTTTTGGGTATTCAACAGGCATGTCCTGTAGGAAAAGAAAGGGGGTTCTGGGAGTCTCTCTACCAGCATGAACACAGCCCACTGACCTGTTCTTGGGTGGATAGCCCCTGGGAGAGTCTCAACCAAGTCTTTAGCTCACTGTCCCTTTCACAGAGAAGAAATATACCTGCATATCAGTCTTTGTCCTGCCCAGGCAGTCCAGCACCGGAATGCTAGGCAATTCTCCTCTGAACAAGAGTACCAACAGCAACTCCATATAAGTGTTCCAGCCTTGTTGAGCAACATCAGCGAGGTGGAGCTGTGCCTCTGAGAACAGTGAGCAATGGGTCCACGTCTGTAGAGAGACTCCCAGAAACCCCTTTGTTTTGCATGTTCCGTAGAAATCCCCTCTTATGAGCCAGTCGTATAGGTAAGGGTAAACCGTGACTGAGTCTCTGTGCAGGTGCGCTGATGCCAGTGCCTCTAAACAACCTTGGCGCTGATGCAATGCCGAAAGGGGGCACTTTGAACTGATAATGCTTGTCCTCTATCATGAACCTTAGGTATTTTCTGTGTGCTGGCAACATTGAAATATGAAAGTATGCATCTTTCATATCCAGTGTTGCCATGTAATCCCGTTTCAGCAGAGGGATTACCTCCGGCAACATGACCATGCAAAACTTTGAGGTTAGACAAATTTGTTCGCTGGGCGCAAAACTAGCACAGGGGGCATGGTGAGATCCTTTTTGGGTACAAGGAAGTAGACTGAATATATACCCTGCTTTACCTGTAGAAAAGGGACGACTTCTATGGTGCCCTTTTCCTGCAGGATCTCGACCTCTTGCAACAGGATGCGTAGGTGTTCCGGCATCAGGCGTCTTGATTTTGGTTGTCTGAATGGAGGTTGTTCGTAAAATTCTATGCAGTACCCGTGGACGACGGTCTTGAGCACCCACTGGTCTGTTATCCCCTCCCATGCATGAAATAAAGATGTTAAACGTGGGAGGGTAGCTGGATCGGAGGGTCATTTCTGACACAAGGCCGGGGAGCATCTGGGAGTGGAATTACGGCCTCTACCCTTTCCACGGTGTAGTCCTCTAGGTGGATACGTGGTGGTGTTGGATCCTTGTCCTGAAGACCAGTTGTTTCCTGAACCATACTGATTTTGAGGGGAGCGAGACTGCCCGCAAAAGGAGCGACGAGAACCGCCCCCTCTTTGTTGTGAAGGCCTTTGGGTAATCTAGTTAAGGTTTTGAGAGTCTCATCCTCCTTCTTAGCTGTCTCGTCCATGGCCTTGACAAAAAAGTTGGTCTCCTCAACCAGATTGTTTATTAAGGCTGCTTGTGTTTCAGGCTTAAAACCAGAGTTCCTCAAAGAGGTGTGCCGTTTAAGTAGTGCACCCTGGGCCAAGGTTCTTCCTGCTGTTTCAGCAGCATCCAGAGTGTTTTTAAGAATGTTGTGGTTGAGTTGCTTCCCTTCCGATACAATTGCGAACAGTTTAGCCCGCATTGGTTCTGGGACCTCTTGAAGGCCCCTCTTGCAACAAATTCCACTGCACATCTGAGTAGCTAGCCAAAAGAGTGGTGTTGGCTATTCGGGTGGAGAATGCAGCAGCAGTCGCGACCCTTTTTTCTAGTCCATACAACGTTTTGCCCTCCTGGTCAGGTGGTGCCTCCCCTGTAAACAGGGGGACACCTGCCCTCTTCCTCATAGTCGTAACTACCAGGGAATCTTCAGTGGCGTGCCCTTTAATGTAAAGGGGGTCGGTCGGAGAAGCGCAAAACAACTTCTCTACCGCCCTGGTTTGGGCTGGAGTTAACAATGAAGGTGCAAAACTTCTCTTAATAGAGTTCAGTAAGGGAATGGCCTGACTGACAGGAGGCTTTTCCTTCAGAATGTCCTCTACAAAGTCCGAATCCTGGACAGCCTCCTGTGTGGCGATTTGAAAATGTTCAGCCGCCTTTTTTAAGAGGGCGTTAAACGCCATTTGATCATCCACAGGTGAGGCCTGACAGGCTGGGGTGATAGGAGGTGAATCCATACACAGAGCATCAGGGTCCGGGGTAGGAGTAGGGGATGCTCAAGGTTGATTATCAACTGAATGGCTGTCCTCCCAATTGACAATGGGACCAGCAGGATAATCCATAGGGTTCCCAAAGGTCTCATCATCTTGTATATAGGTACTGATGGGCACCTTGTCATCTGTAAGGTCAAAAACATTATGTTCATCAGGATCCTCAAAGGTCCTCTGAAACTTAGCCTTAAAAGGAAGTTCCTCATAAGGCCTCTTCGGAGCAAACCTCTCTGCAAAATCAACAAACTTCTCCAGTCTGTCCATACACACCTCAAACATCTCCCTGGTCCATGATGATAAATCAGAGGAGTCCAGGGGAGGAAAGGGATCTTCTTGACAAATTTCCTTCAGTGCAGTGCCACTGGGAAGTCTTTCAGATTTCCCAAGGTTTAAATACCTTCTCTGGGATCAACTACTGTTTCACAGAACAGTGGAATGAAATTGACTTCACTTAGTCCTGTACATTTCTAGACGCAGCACAACCTATCTTACAATAGAGTGCTGGAGGGGTTACTCAGTATCCCCTATGTCTAGTTACTCATGTAAAAGTCAAATGTTACCCTTTCCTCTCAGAATGGCTGGTGGCAGTGGTTTTACAATGAACTACTATGATTTACTCCGACCACAAACTTTTCGCAGCTCCAGTAACATTAAATCGCGGGAGCCATGTTTTTCAAAATGCCGCTTGAGCCCTCTTGTTAAAACGGTTCCGGTCGTCTTTTTTCACCATTTCTTTGTGGAAAGGTCCTTCGAGTTCTTCTCTGTGCGCCAAACCAGGTTTGGTCTCTTTGTTTATTCGCTTTAGCGGCCTTCAGGAGTGAAACCCGCCTCTGGCTCCAGAGTGTCTGGGGTAGGCAGGAAGTGAGGGAGGTGCCCGAAACGCCCTGCACTTCGTCTCCTAGGAGGCCCAAATGCACTCTGGTGATTGGCTGGCTGACTGTCCGGCAAGGACAGCCACACTGCTGGGTGAGTGGCAGCTAGGCTGGAATGAAAGGGAGAACACTGAATTAAAGGCGAGTCTCTTGGCATGGAAGGCCGAGTAGACCACTGGACGAAGGAACCGAAAGAGAGCTTGAAGAGGACGGCTGCTCCAACTCCTGGACCGTTGGATTGCCCGGTGAAGCCCTGCTGCAGTTCCGAATCGCCAAGTTCGCATCGACAGAAAAGCCCTGCAAAGGACAACTTCTCCCTTTGAGCTGGTAGGACCAATCAACTCCCAAGTCAGTCACCTGGACACCCATCTCAGAGCTGGTTGAATTTCCTCAGAGTTGCTGCAGGAAACCATAGAGGCAGGGAGAGGGACACCAGATTGTGTGCGTTGCTTGTAAGATGGCCTAAAGCTTTTGGAAGATCCTCCGGACTCCCACGAAGCAGGACTGACCAAGCCCAACCCCCTCAGTTGAGTGCCGGACTACCGATCTGAGGAAAGTCCACCTTGACAGCCAGGAACCGCGCTTCATGCCATTTGCTGTACCGCAAGGAGCGGAAACACGAAACAGCCATTGAAAGTAAAGTTTGGCGCTTGCCAGCTTTGACCGTGCCAGTGCAGTGCAGGAGTCTGACGTCCTCCCTCTTGTCCCCACGACTGAGGCCCAGGAACAGTGAGATCTGCAGAGCTGCACAGGAACAGTGAGATCTGCAGAGCTGCACAGGAACAGGCTTCAGCTGCATCTTTTCTGCTTTACCAAGTACGGTAAAATAAGTCTAAGAGAACTTACCTCTTAGTGTGGTAGTGCTTGTAACTTCTACAACTCAAATCTAATCGGCTTATAGCGCTACATTTGATTCTTCTTTTTATCAAAGATTCCTAAGAACTTGTGCAAAGACTTTTCCATTTACTTACCTGAAGTGCTACATCCTATACAAAGACTTTGGCCTATTGACTTTGGCTTAGCCTATTGACTTGAATGACTGTTCTCAGAGCTATCTAAAAGTATTTGCCCTGTTTATGACCATTTGTATTTCTTGTTTTATAATAACTTTTGCCTTTTACTTAATTTTTAAAGAGTATTCTGTATGCCAACAGAAAGGTATTAATGTCCCCAGCACCCTTGTTACTGAAGTCAGAATGTTGTGTCTGTGGGCCATCCCTAAAGGGCCTTGTCTGATCCAAAAACTCAGAACGTACAGCACTGAAGTATATTAATGTGTTACTATTCTATTGATCCATTCTGAAGAAGGCTTTATAACGGACCGATTAATTATTGTTTATGCAAGAAACCTTGAGTGTAAGAGTTTATTTGAATACCTGCAAGTGTGAATCTTTGTGTAACTCCACTACAGCTCATATTTCCCTTCTTGAGATTAGCCTGGCTGGTCAACACGCATTCAAAACTGTGTAGTACAAGCTTATACCAAAGGTTGGGTTGCCTATACCTGTGATCATAGTTGTTTGTAGTGTTCCCAGAGGGTACTGCATTCAAACGTTGCCTAACAACGTGTACTTTCTTCGGTAAGGTAAGGTCAATGGCTGCTGAAATGGCGCCTTAGTCATCGCTAATCCCTTCGTCACACTCAGCTTCAAATAGCGCTCCTTAAGAGTCTTAGGCCGTAGGAGTTTACAGGCCGCCTCGTTGTGGTCGAGGGGAAGACAATTGTTGCACCGACGGTGCTGGTCTTTCTACGGGTATTTCGCCTTACAGTAGCGGCAAAGTCGAAATGGAGTCCTGTCCATGGCGCAGGATATAGCTAGCGACGACAAACCCAAGGGAACAAAGAGGGGAAAAGGAAAGGCATTCTTGAAAAGAATATGACCACCCCGACCCCACTCCCCCTACTGTAAAGGCCGGCCAGAAGGCCCGGCCACGTGGTCGGCAGCGCCGACCGGATCAACAGCCGCCGTAATTCCATCACCAGCAGTCTTCGGCTGTGGCACAGGAATAATCAGCCGTCGAAGGGAGTGATAATGAGAATAAACGATCAAAGGTCGAGAGATAGAACAATAACGTAATTTTTATGAAGAGCTCTGCATTAGGGCGACCAGATAGCTGGGCAGAAAAAACAATCTGGGGACTTCGACGCATGAGGGATTTTGGGGACACTACATGTCACGTTAAGGATAGTGTTACAGGCACGCCCATGTCGACGTCCCTTTTCGATTCCCGAAAGACAAGATGAAATTGCTCCGCGGTTACCACTGGATGTCAGACTATATGCACACCATGTGATTCTAAGCAAATTAACAAGCATCAGAAAAATATTTATTCTAAGCATCCTATACAATGAAAAATCTAACTAGCAGATATTATTGCACAATACTCAATAGGAAAACATACATTCACCATAGGTTCATAAAATACATTAAAATGACAACACAAGGTGAATACAATAATGCAGTAATGCCTGACATCCAGACAGCGCAATACCTTTTGAGACTCATGCTTGCACATCTAATCTCCTCATTAATATGGCAGGAGGAAACCACCTTTGGGAGAAAGGCAGGGTACGTCCTGAGCACCACCATGTCCCGGTGAAATGTTGTATATGGCTCCGAAGCCACCAGGGCCTGAATTTCACTGATTCGGTGTGCAGATATAAGGCCAACCAATTGAGCAGCCTGATATCCACTGATGCCATGGGCTTGAAGGGTTTGTGTGACAGGGCGCCCAGCATCACGTTAAAGTCTCATACCGGATGAGAATGTTTGACCGGAGGATATCATCTTACCAGACGTGCCACATGCCTTTTAACCACCGGATTGGAGGAGAAAATGCTGTCTCCAGAGTTCTTGTATGCCCCTGTGGCCGCCAGATACGTACAGCAGGTGTCTACCTGCAGACCCGAGTGGGCCAGATGCGCCAAGAAAGACAGCACATCATCCAGGGAGTATGTCAGTCAGTCTTGTTGGTCTTGGCCCAGTGACAGAATCTCGACCCCCTGCTCCTGTATTGACTCCTGGTGGAGTTGCTTCTTGCCCCCTGTACGATAGCCAGATTGTCCTGTGACAAAAACAAATGCTTCAGAGTAATCTGTTTAGGAACCAAGCTGCCAGGGCTAAATTCTGCGGAGCGGGGTGAACCACTGTGCCCCCCTGCTGGGATAGTAAGTGGGCTGGTCCCAATCGGAGGCGTACGAGGCTGATCCGTGAGACTGAAGTTCTGAGAGCCAAGGTCTTGCCGGCCACCAGGGGTCTATCGGGATGAGCTGAATGCCCTGCGACTCTCTGCCCTTGCAGATTACCCTGTGAATCAAAGGAGTGGGGGGGAGGAGGCAAATGCATTCATATCGTTCCGCAGAATCTGCAATGCATCCCCCAGCGATCCTCTGCCTTGCACCAGCCATGAAGTGAAGTGATGGCATCTCCTGTTGCTCACTGTTACGCAAGATTGCATGCAGTACCCTTTGGGTGCACTACAACAACCCTGACCTCCTGGCAATAGGAACCTAACTTTTGGTAAAAGTCTGTACTACAAAGGTTGATCGCGTGATGAGCAGCCAGGCTTATCTCAAGAGGGGTCAATGTGAGCAGTAGGGGAGTCGCACAGAGATTCACAGTGACAAGTATTCAAATAAACTCTTACACACACGGTTTCTTGATTAAACAATTATTAATTTAACAGTAAGTTTGAGTAAGCCTTCTTCAGAAGGGGCAATAGAATAGTAACATAAATACACTCCAAAATACACTTAGTTTCTCTAAATCAGCAAGTACCCATTTGGGATGGCACACAGACACTTCCTACACCCTCAGGTGACTTAAATAGCTAGGACACTGTGGACATTAATATATTACTGTTCCATTTAGAACAATACTTAGGAGTATGTCGAAGAAAAGGGTTATTAGGAGATCACACAAATATTCTGAAGTAGTTAAGTACTTTTGGTAACCCCCAATACAAAGCAAGTTAACCCCTTCCTGGAAGGAAGGCAAAACACACAGTCAAAGGGACGAAGAGTCATTCAGGGAGACAGGCCAGGCCAAAGTCAATTGGACAAAAGTCTAGGTGAGCTGAAACAATTCTTGCAGGTAGGTAAAAGTCTTGCAAAATGTTAAGTCTTTGTAGAAAAGAAGAAATCAAAGTAGGGCCACAAGCCGATTAGGCGTGTGAGGTAAAGGCGCTGTTAGCAACTCTACAGAAGCAACCAAGACAAGTCCACACGGAGGACAGGTGAGGCTACACAACAAGATGTAAGTTCTTACACTGTACAGTTCCTTTGGTTAGAAGAAATGGTCCCAGCTGGCTTCTGTTCCTGTGCAGCTCTGCAGATCCCGTGTTCCTGGGCCTCAGTCGTGGGGACAAGAGGGAGGACGTCTGGAGGACTCCTGCACTGCAATGGGACGGTTGGCGACAGAAAAGGACCAACTTCCATTCAGTGGCACTTTGCGGTTTCAGCTCCATCGCGTCTCACCAAATAGTACCACCGCAGACTCATGGCTGTTGAGATGGGCTTTCCTTGCATCTGGGGTCCATCACTCTGTTGAGGTTGCTCAGGCTAGGTCAGTCCTGCTTCCTAGGAGTCTGGAGGATCTTCATGGAGCTCTTGGCCAACTTAAAAGCAACACACAATCTGATGTTCCTCATCCTTGGCTCTTCGGTTCCAGCAGCAACTGCAGTGGAAATACAACCAGCTTCGAGAGGATGTCCAGACGGGCTTACTTTGGAGTTGATTGGTCCCACCAACTCAAGGGGAGAAGTCGTCCTTGCAGGGCTTCTCTAGTCGAGACGAATTCAGAGCATCAGCACAGCAGCAGGGCTTCACCGGGCAAACCAACGGTCCAGGAGTTGCAGAAGGCGTCTCTTCTGAAATCATCTTCAGATTCCTTCGTCCAGTGGTCAACTCTGCCTTCCAAGCCAAAAAGCCTTGCCTTTTATGCAGGTTTATCCCATTCATTCCAGCCTAGCTGCCAGTCAAACAGCAGGGTGGCTGTCCTTGCCGGACAGTCAGCCGGTCAATCACCTTTGGGTGCATTCCTGTAACCAAGGGAATTAAGCACAGTGTTTCGGGCACCTCCCTCACTTCTTGCCACCGCCAGATATACTGGAGCCAGAGGTGGGCTTCACTCGTGAATCCCACCAAAGGCAAAACAAACAAAAAGGGACCAAACCTGGTTTGGCGCGCAGAGTAAATCTCAAGAAGGACCTTTCCACAAAGAAATGTTGAAAAAAGAAGACCAGGGCCATATTTTGACAAATATGGCACCCTTGGGTGCCTTACTGCAGCTGTGAATGCAGCACGCGGTAAAAGCAAACCACAGTTAAAAGTAAACCAGTGCCACCAGCCATTGTTTTGAGGAAAGGGTAACATAAAAATGTTACATGAGAAACTACACAAAGGGGATACTAAGAAACCCCTCCAGGTCTAGAAAGTTACAATGCAAGTAAAGTCAATTTCACTTCACTGATCTTGAAAATAGTAGTTTATCTAAGAGAAGGTATTTAAACCTTTGGGAAATCCAAAAGACTTCCCTGTGCCACTGCACTGAAGGTGCTGTGTGGTACAATGTAAAAGATGCCACCTATGGAGTTTGTCAGACTCCACAACCAAAAGAGAAACGGTGCTCAAGTCATAGCAAAAATACATGAGCGAACAGGAAAAAGGGTCTCACTCCCTCCAGGTAAAAAATGAAAGTCCTCAAAATCCAGCAAAGGTGCTGGGGGGTCATTAAGGTAGATAGGAATTAGCACATTTCTGAGAATTCTCCCCAACACTCACGTTCGCAAAGGTCTACCTGAGGGTAATCCCACCTATCGAATATCCCTCTTAAGGCACCTGGCCTGTTCTGTGCCTGTCCAGTGCCGACAGTGCCCAGGGCCAGGAACGCTGCCCGTGCGCCGACACCCCACCATGCTTCCTGGCAACTCCTCAGACAAGCGGTAAGAAGCATAGACCTTCCCCCATCCACACGGAACTAACACTTTCTCTGCTCGCACCCTGAATGCCTGCAATATTAACTCGGTCTGCCGCATGCTCTGCTCCATGCGCATCATCTGAATTGTATTATCACCTAACCTTGTCGCCCCGCAACCGTTACGGCTGCTAACCACCACCGGCTGTAGCATATCCACTTTTTTAACCAACACGATCCGTATTTAACCTGCTTAATTTGCTAGCTATCTCCGCATGCTGCATAACTCTAATCTAGGTGAACTTTCACTGCCAATCGCTTCCATCTTACTCTGATTTTTCGATTCCAAGTGACCATTATAGCGCTATTGTAACGATTTTTGGCACTATGATCGCCTAGTGGCCCTACCTCCTACCAAGGTGCGTGCACCCCATGAGCAAACCACAGTGCAACCCTGCTCTGCCCCACGGTCGCTCTCTTGCGCTCCGGCCATCGCTAATTGCAAGCTACACTGCCATCACCCCTAGTCCTCTGCAATTTACGCGCCACAGCCGTCTCCCTGCCTACCGCCCAACTGTACCTGCTAGAAATGCCCCCCTCTGCCTTTTCATGCCTCTTTTGCAACTTTCGAATCTAGGCGACCCTTACTGTGCAATTAGTGGTTGCTGCACTTGGTCGTTCCAAGTCCACACTGCAATCTGGTTATCCTTGTTTACTTAGCAACCCGCTATGCCACTTGGTCACGCAAAGACCGCATTGTAATTGTGCTGCACTTTATGGTCACCTAATCTCTACCTTGCTGTGCTCTATGGTCGCGCAGAGACTACACTGTTATTCGTTGCACCTCCTGACTGCTTATGCTTTCTTAGCGCTAGTGTGAATTCTCCATCTAGGTGAACCCGGTCTGCACATGCATTTTTAGCCCTAGTGTGAATTCTCTATCTAGGTGAACCCTGTCTGCACATGCATTTTTAGCCCTAGTGTGAACCCTGTATCTAGGTGAACCCTGTCTGCATATGCATTTTGCATCCTGGTAACTAACTAGCATGCCTCCCCTGCTCAGCAATTGCCTTGCCTGCTCCCTGCTCCCCTTAATCACCATAATACTGTACAACATGCCGCCTCAACATCCAACTACCATGTGCGTGACCTTACCCAACTCCATTTCATCGAACAGCTCACCGCTAATGATAATTGAGGCACCTCCAGCGCTACCAACTAGCATCCCTTGCCCCACTATAGACAGGAACACAAACCTCAGAGCTAGATTAGCCAAAATCTACGAGCCACTCGCCCGTTCCATGCCCACCACTAAGAGACTCAGCTCCACTCCCACCAGCCCTAACAACCACAAACCTAAACTATCTCTGAACCACCTTACTAAATATCCAACGCATCCCACCAACCAGAGAAGTACTAAACCCACACAGAAATTGTCGGCCTCTACTACCACTACACCTATAGTGAGCCCCCAAATCAAGGGAGCTCTAATCAACGCTAGATCATTAGTAGCTCACGCAACTGAAATTGCAGACCTAATTATCAATGAAGACCTGGACCTCCTTGCTAGCACAGAGACCTAGCTCCATCCGGCAGCAGGCCCATGCTTATGTTAGCTGACCCTGATAACTACATCATCCTGAGACAAGACCGACCTAACTCAAGAGGAGTCGGTGTTGCCATCATTCATAAATGTAGCCTTCCAATAAGAGCAGCTACCACCATCAGTGTCCCTTCTTGCGAACTACTCTCAGCCAAAGTTCCCATTACCAATACCCAAACCCTTAACATCCATGTGATCTATCGCCCTCCAGGCCCATTCGGCACATTCGATGAGGATCTTAACACTATCCTATCCACTAACACAAAAAACGCCACACAGGTTCTCACCCTTGGAGACTTCAACATGGGTTTCAACGACCCCGAAGACCAAGCTGCCATCACCACGCTTAACACCCTTACAGAATTAGGATTTACTCAAAGAAGCCTTAAACCTTAAACCCACCCATGACAAGGGCAGAACACTTGACTGGGTGGCTGACTACAACTGCCTAGCTAACATTACTGACATCTCACCACTAGCCTGGACTGACCACCACCTGGTGTCGTTCTTGCTGTCCACCACTAGACCTCCTCCTATGCAGCCCAGTAGGGCCCCACCCACACTCACGAGAAACAAAAAGAGTATCACGGTGGAGAGACTTATCCCCAACCTACTCCCCACACTCAACTCACTCCCTGACAACTTGGATCCTGAGACCCTGGTTGAGGAATACAATAAAATTATGTCCACTTCCCTGGACCTAATCGCCCCTCTCAAACTCAGGCCAAGCAAGCCCAAAACACACCTGAACAATTGGTATACACCATGCCTCAAAAACTTAAGACAGCAAAAAAGAAATTGTGAAACCAACTGGAAAAGAGATCCATCAGTAGCCAATAAAATCAAATTCACCAAACTAGCGGTCCTATACAAAAAAGAAATCATCCTAGCAAAACGTACCTTCTTTGACTCCTGTATCTCCCAAGCCAGTTCAAACATGAAGGAACTATTCTCTATTCTAAAAGAAGTAGAAACCCCCATAGCACCACCGGACAACTGCATTAAAGATAATAATTGCTGTACTGATATCCAAAATGCCTTAGCCAACAAAATCGCTATGTTACAAAATAAAATATCTTGTAAAAAAGCATCCTTGAACAACCCTGCCTTGTCCAAGCCACCCGTGAAGCAGACTACAAGTGAATATACAGGATTCAATTTTACCAAAGTGACCATACTCGAAGTCGAAAAAATCATCTGGTCATTGAAGCCCTCTAACTGCCAGGGAGACCTA
Organism: Ambystoma mexicanum; assembly: GCF_040938575.1. Classification (NCBI taxonomy): domain Eukaryota; kingdom Metazoa; phylum Chordata; class Amphibia; order Caudata; family Ambystomatidae; genus Ambystoma; species Ambystoma mexicanum. The sequence goes on along the minus strand of NC_090932.1, from coordinate 693,175,269 downwards.
TGTCCACCACAGCTCATAAAAGACGCTTCCCGCGACATCTCCCCATTTATCACAAAGCTTATCAATGCCTCCTTCTCCACTGGGTCCATCCCAACCAACCTAAAACAATCCTGGGTATTACCTCTACTAAAAAAACCTACTCTTGACCCAGCTACCCCCACTAATTACAGACCCATAACAACGGTACCATTCCTCTTGAAAATCCTGGACAAGGTCGCCTATGTTCAAATACAGAAGCACTTGGAAGAACACCACCTGTTAGGAGCCAGACAATCAGGCTTCCGACCCCAACATGGGACTGAGACAGCTCTCATCGACCTTAAAACACAGATCGATCTGCTTAAAGACAATGGCCAAGCAGCACTACTCCTCCTCCTCCTCCTCCTCCTCCTCGACCTCTCTGCAGCATTTGACCTGGTCGACCACTCGGTCCTCTGCACTCACCTACACACGGCCGCCCACTTCTCCCCCGAGGCCATTACATGGATTAGATCTTTCCTCAATGGCAGAACCATGAGGGAGATGCTGCAGACCCCATACCCATCACCTGTGGCGTACCCCAGGGCTCCTGTGTCTCCCCCACACTGTATAACATATTTACCAAGCCCCTTTTCGATGATCTGGATCATGTCGGTAATACCTACACTAACTATGCAGATGATACCCAGATCCTCCTTCCGCTTTTTGGAGATTATGGAAAGGATTTGGCCTTGGTGAATAGGGTTTACATCATCATCCAGGCATGGATGGCCACTCACGGTCTATGCCTGAATGATAAAACTGAACTCATCACCTTGGGTACCACTGCCAGCCTAAAGAAATTAAGCCCAGCTTACTCATCCTTCATAGTTGATGGCAATACGATCAGAGTGGGACACAAAGTCAAAATATTGGGCTTCTACCTGGACTCCAATTTCACCTTTAACAGACAGGTGAACTCACTAGCCTCCGCCACGGCTTACACGTGCAAATTGATCCGTACAGCCAAAACTTTTCTATCCGACACCAGTTGCCTGACCCTGGCCAGAGCCCTCATACTATCCTCTTTAGACTACTGTAACGCCCTTTATCTTGGGTCCTCCAAAGCCACTACTAGCAAGTTACAAACCCTCCAGAACAAAGCACTCAGAGCGGCCATGGGCATCTCAAGAAGAGACCACATCACAGCACACAGTCAGCAGAACAACTGGACCCCTATCATAGACAAAATCTCCCTAAAAACTGCCTCACTCACCGACAAGTCCCTCAATAACGCGGCCCCCATCTACCTGATCAACAGATTGCACAGACTGACATCCTTGAGACTGACAAGGACAGCATATAGAGACTGCCTCTCCATCCCCAACTACAAACGCTCTACCATAGGAGGTAACAGCTTCCCAGTGAAAGCGGCTAAACTGTGGAACTCCCTACCACCCACCCTCAGAATGGACTTACCGTACCAAAACGTCTGTTCCAAGATGAGGTCTTGGCTGAAGACAGCCATGATCTAAACATACTGAGCCAGACTCCGCCTCCCCCTCTTGTCACTTGGACATACTGGACACAGAACTTAACTGTATATGACAATGCATTACTTACCGTAAAAGCATTTCTGATGGTTGTATCTGCTTAGATTCACATGCTGTGCATAGGTCCGACATCCAGTGGTCACTGCGGAGTATTGCATTTTGTTTTTTGTAGTCGAAAATGGGACGTCGACAAGGCGTGCCTGTAACACTATCCCTATAGTGACGTGCGTTGTACCCACAATCCCTCACGCGTCGAGGTCCCTCTGTATTTTTTCTGCCCTGAGGGAGCCTTCTATACGTGAGTGAGTACAGAAAAGAGAGAGATGTAGAAAGGGATGTCTATGTTCCTTCCATCCGAGCGGGGAGGAAGGGTGGGCGCATGTGAATCTAAGCAGATACAACCATCAGAAATGCTTTTACGGTAAGTAATGCATTGTCTTCTGATGTTTGTTAATCTTCTTAGAATCACATGCTGTGCATAGACTAGCGAGCAGTACCCGGAGTTGGCGGTTTGTTATGAGAAGGAACAGTAGAGAAAAGATGTCTTAATACTGCCTGTCCCACCTGGGAGTCAGATCTAGAGTGTGCATCTAGACAGTAGTGTTTTGTAAAGGTGTGCACAGAACTCCAGGTAGCCGCTTTGCAGATGGACTCAAGGGGAACATTTGCAATGAACGCTATGGAAGCTCCAGTGCCTCGAGTAGAATGTGCTCTTGGCTTGAAGGGTAGTTCTCTCTTAGCAAGAGTGTAACAGAGAGTGATGCATTGAACAATCCATCTAGATCTAGTGGACTTTGAGACTGCATCTCCTTCTCTTCCTGCTGCCACCGAGACAAAGAACCAATGTCTTTCTTCTCAGTGGCGTGGTTCTTTCCATGTAGAACATGACAGCTCTGCGTACATCTAGTGTATGCAGACTTTTTTCTCCCAAGCTGGAAGGGTTTTGAAAGAATGTTGGTAGTTCTATTGACTGGTTTACATGGAATTTCGAGATGAATTTTGGTGCAAACCTTGGGTGTGTGCGTAGAACCACCTTATCCTTGTGAACTGTTACGAAGGGGTCTAGAACAGAAAGAGCCTGTAGTTCACTTACTCTCCTAATGGAGGTGATAGCTATTAGGAAAGCAGTCTTAAGAGTGAGGTCTGTAAGAGTTGCCTTGTGCATGGGTTCAAAAGGCGAGCCCATGAGTCTAGAAAGTACCACATGTAAGTCCCATCCGGGAGCTGGGTTAGCTATCGGAGGGTGTATCCTCTTTACCCCCTCCATGAAGGCCTTAATAACTGGGATCTTCCACCACGACACTTTAAGTTGGGAAGTGGTGTATGCAGAAAGTGCCGCCAGGTGGACTTTAATGGAATTGAACACTAGATCTGAATCCAATAAATGGGTCAAGTACAGAACAAAATGTGTGGGAGAGCAGTCAACCGGGTTGATGCTCTTTCCGATACACCAGATGACAAATCTTCTCCACTTGCTAGAATAGCAGTGGCGAGTATTAGGTTTTCTGGCTTCCCTGAGGATGTCCATACATCTCTGCGGGAGTTGTAGATGTCCAAATTCTATGATCTCAGGAGCCAGGCTGCTAAGTTCATGGTCTGAGGGCATGGATGCAGTGTCCTGCCCCTGTCTTGTGACAGCATGTTGTACGGGCAGGGAAGTTTCACTGGGGGAGATAGGGACATCTCCATCAAGTGGGCGAACCATGGCTGCCGGGCCCACATTGGGGCCACTAGTATCATGGTAACTTGCTCCTGGTGCATCTTGTGCACCACTTTGTTGAGAAGGGGAGTCGGGGGAAAGGCGTAAACAAATTTCCCTGACCATTGAATCGACAGACCGTTCCCCTTGGACTGGTTCTGGGGGTACCTGGAGGCGTAACTTTGGCATTGTGAGTTCTCCAGAGTTGCGAACAGGTCTATTTCCGGGAATCCCCATTGCGTGAAGACGTCTAAGACTATGTCTTCGTGCAATCGCCATTCATACTCTTCGGGCAGGGTGAAGTCTCTGCTGAGTTCGTCTGCTAGCAGATTGAGTTCCCCTGGTACGTGTTGTGACAGTAGGAACATGTGTTTGAGAGCCCACTTCCATATATTCTGGGACAGCTTGGACAGTCCTGGAGAGTGGGTGCCCCCCTGCTTGTTGATGTAGTACATGGCTGTGGTGCTGTCTGTAAGGACCATCACTGTCTTCCCTTGTAGGTGTTCCTGGAAGGAACACCGCCAGTAGCTCCAGTAGGTTTATGTGCTTGGATGCTACATTCGGAGTCCACACTCCGTGAGCAGTCTGATGGGATAGGTGAGCCCCCCCATCCTGTGAGGGATGCGTCCGTGGTTAGAGTGGCCTCCACTGCGGGTGTGGCAAAGGGTTTCCCTATTATCAGGTTTTCCTTTGTCCACCACCGTAGCGAGAGAACCAAGGCTTGCGGGACCACCACTAGATCGTCCCATTGTCCGCTGGCCTGACACCACTGGCTGTTGAGCCACTCTTGCATTGGGCGCAGGCGCGCGTGAGGTACCAAATAAATACACAACGCCATCATACCTAGCAATCGCATCGCTTTGCGCACCGTCACCTCTCGACCTGCCACATATTGGGGGATCTGAAACAGCATGTTTTGGACCCTCTCATTGGAGGGGAAGACGAGGCCGTCCTTTGTTCGAATTAGAGCCCCTAGGAATTGTTTGACTTGGCTGGGGTCTAAGCTGGACTTCTTCTCGTTACACTTCCTGTAAGGTCACCATACGAAACTTTTGGGGTTTGACAAACTTGTTCGCTGGGCGCAGATCTAATACAGGGCACATGGTTAGATCCTTTTTGGGTACAAGGAAGTACACTGAATAAATACCTTCCATTACCTGAGAGAGGCACGACCTCTATGGCTCCTTTTTCCAGCAGTTGGTCCACTTCTTGGAGAAGGATGGCAAGGTGTTCTGGTGTCATGCGGCGTCCCCTCGGGGGTCTGTATGTTGGGGAACTGTTGAACTCTATACAGTAGCCACGGGCTACGGTGGAAAGTACCCAGCGGTCTGATGTTATTCCCTCCATGCTGTAAGGAAGGATGTTAACCGGCCCCCGACCGGCGTTGCATGGGAGGGGACGCGAATCTTCGCGTCACTTGGTGGTGTTGTTGGCTTGGGAGCCTCTGGGGGTGGAACCCCGGCCTCTTCCCTTGCCACAGCGTTGACCCCTCTGATTGTACTGGCCGCTATTACCCTGGTAGTTGCTGGCAGAATACTGTTGGTTTTGTTGCTGGCGTTGTCCACGAAAAAAGCGCTTATTACCAAATCCCCGCCTGTTTGAAATTTGGTCTAAGGTCTTTATTTTATCAAATTCTTTCTTCGCGTTCTCCAGCGCGTCATCCACTGCTCTCCCAAAGAGGTTGGACTCCTCTATGGGTTTATTAATAAGGGACACTTGTGTTTCCGCCTTAAAACCGGAATTGCGAAGCCAGACGTGACGCTTAAGTAAAATTCCTTGTACCAAAGTGCGGCCAGCCATCTCTGCTGCATCGAGGGTATTCTTGACGATGCTTTGATTGACCAGAGAGCCCTCGTTAACTGTAGCCATTAAACGAGTCCTTAGGGGTTCGGGAACTTCTTTGATGTCCTGTTTGAGCTTAGCCTATTGAGCATCGGCGTAGCTTGCCAATAGTGTGTTATTATTGGCGGTTCTGGCAGAGAATGCTGCAGAGGTGGGGATTCTCTTGGCTAGGGCATAAAGCTTCTTCCCCTCTTTATCTGGGGGTGCCTCGCTGGTAGATAGTGGGACACCGGCCCTTTTCCTTTTGTTGGTCACTACCAGGGAGTCCGGGATTGAGTGACCCTTAATGGGTCTGATTGAGAGGGAGAGAACAGTTTCTCAATCCTCGGATTGACCCCTCTCACCAATGCAGGAGTGGAAAGAGAAGGTGTGATACGTCTCTTAACTGAGGCGAGGATGGGTATAATCTGGCTAGTGGGGGGGTTTTCTTTGATAATCCTCTCCACAAAATCGGTGTCTGGGGTGACCTCCCCAGTTTCGAAATGTGCTGCTGCCTTCTTCAGCAGTGCATTGAAGGTGGGTTGATCATCGACAGGCGAAGGGTTCCTGACTGGTGTAGTTTCAGTAGACCTGATGACTATACTGCTACTGCCTGTGTCAGTCGACCTAGCCGGTGACTGCCAGGGATTTGGGTCGCCCTCGCCTGTCTTTTCCTGGAATCCCTCCTCACCTAGGTTAGTTTCCTTGTGAAAACCTTCCTCTTCTTGTTGGTCCTCAACATAGGTGAACTCATCTTCCTCCTGGAAGAAGGTGTCTTCCTCAGTGGGATTATAAGAGTGTATGACCTCCTGTGTGGGGTTATACAACTTCTGGTATTTAGCCCTTGGACTCTCCAGGGGTGCCTCCCTTGGTCTCTTGGGTGCCCTGTCTTCTGGGATGGACATGAACCTGTCTAGTTTGTCCATACAGGTCTGGAACCTTTCAAAGGTCCACTGAGGTCGGCCAGGACGGTCTGGCAAAGAAAAAGGAGTTTCTTCCTCCTGTAATTGTCGGGTTCTGTCCCATAACATCGAAGAAAGTGAGCCTTCTCCTTCTGAGTAGCCTTCTTGCTGGCTAGGGCCTTCTGTCGGCGTCGGGAACTGGCCTGATCTGTTTTCCGGCGCTTTCGGCGTATCTTTGGCCTTGTACGCAGTTTTCGGCGTTTCACTCGCCGTACGTCTCTGGCCGTCCTTAGATGCTATGCGCGCGAGGCTTTCGGCGATCATTCTCTCTTCCGAGGGATCGGGCGCCGTCGCGCTATGTAACGTCGAGCCTTTGCTCGTCGAGTCCTTGCCCGTCGAGTCCTTGTTGGCAACGTGAGTGCTCTTACGATGCGCGTCGCCGGAGGTTTTGGTGTTAGCGCCCTTATTTTTAGAATGCCCAGTCGCTTGTCGCGGAAGCGGTGGCGGGGAGGGCTGACGACCCTTACGGTCGGCGGAAGACGCCGGTGGGCCCGCGTCCCCGTTGGCGCTATGGCTGCCTTCGTCTTCGACGATTGCATGCCGGGGGGTATGTGCTTTGGTGTTTTCCCATGTGCGTCCTTGTCGCCGGGGTGTACATCCCCATAAACTGGGCGTGAGCCGGGCTTGTCGGGGCCGGGGACGGAGGACGAGGAGCGTGAACGCTCCTTTGAGAGGTCTACAGCCTCCGTTACGGGGGCCGTGTAGTCACTGACCTCGTCACACTCGGCGGCGGCAGGGGGGAAGGAGTCAGGCCTAGACATGGCGTAGGCCGCCCACCTTTTGACCCTGCGGTCTTTTAGAGTTTTGGGCTTTAGTAATTTACAGGCCGCACAGCCGTCCTCCTGGTGATCGAGGGGTAAGCACGGTTGCACCGTTTGTGCTTATCCTTCCAGGTATATTTACCCTTGCAAAGCGGGCAAAACCTAAATGGCGTCCTCTCCATAGCGGAGGGTAATAAGTGTGACTACGACCTCGAAAGAGATGGAGGGGGAAGAGAAAGGCATTCTTAAAGAGAAGAAAGAAAGACCACAAAACCCCACTCTCCCTACTGTGTATGGCCGGGGAGGCCAGGCCACGTGTTCGGTAGCGCCGAAGGATCCCCTCTGCTCGTCCTTCCGTCGAAGATCTTGCTCGGCGGAGAAACGGCTCTGCGTCGAGGGAGGGATCTACGTTATCAATCTTCATAACAAACGACCAAAGGTCGAAGAAACTATTTGGCAATGTCTCTCGAGGAGCTCTGCATAAAGGCGACCAGTAGCTGGGTGGAAAAAAACAATCTGAGGGACCTCGACGCGTGAGGGATTGTGGGTACAACGCACGTCACTATAGGGATAGTGTTACAGACACGCCTTGTCAACGTCCCCTTTTTGACTACGAAAAACAAAATGCAATACTCCGGAGTGACCACTGGATGTCGGACCTATGCACAGCATGTGATTCTAAGCAGATTAACAAACATCAGAAATGTATATATTCCTGCTTACTTTAATTACTATTGTGTTTATGCCTTGTATATATGTTATTGTCTTCAACTAAGCTTCGCATATTCCTGTATCTGTTGCGCCCTGTTACCCTAGGGTATTCCGGCACATTACAAATAATAAACAAACATCCCGCTCAGGACACCCTTGTTCAACTGCCCCTCGTAGTTGACCCCCAGCCTGCTGAGCCTGTCTGCTTCCAAGCTGGATTCTCCCAGAAGATCGACAGTTGACAAATAAATGCTGTTTGTCAGTGCCCACTCACAAATGTCGATGCACAGCCTGCAGAGGAGGGGACCTTGTACCTCCCTGCTTGTTCATGTAATACATACAGGTGGCGCTGTCTGTATGAATACAGACTTGCTGCTGATAATGGGGAGTAACACCTGGAGAGCCAGGCAGATGGCCATCATCTCGAGCCAGTTGATGTGTTCCAGCTGTTCCGTTCCTGCCATGGACACCGATTGCCAAGCGTAGCCCCCGCACCCCATCCCTCCAAGGAAGAGTCAGTGGAAATGGTTATATCCGGAGAGGGTTGCCTGAACTGTCTGCCCGCTACCAGGTTGGTCTCTGAACTCCACCACTCGAGGTACGGGTGTAGGTGCTGTGGAATGCCGACTAGGGCTGCCTGGGAGCCCGTCTCCAGATTCCAAGTGGCTGAGAAATGCAGCTGCAGCCTCCTCATTTTGAGTGTTGTGTGCGGCACAACCAGGAGACAAGCCGCCATTAGTCCAAGCAGGTGCTGGTACCAACATGCTGAGATTGCTGGTCTGCTGAGAAAATTCCTTGTGGCCTTCATGATCGCAGTGATCTGATCTGTCGAGGGAAACAATCCTCTCTGCCCTCGTATCGCAAATCAGCCCCAGGAAAGTTAAAGACTAGGTGGGGAGTAACTGCGACTTCTTGAGGTTGATGGACAACCCCAGATCATATAGCATGTGCACGAGTGCTGAAGCTGTGTGACGCAATGCCTCTGGAAACTCTGCTCAGATGAGCCAATTTGTCGCGGTATGGATAAAGGTGGTGGCCTTCTGCCCTGAGCAGAGCTGCTACCGAGTTTGTTAACCTCAAATGATGTTGTCACAGTGCTGACAATTCAAGCAAGGTATCTGTTAGGGAGAATTCTCTCTTTAGGCTGAATTTCCTAACCTAGTGAGTACCCCAGCAGCTTTGCTGGATTTCTGGAGTTTGTTTTTTTCTCCTGCCCAGAGTGAGACTCTTTTTCTCCCACTCTTGGACATGATTTATGGTGTTCCTTTGAATGTTAATGTGTTTTATGGGCTATGGGGTCCTTTACTCCATAGGGTCTCATGTGTTTTTACTATTTGTGTTACACAACACCCTCCGTGCAGTAACACATGGGTGTCAGAGTGACCCCCCACCATAGACTCCATACCCTGGGACTGACTACTGTCTCCCAGGGCATGTAAAGTCACCATTGGCTTTACTAGTCCCAAATTATTAACAGAAACCAGTACAAACCATCATATTGTGGACGTACTGGTCGGGGCAATTCGATTGCCCTGGGGTCTGTTAGTCGAGGGGGCACGTCTCCGTCCCCCCCTGAGCGAGTTTTGGCTGGTGGCAGTGGATACTACTTTTTATATTTGACCGCGAATATATCCCTATGGGATTTTCCCATTGTTCGAGGCTACCAACTTTAATTATTTAATTCTCATAGCCTCGAACATACCGCCGGTTTATTTAATTAATATTAATTCGCCGGTTGGTATTTTTTGCCAGGACTCCATTCTAAAATGGCGTTTGTGTTCTCTTCTGTGACTCCAACCCAAGTCGAGCCCTCTGTTCCACTTTTTTGGCGGGCTTCCCCACAGAAGCCTCCAAAAGTGGTGCCACACTGTCTGGGTACCACAGGGGGCGTGGGAGGGGGTTTAGGCACCCTGGACTGAGTTACCTTGGTAACTCAAATCGCACTCTTGTGTGATTGGCCCAAGTGGTGAGCCGGCCGGCTCACCACTTAGCATGTTTGATTGACAGCTAGGCTGAGTGAATGGGGGTATGCTGCATAAAAGCAGGGCTTTGGGGACTGGAACTTCAGAAGTCGCCACAGGACCTAAGAATCCGACGAGGGAGAAGCTGAGCCGACCTACCAGGACAACACCACCGGTGGAGCCCTGCGGAACCGACTCACCACTTCCCGACGACAGAGAAGATCTCCCGGCTGGAGAGACTTCTTCCCCTGACTGGTGGGCACAACCAGTTTACCTACTTCTCGTCGCACCCCCGACCGGCTTAGTGGTCGAATTGCCCGTGCCAAGCACCCCGGCAACCGGATAGCCACTTACCACTGGACCGCGAACTAAAGGACCGCTCCTTTTACCTGAGAAACTCTGCAGCTGGTTTCTTCCCTGGCAGTGCAACGGACTCCTGTCTTCCTCCTCAACGAGATCCTCTCTTCCCCCGGACGAAGCGCCGACTTGCATCCGCTGCCAGGAACAACTGCCCCCGCTGGAGTAGTCTCACCACTTTAAGGTACCGTGTCCGCCAGGCCTCCCTTTCTAAAGATTGCTATAAGGTAATAATAACCCCTTAACCTTCTGGACTGGGCTGGCTGCCTTGACCCTCTAACTGGTCTCTTTCCTTTGGTCCAACTCCTTTTTGAACCTTTACAAGACTCTTGTGCACTGCAACTGTGTGACCTTGGACACAATTAGTTTGATCCTCTTAAAGTGGATCCGGCCTACTGACTCTAAACTCACTGTGTTACTTGCCTTCCTCTCTTGTGTTTGTGAAAAAGTGTTGAGATCTGTTCCAATTTATTCTCTGCTTTTCTCTCCCTTTTTTTTTAAAACAAATTATTAGAGTGCCATCTACGTTAAGCGCTCACCGCTGTCTGAAAATAAGTGGGGCTTTACTTAAGACTGGTCTAATATTCTTTTAAGGGAGTGTATATCTTTAAGTGACCGTGTTTTTGGATTGCTTACCATTAGTGCCTGTGTGTTTTTCTAGATGTGTTTTTAAATAAATAATTATATCTCTTTTACACCAAGCCCTGGTCAGTGTTTACTTGTTCTACTATGTTCTTTTGACCCATTTCGAATACTCTGTATACTGCCTAACTCTTCTTGAGGGAAGTCTGACTGCTCAGCCACAGCTACCAAGTGAATCTGTGTGGTACAGACTGCTACCAAGTGGGTTTACTGCCAAACACCTGTAGTCCTAAATCTTTTGCAGTGGTCCCAGAGGGAACAGCACAGGTTTCTGCCTAACAGTATCGTGCTTCTTGAACAAGTGAAAGTGGGGAGTGGAGGGAGTGACATCAATAAGAAATTCCTACAGAAAGAAATAACTTTGATTGAGAGACTAGACTCCCTCTCACCAAGGGGGATGAACTTGATGTGTTTTTTGTGAGCTGGCATTTACGCACTGCTTTAGAGAAACAATTTGCAGAATGACGTGGGTTGTTGAAACAGAATTGGTCCTCGTAATCCAGAGAGAATGTGAGCCATGTTCTTGGACAGATGACATACCATGTGTGACAACACTGCTGAAGGACGTAATCGTTACCGTTTATAACTGAGAAGGTATCAAAATGGAGTACAATTTATACCAGATACCATTGATACGTGACCATAAGTTAAAATACTCTTAAGATTGGGAGATTGTAAGCCATGATGATGGGACAGCATGGTATAATACCTTGATGAAGGCTAATTATCTGTTTGGTATACTCTGTCTCTAACAGCATATTATGATTAGTGACAGATTGACACTTTGGGGAAGGTACTGTGATATGAATATATTTAGAAAGTCTTGTTGCCAACAGATCTGATTAACCATTAGCATAATACGTGCAATGTCCTCATTGTAGGTAAGGGGTGTCCGTTGGGTGGTGCCCATGGGTATAATTTGCAGCCGTGCCCTGACATTAATTGGTTTAGGACGTTAGTGTTGCGAGAGGTTCACCTAAAGGTTACCCATCATAAGCCTGTTACCAACGTACATTGTCACTTGTGACCACTGGTGCCTGAGACATTTTGCGAAAGGTGGGGACATAAGGACAGTACTGGAGACTGTCCTTTCCTTTTATCCCCACCATCTCGCATACAACTTTTAAGTTCATTTTGAATGGTTTTGGAATCAACGTAGAGCGAACTGGCAGAATTCCCCTAGTAAGATGGCCGATACACAGGGATATGGACACACGTGCGCATGTGCAGGGTGTCCATGACAACCTATTGTAGATCTATTGGCGTTGCGAGAAGGGTCGGCTTATGCAGCCCAGATTTGCATGCTGATGAGCTTCAACACAGACGTACGATCTTAATGGGAGGAGCGGGCTCAACATATTTAGCGATGTGGTCGAGTTGGATCTCCTCGCGAGATATTGACCAAATTGAGTTCCTCTCTGACATTGACTGCACGATTGTGATATTATGGATCCCGTCCGGTGTTGTACTAAACACCATCTGGAAGGCCAAAATGCGACTGTTTGAGATGGGATTCTTGATCGTGCAGGACTATGAATTGATTGCAGAGTGCATGAACCCCAAAGCAAACATCTACTCAGGGGCGGTTGCCATGAGTCACGTGTACCCCAGCGTTTCTCTCCCAACTGTGACCTAACCATCAAACCAGCCTATTCTGTCCTCTCTCGATGTTGCGAGTTGGAACACACAAGGACATTCTCATCAGCAAACCTCAATAAGCAACTTCTCTACAACATTTGATATAATAGCTCTCCAGGAGACGTGGCTTACGCAAACTCTCTTATGGGATAATTTCGAAGTTGCGCTACTCCCAGCAGTTGCTGGTGATAAAGGAAGGCCGCTCTGGTCTCCTGGTGGCTGTTAATATGAGCCAGGGATACTCTGTCACACAATGGGATTCTGTGAGCTCTTTCAATCAATTAGTCAAGATGGTTTGTCCCCAGCACAACTTAGCGCTGATAAACCTATACCAAAAACCAGTGGGCGCTTGTGGGATGCATCAACCCACTCATCCAAGCCCTGCAACATCAGTGTGCATTGCTGGCAGCAGAATCATCATAATGGCCACTGGAAAGCATGCTGCTCGCTAGAAATCACGAGAAAATGCGCAGTGAAAACCTGAAAAATGGGCCACCATCCACTTTGGCCTATCTTATTGAGCACAGGAGACCACCCTCCAAAAACCACCATTGGGTTACACACCAAGTAGCCTGAAACCACTTGGAAATAGCAATGCTGATTGAAAAAGAAACAGAGCTGTTTGGGAATCCGTTTTCTTGATTGTCAAAAATGTGCTAAAATCATGGCTCACAAAACCACCAAAAAGATCCAACTTTTTTGTTGGGTGTTCCACATAATTTACTGCAAGAATCCACATCAATACAATGTCAGCAAGAATCAGATGCTATTGGAGCAAAATCCCCTTTTAAAGATACTGATGGAAAGACAGCTGTCAAAAATGGGTGCCGTACCGTTGCTCACCTACCAGAAAGCCGGCGTTTTAAAACCATTTGTGTACATTTGAACAATTGAACCCAAACTATGCCAAAGAAGAGAATTCCATCAAAATGCCATATAGATTGCCACACATTGATTTAATGTGGAAAAAGACTGGATTTAAAGATTATGTTGCTTATTTTAAATGTATAAATGTATTTTTTTATAAGGAACTATGTTGCAATTGACCAGAAGGTAATCTGATTTAGTTAAAACTTTCAAGAGGCTTTCTTTCCCTGAGAACCCTTAACACCTTGGGCCTTCCCACCAAAAGGGAGTATGTCGCATGGACATGTTAATCAGATGGGGAGGAGATTCCTCTGCTGGCAAGAGAAAGACAATAGAGTCTTTCAGCTGAATAGAGATGCTAATTTGGGTGTGATTGGTCAACAACTGCTCTGGCAGGAAGGCAGGCCATGTGGCCATGTGACCATGTGACCATCTGACTCAGCCCAACTCTAGGGGCGGACCAGACTGAGATGTGAATTGAAAGCAAATGTATGTTTTATAAAAATGCTTATAACAAATTGTACCAAGCTGACAAAAATATGAAACTTTGGGATTGTTGAAATGAAAAATTCACTCACAATTTAAGACTAAGCGGAAATCTGTGCAATGTTCTAAGACTAAACCCCGGAATTTATTCATGTTGTAGCTACTATATTTATGCTAGGAAACATTACAGAGAGGTGCTCAGATGGAGTGTGTGCGCCTGAGTAAAAGTTGGTGCAGAACCAATATTGGGAAACCCACCAAAAGCGCGAATAAGTGGTCATTTCTGAACCCAAGCTCGTAGGAACATGGGACTTGAACAGAGACATGCCTTAATTAATCTGTGATGTGTATATGTATTATGAACAACTTGTGTATCTGGGAAATGTGTTTTTGGGGAAAAATAGATTTTCTATATAAAAGCAAAGGGGGGGGATTTTCAGTTAAGCCATAAAACACAGCATCACTCTGACACATATGACACACTGCTTCTGTCTAAAATCAGGGGACATGAAATTCTCTGATCTATCAGGATCCTTAGAGGGTGGGCATAGAGAGTCAGCCTCCCCACCCACTTTGGAAACACAAATAGGGACTGCTGAGACCAAGAGACAGACTTTTTTCCACTCATCATCCGATTTCTTGGCGAAGCACCCTGCAGGACTCCAGATCGCTCCAGAACCAAACTCTAGACCCCAAACTCTAGAACCTTGAAACAGAGAGGCCTAACCCACAAGCTGAACCTTTTTAGCAGGCTTCAGAATCTTTTGCAAACCTGATTCTAACCCCTAAACTTCCACTGGGCCTAACCAAACCATTCAACAGCCTGACTGAGCTGTGTTGCTTCTAGCTAAGAACCCTGTGCTAGAACCAAGATGCAGACCCATAGAGCAGTGCTGTAACCCAGAACCCGCCCGATCCAGTCCGAGAGACCAAGCAGACCAGAGGTCGTGCTGTGAGCAGAACCCAGTGCCCGAGACCTGTCCAGTGGCGATTGAAGCCAAATCCTTGACCAGATCTTTGACGAGGCCCACTCCATCTAAAGCCTAGGAGTGAGTATCTAGTCTAGAACTGTACATAGTCATCTCTTAGTTTAAAGTAATCATATTCAACCCATTTCAATCTGTCCAGATTACAGAATCTCCTTTGTCTATCCTAAATTCTTCTCTCCTCCACATAATTCTTGATAATTATTGCAATAATCATCTTTGCGCTGATATTTTCTGAATAGGGACAAGTGTTTGACGGACAGATATCAGAGCGGTGGCGCTGCGGTTCTGGTGGCTCCCCGTTGAGTGTCTTGCTTCTTCATAGCTCCTTAGTATATGCCTATCCTTGTTGGTAAATCTTTAAAGCGCATCTGTCATTTCTGAAATCTTGATTCTATTTCTGAAAAATCTACCTTCACAAAAACATCGGTAACTTTAGAACCGCTTTTCAACGTACCTAAAACGACATTCCAGTTCATTATAGTTTTTCCGTAATCGCGTTTCACGCACATGGAAAAATTGCAGCGAATTGCAATTTAGCTCCATTTCACTGCATGTCAGAATAGCTGTTTCTTGTTTTGAACTGCTGAAATTCGTTTTCAATCTGATAATCCTTCATGAATCATTGCTAGTGTTGACCTGTACCAATCCAAAGTAATTCCCACTAGTGCTGAATCTCCTTTAGTGAATTAAAATCATTTTAGCATATTTTCCCATTCATTGCTATCCCATTCAAACGTATTTTTGCCTGTTTTAAAATCATTCCTGTTTTCTCTAAGCTTGCTGGGGGAACTGGAATTGAACTGCATTATTGAGTGTATTCTTGAAACCTGTGAGCCCTCATTTCCATCTCTTCATATTGCATAGTGGGGGGAGTGAATAGTCACAGGGGAAAAGGGATTATATTGTCTTTTGATTGAAACCATATCAAGTTTATTTCTGTGTTGGATTCTTTCCCCATCATTGCATTTCCTTGAACCCATATAAAGTATTCTCTGCTACCTTATCCTTCCTGTTCCTACCCCTAAGTGATTAAAGAGTTGTTGGTATTGTAATATTACCCAGTACTGATCACTGTTCATATAAGTGTGCTTTTCATATATTATTTTATTCATAAAAGTGTGATATATATTGTATTGTTCAATTGTTCAAATAAACCTTTTAATTTGCAAAACAAACTTACTTCTTGGCTCAGTGAGGTCAGGGGGATTCAAAGAGAGGGGTGTTATGTTAGGGTTCATCATCCCGATTTAAAGAACTTTGACATAAACATATATAAATAAGGGCTTCCATTGGGCATCCCATCCTAAGCATTGACTTAGTTGGAGTGCTGGATTGAAGTCACTTACACCTAGTAGATGAGGCCTTCTACCTAGGGCTAGCGAGATTATTAGATCTAATTCTCATGAGCCCAGTCATAAAAGACACTATCTTGTTAGGTGACCTAAATTTAGACTGTTTGAGGACAAAGCAAAAACGTAAAGTAAAGGAGGTCCTAAAATGCAACTCTTTCACGACAGAGACATTTTCATATGGTCAATGGCGCAGTATCTGGTGGCATTCCTGCACAGCCAACGTGGCATAGAGAGCCGTTGACTAGAATTATCGATTACATGTATGTTGACTCAAAACTTTTCCAGAATTTACAATCATTCTAAATCATTATTGAACAAAGTGACCACAATTGTCACTGAAAGTATCCTGGATTTCTAATACAGTCACAAATTGGATGCAACAACAACTAATAATCAATAATGCAAAGTCACGCTTTCGTTGGTCTGCTCCTAAATTAGCAGTTTTCAGCCGAGTTATTAACAGTAACGCTAAGCGTGAGTCACTGGAAGATTATTCCAATCTCCTGCTGCCATTCAAAACACGATGATAATCCCAGACATAAGAGAAGTTAAACATGCTCATGCATTTGATCCAGAAATCAAGGTTAGCAGAGCTGAATATCGAAGAGAAAGGAAGCAGATTCTCGCCTCTCAAAAGCAATCCCAGGCAGAGGCACTCAAAATGGCAAAATGCAGATATAAAAACTGGATACGGGCAAGAAAATCCCTGTTTCAAAATGACAGCGAAAAGATGTTAAAAGCAATGGCCAATAAAAATACGGCTGAGATGTGGGACATACTTAACAACTGATCATAACATTTACAAGCAGATGCACAATCAAACAGCGTTCTAGAACATCAATGGGTTACTCATTACACCGATTTAGATTGAGGTAAATTCTGAAATTATCCTACGTACAACAATCCTCTACGGCCTGGTCAGTATAGTGTTTGCGACTATTCTTGAAGATCTGATTAAGAATGTCAGCTCATCTCAGGCCGCTGGCCCTGATGGGCTCAATAACATGATGCTAAAAACCAACTCGCACCTCTGGGCAGAGATTCTAGATAAGATCTTCTAGCAGGTTTTGAGCATGGGTGTCATTCCATTATCATGGAAGACGTCTCCAATTGTTCCAATTTTTAAAAAAGACTATCGCAGGTTGCCACTAAATTACCAGACAATTCCGTTATTAGACGCGCCGGGTGAAATTTTCAGGAAGCTAATTTTGCGCAACTTTAATGCGTGGACCTTGACCAACCATGTGCGTGATCCCCAACAAACTGGTTTTGTGGCGGGGATGGGCACTACACTAGTATCAACTTGATGTGCCTAAATGCCATTAAATGACAATGCCAGACAAAACAATCTGTTTTTTTTGCCTTTGTAGATTTACACTCTGCATTTGATTCCATCTTGTGAGTGATTCTCATGTCAAAACTAATTAGAGATGATTGTCCGTCCACATTGTGTGACATCTATGCACTTCATTCAGAAATGTCAATTTGTATCCGGTTGACGTTAGATGGCTTATTGTCGGCCGCTATTCTGACAGCTCGTGGGCTCAAGCAAGGGTGTCTGCTTGCCTCTGTGATTTTTAATTACTTTATGCATGATGTAAAACAGACATTTGCAGCAGTTTGGCCAGATTCGCCCATGCTTAATGGCTGTCCAATCAAAACCCTAATGTGCACCAGTGATTTAGTATGCATATCCAAAACCCCAGTGGGTCTTCAAAAACTACTTTCGGCGTTTAATTTTTACATTGAACAAAATGAATTTAAAATCAATACAACCAAAACCCAGATTGTAACTTATTCTGCCACCAAGACATGTCGCGATACATTTGTGTGGTCGATTAATAAAACTAGGTTAGCAACTGTTTCCAGTTATACCCATTTGGGAATGATTTTTGAAGGATCCATGTGTGCAAAGGGTCACTTGGAGCGCGTGGAGCAGAATTTAGACACTGCCATTTCTCAGATCAAGATCATCATGTATCACTGTGGCAAATTTTCGTTAAAACCAGCCTTAGTGTATTGGAATCAGAATGCAATTCCTTGTTTATTATATGGATTAGAAACACAAGCGATCTGGTCAAACCATCTAATAGAAAAACTTGAAGCGAGATTTTGGAGGAGTGTCCTCCATCTACCTCAGTGCATACCTGGTCCCTGGCTTCATTATGAACTGGGTCTTGTTCTCTCCACGCGCTCTATCATTGACACACATGTGCATTGTTTCGTAAAAGTTTGATATCTACCGATTTAAATGTCATTCTGAAGGTATTATCATAATATCTGTTCTCTACACAACATGTCTTGGTCCGTGCTTGGATGAGGGAGGCGTACAGCATTTTAGCTAAATCTGATGTCACAACTGAAATGTTGGTCTCTAATCCGGACAAAGCAAAGGACAAAATCTATTGCACTGACTGGATTGAAACACGAAATCTATGTTTGCAATATAAAAACACAGATGCCCAGAAATTTCATCCCAAAAGTGTTCGCACCATGGAACATTATCTTCTTAGCTCTCCTTCACCGGACGATCGATCTGCTATTTTACGTACACACTTTAACCTTTGGCCTACAAGAGAGATCTGGGCAAAGCGAAAGTTAATACCTAGTCAACAGAACGTTTGTTGTTTTTGTCAAAATCATGACTCTAAAGAAACTCTTGAGCATTTGATCGTATTTTGTACAGCTCTAGTTGGAGCTAGAATGACCTACTTCGAGACACTATGCTTATGTGGGTTCCTTGGATGCTCATCAGCGATGGTCATACATTTTATTTTCTTCTTATGTTCCAATACAAATTGCTACCGTTAACTTTTTGAAAATGCTAAATTTAGATTTGTAATCGTGAATTATGTCATTTGAAACATGTCACTTGATGAATTTACTATATTTAGACTGGTGGTTTGTATCGGTATTTGTAAGATGCTGGCCTTTCTCTCTTTTCTTAAAGTATTTTGTTTATGTTATACTGAAAAGTTGATTCAATTCAGCTAAATCAATAAAAAGAAATTTTAAAAAATTGCATGTTGTGATCTGTCTTTGACAGTGTGAGATTACTTATTCTTCACGATTAGTCTGCTGAATATACAAGCACGCGAGCTAGCATAATGCTTTGAAATTGCTGCGGCTGCCCATTTGGGAACACGGCACCGCCATCAGCATGCACACGAACATTATGTTCTAAACTATGCTCTGGGGGCTATAATTTAGTACACAGTGCTAATTCGGCTTTTTTTTGTAAAATGGGTATTGTGATGGGCTTAGCCTAGTGGCTAGGTGAAAGGAGTGACGCTTGTCACACATTGAAGCAAAATTATTCATGGCCCCAGGTTGTTGTTGTGCTGGGAGACAATGGATTTCTCTCCACTCACATTCTTATTGGTGAATCAAGAGATGAGTTGATTTGACTAAATACTGCTACACCCATATCCAGTTACAGATACTCTCATATCCCTTAATAGATGGAGATGTAAAGTTCCTGGGTGAACTCTAGAAAGTGATGTTGATTACTGTTTCATGTAGGTTGTACCGGACGGACAAGTGAAGAATATTGAGTTAAAAGATTGCAGAAGTTTGTTACAGTGTGTTTGAAGAAATAAATCTTAAAAGGTTAGTCAATTAGATATTGTCCAAAGGAATTAAAGTTTTGGAGAATATGTTCATAATTGGATTATAATGGTGATTACTGGATTTTTTTTCAGAACTACAGATGAAATTGTAACAATGATACGTCCGTGTTGAACAGGCCCTGATAAAGGATAGTATATCCAAAACACGTAGGCCATGAATTAAATGTTTCGACTCTGACTAAAATCGGCAATGGTCCCGTGATTGTATTAAGGAAAAGGAATCTCAATGCTATAGAAATCCTTAGTACCTTATTTTGTTTTGCTTTGTAAAAGAAACTGAGCACACAATAAATTTGATTAAATGTATCGGATGGTGTATTAGAACCATCATTACTGAAAATATTTTGACATTATGCTTGGAATCATAGTAAATATTATTTCTTTTGAAAATCGGAGCACTGTTGCACTGTGTCTGATCTGTGTAGCGGAAGATCTCAAGTTTGAGTATTTACTTAACACAGATATTTTATGTGATGTATTCCATACTAATCATGAAAATTGGGAGGTTCATTTGACCCCACGGGAGTGCACAGGGGTTGCCTGTTGGTGAAAACGTGTTATATGGGTATTTCACCTAGAAATGTCAGTCTGAGTGGGCAATAGCTGTGACTTCTTGAGATTGATAGAAAATCCCAGATCGTATAGGGCATGCATGAGAGCGGAAGCTGTGTGATGTACTGCTTCCGGGAACCCCTCCCTGACTAGCCAGTCGTCGAAGTATGGATAAATGTGGTGGCCTTGCGCCCTGAGTAGAGCTGCCACAACGTTCTTTAGCCTTCTAAAGACCCTCGGGCCAAGTTGACTCCAAATGGTATAACTCTGTATTGAAAGTGGAAACGTAGGATTCTGAACCGCAGGAAGGACCAATGGGGTTCCCAAATCGGGAGGTGCAGGTAAGCATCCTTCAGATCCAGGGAGCACATCCAGTCTCCCCCACACCAAGTCTCTGCAATGAAGGCTGGGGTAACCATCTTGAACGTTTGGAGGGGATGGGAAAGGTTCAAGGAAGAAAGATCGAACACAACTCTCAGGCCAGTCTGGTTCTTTTTGTGTATGGCGAATATCAGGGAATAGAAGCCCCTGTCTCACTGAGAAGCTGGGACTTCCTCCACCGCCTGGCTCGGCACGAGCGAGCGGATTTCCATCCACAAAGTTGCTGTCCCAATCTGTGGGAGCAGAGGGGAGGAAGGAGGAAACTGAGGAACTGGTAGCCGAAAGCCCAGGGACACTACTGAGAGGGATCCACGGGTCCGCAAACCTTGTCCGCCAGGAGTGCACGTGTAGGGCAAGCCTGCCGCCCGACCACAGACTCACAGATCTGGATGGACCTGTCATAACTTCTTTGCCTCTGAGGCTGGTGCTGAGGAGTGGACTGGAAAAAAACCTTGTTAGGCACCTTGTGCTGTTTGCATCTGTGTTGGGTTGGAGACCTGTCAGGTTGTCTTGACCATCCCTCCTGGAAGACCCTAAAGCTTCCAAAGGCCCGGCCCTTGTCCAAGCGTTGGTGATCTTAGGCTGTAGGTGTTGGGTGTGGTTTTTGTTAAGATAGACAAAAAAAGCACGTAAAGCACGTCGGTGTGAAAGTAATTTTCACCGCAGCAGCCATTTCGGGCTGCTTCGGTGAAAACAGAAGGCGAGTGTTCACCTTTCTCCGCCTCGATCTCTGGCTGTATTTCAAGCCGGAGACCGAGACAGGTATCGTTGGAAAGGGGAGATTCTCCCCTTTACAACTATACCCATTGTGTAGCATTGCTGCCCGCGGATCAGGCGCAGGGTGCGCGATCCGTGGACAGCAATGTCACTGGATCAATACAGATCCGTTTGTGATGCAGGGAGGGGGGCTGCTTACTAAGTAAGTGGCCCCCTCCCCCCCCCCCGTGGCCCCAAAGCATGGGGCCAGAGCGCCAGAGACCCCTGGGGGCAGATGATCACTGCCCCCAGGGGTGAAAAAGAAAAAATGAAAAAAAAAAAAGCTAGGGAAGGGGGAGGTCAGAGGGGGTTTGGGGTCCTGGGGCCCACTAGGCCACCAGGGATATAGGAAAAAGTGGTGTCCCTGGTTTCCAAGGACACCACTTATATGGTGCATTGCTGGTCACGGATCAGCGCAGCGCTCGATCCGTGACCAGCAACCACTGGACCACCATGGAAACGTTTGACGTTGGGGGGGGCGCTGATTCAAGTAAGCAGCACTCACCCCCCGCCCCCTGGCCCCCAAGGCATGGGGGCACATATGTGCACAACCCTGGGGACAGATGGCTGATCATCTGCCCCCAGGGAAGGGGGGCAAAACTAAAAATAAATAGAACGGGGGTGGGGGTGGGAATGCCTGGGATAATTTTGCCCCCAAGAAATGGTGGTGGCCCTCCCCCACCAAGTGGAAAAGGGGGGCACCCCTTGTAGCCCTCCCTGGGGGCAGATTTATGGCCCCAGGCAGGAGTACATTAGGTGGCCCCCCGCATCCAATTGGGGGGTGGGGGAGAGGGCTACCAGGAATTAGTGTTCAGGCCCCCCAAAGGATAGGGCCTGCAGGTTACCCCTCTTCCCCCTGGAGGGAGATGGCTGATCATCTGCCCCAGGGAGGGGGCAAAACCAAAAAAAAATTAAAATTTCAAAAGGGAATTTTGGGTGGGATTGGGGGGCCACTAGCCATCAGGGATAGATTTTACAGAGATGGGGGTGGCCCTCTCCCCCTCACCCCAAGGGGAAATGGGGGCACCCCTTGTAGCCCTCCCTGGGGGCAGATATCTGCTCCTAGGAAGGGGCATCTGACCCCAGGGAGGGCTGCATGAGATGCCCCCCCTGCATTTGGTGTGGGGGGGGTAGAGGGTCACCCCCCCCATTACATTAGAAAATTACCTGGCGGTTTAGGGTGCCCCTCAGCTCGCCCTAAAGTGTAGTGTACCATTTTCACTTTTTTCCTTTGGTAACCCAACTCCCCTTGGCGCAGAGGAGCACACTAGTGTACTAATCTGGTGCCGGGGTGCCCAAACCTTACTGCCCCACCCACTGGGGGGCATGTCCCACCATTTTTGGGGGCCCTCTCCCCCCACCCCAAATGGAGGGGGGTGTACCTCACGCAGCCGTTTGTAGGAGGCCCAGGGAGGCATGCATGAGGTGCCCCCGCCACCCATTTGGGGTGAGGGGGGAGAGGGCCCCCAAGGGGGGGGGGGGGAGGGCCCCCAAGAATGGGTGTACCTCACGCAGCCGTTTGTAGGAGGCCCAGGGAGGCATGCATGAGGTGCCCCCGCCACCCATTTGGGGTGAGGGGGGAGAGGGCCCCCAAACGCTACTGCCCCACCCAGTGGGTGGGGCAGTAGGGTTTGGGCACCCCGGCACCAGATTGGTACAGCAATGTGCCCCTCTGCGCCAAGGGGAGTTGGGTTACCAAAGGAAAAAAGTGAAACTGGTGGAATGCTTTTTAGGGGGGTGGTCGGGCACCCCAAAGGGTCAGGGAATTTTCGAATGGGATGGGGCGTTGACCCCCTATCCTCCCACCCGCAATGGAGTGGGTGACATGTCATGCAGCCCTCCCTGGGACCAGATATCTGCTCCTAGGAACGGACGCCTGAACCCAGGGAGGAGTGCAGGACCAGCCCCCCCCCCCTCATCTGCCCCTGGGGAGGGCTACATGAAATGGGCCGCCCCTCCAATTTGGCCATGTGTGGATTTCCACTGGTGTCCTCTTTTGGGAAATGCATGGGGTTCCCAGTTTTCCTTGCTGGCTTCGACACCCTAGGCCCAAATCTGTAGGTTGCCCACATGAACAAAATGGGATGCGTAGAAATGCTTGAGGTTACCAGTGGGTTACCCTTTTCCTTTTGCGCCCCCGGTAGGTGCACCCACACATGTGAGGTACCGTTTTCATCGGGACACGTGTGGGGACTCGGGAAGGTAGGCCATGTGTTGTTGACGGTGTGTTTCATTGGGTGGCCAGAGCAAAATGTCTGAGAATTGTCCTCATTTCCAGCCAATTTCAGAGACATTTCCCGGTGTCCACTCACCGAAACAGGTCGCCAACAACAGATATACCTTCTCGCATTCCCACAGGTGTCTCGACGAAAAAGGTACCTCACATGTGTGGGTGCACCTACCGGGGGCGCAAAAGGAAAAGGGTAACCCACTGGTAACCCCAAGCCTTTCGCCACAGAACAATTTCTTCATGTGGGCACCCTACAGATTTGGGCCTAGGGTGTCGAAGCCAGCAAGGAAAACAGGGATCCCATGCATTTCCCAAAAGAGGACACCCGTGGGAATGCGCAGAGGTCTGACCCTAGCACTGGGAGGAAATACCCAAGGAACTTAAAGGGTTAAACAATTATTAATTTATTTACAGTCAGTTATATAAGCCTTCTTCAGATGGGAGCAAAACATGCAGCACTTAGTTTCTCTAAATCGGATGGCACACAGACACTTCCTACACCCTGAGGTGACAAATAGCTAGGACACTGGACATTGATTTATCACTGGTACATTTAGAGCAATACTGAGTTTGGTGCAACAGATTAGATATGGGAATAAAACAAAGGTTAACAAATAATTCATAAACTGGTAAGTACTTTTTAAACTTCCAATGCAAAGTAAATTAACCCTTTTCTGGAGCAAAGGTAAAGGCACAAAGTCAGAGGTAAGCAGAGTCTCTCAGGGAGCCAGGACAGTCAATGTTAGTTGAGCAAAGTCTAGGGGAGCTGAAGATCTTCTTGCAGGCAAGTAAAAGTCTTGCACAATATTTTTAGAAAAGTTTGTAGAAATAAGATTCACTTGAAGGGCACAAGCTGGGAGGCTTGTGAGGGGCAAAGCTGCAAGCAAATCTGCAACGCCAACCAAGACAAGTCTCAACTGAGAACTGGCAAGGCTACACAACAAGTGGTAAGTCCCCTTAGGTTTTAGAAGAAAACTGGATCCAGCTGCACTTCGGACCTGCAGACCTACACAGGAACAGGTGTTCCTGTGCCTCAGTCGGGGGGACAAGAGGGAGGACGTCTGGGGACTCCTGCACTACGAATGGCAGGTCGGCGGCAGCAATTGGCAAACTTCAGATCAGCTGCACTTTGTGGTTTCAGCTCCTCGCGTCTCTTGCAAATAACATGACTGCGGTCTCTCCGATACCTTCTTGGATTTTCCTTGCATCTCGGTTCCAGCTCTCTGAGGTGGCTCAGGCTTGGTCAGTCCTGCTTGCTAGAAGTCTGGGTCAAAACCATCATAACCAAACCCTATGGAACCAATACTGTATTCAACAACTAATCAATTGTAATAGTAGATACGTAGTGTATGGCATTCGATACATATGTGATCTCCTCTAAATAGGCAGCACAATTTCACCCGCTCAAGATCAGAATTGGCGAACACATCAGGGCCATAAAAAACCAGGACCAAAGATAACCATTAGCAACTCATTTCCAATCCCTACATAGACCTCATGAACAGAATAAACAGATTTATTTGGCATAGTAAAAGTATTGCCAATACACAGAGGGGGGAATGAGGGCATCTACAGAGTTAACCTTTATTTAGTGACCGGATTTCATTTTTTGGACCAAGTAACTCAACGATTGGATAATCAGTGCACTACAACTTGATTATCAAAGGAACCATTGAGAGCATTAGCAGAGTTAATCTTTTAGTGACCAGATTTCGTTCTTTGGACCAAGTAACTCAACGATTGGATAATCAGTGCATTTTAACTTGATTAGCAAAGTAACTATTTTCCAATACTGCAATGGAGCAACGTTTTTTGTTTTTTGCACCAATAATAAACAATAGAAAATTTCAAGTTTTGTATCAATTTTTTTTGTTCACAATAAGCGCAACTAAAGGACTTTTGGCTTTTTTCATGTACTATGGCCCAGGCCAGCCTCTGAGCAAGTAAAGTTGCAGCATTTTTTGTCAATTCATAGATCATCCTATAACAACATTGTTGGAGGGCGCCATCACTGCAAAAAAGGCTGGGATTTTATATTACTGACTTAAAAGCTATGCACTCGATCTGGTGTTCCTCCCCCGGGCAAATCAGTTCCTGCAGCAGCAGTGGAAGTACAGCCAGCTCCGAAAGGATGTCCAGATGAGTTCAATTTGGGGTTGATTTGTCCCACCAACCCAAGGGAAGAAGTCATCCTTGCAGAGCTTCTCTAGACGAGGAGAATTCTGAGCTTCAGCACAGCAGCAGGGCTTCACCGGGCAAACCAACGGTCCAGGAGTTGCAGCAGGAGTCTAATCCAAGTTCTTCGGATTCCTTCGTTCCAGTGGTTGACTCTGCCTTCCAAGCCAAAAGCCTCGCCTTTTATGCAGGTTTCTCCAATTCATTTGCAGCCTGTCACTCAGCAGGGCAGCTGTCCTCCGAGGACAGCTAGCCGGCCAATCACCTTTGGTGCATTCCTGTAACCAAAGGGATTAAGCACTGGGAGTTTCGGGCCCCTCACTCACTTCCTGCCCCTGCCAAAAATGCTGGAGCCAGAGGTGGGCTTCACCAGTGAATCCCGCCAAAGACAAAACGAACGAAGGGACCAAACCTGGTTTGGCGCGCAGAGTGAATCTCAAGGAGGACCTTTCCAGCAAGAAATGGTGAAAAAAGACTGGGGAAATTTTGATAAAATGGGCCCTCATGGGTGTCTTACTGCTGCGCACTTGCAGCCTGTGGTAAAAAACACAATGGTCACAAAGTAAACCACTGCCACCAGCCATTAATTGTAGAAAGGGTAAAATAAAAATGTTACATGAGAAACTAGACAAAGGGGATACTTAGTAACCCCTCCAGCACCCTATTGCAAATTAGTGTGTGCTGGGTCTAGAAAGTTACAATGCAAGTAAAGTCGATTTCACTTCACTGTTCTTGGAAACAGTAGTTTATCCTGTTAGACCAGAAATGACCCTATAGTATGTATAGTATGTTGGCCAGAAAACCAATCGCATCATGGGACAAAAATCGCAATCCTAGAATCGTAAATGTAACCAGAGGGCGTCCATTTTGTAAAATGTCGGCCATTTGCTTTTTTCCTGTCTGTCAAAACACTTTGAAAATGTATTCTATGCTTGGAACTCACACAGTGCAAGGCCACGGTCTGAATTCTGAAATACTAACAGACAGGAATGTCAAACTGTGAAGAAATACATAGTTTTTTTCTCTCCCCAAGTCCTTGAAGTCTAGCAGAAGCCGCATCTAATCAGTAGTCCAGGTGCCGGCTTGTCTTGCAAACGCGGTTGTAAAAGAGAGTTAAAACATGAATTATATTCTTTTAGCGGTGCTCCTTCGCAGAGAGTGGTATTTTCTGCTTCAGAACTATCTGACCCTTAGCTCAAGAACCGAGACACACAGATAACGTAGTAAGGAATGTTTCCCTGCTAACATGATATCCTTGCCGAGCCAGAGCTCCAGGTTCTCCATAACTGAAAGCTGTCTCTGCTGCTTTTGCTAGAATAACTATGTTTAGACTGAAAAAAGACTTGTCATAATGATCATAATTGTCAATCACTGAACCCTAGCCTGTATGACATGTATGTGGGCGGATCGAATTGCCTTCACGAAGATTATGTCTAATATATATATTGCTGCTAGAGTGTTGCTCGCTCTCTCACATCTCAAGGGGTCTGGGAACACATGTCGAGAGGCATTGAGACCCGGTCGGCCGACTGAGAATACTTTGATATAAACCAGACTTTTTTGGAAAACGAACCTCGTGTCTGACGAGTCACTCGAGTATATGGTTCTTGTGCCTTAGTTTCCATATGTGGCCTTTTTGGCCTAGCAATCCAAGACAAGGTATTTAAACCTTTTTAGAAATCTGAAAGACTTCCCTGTGTCACTGTCACTGCACTGAAGGTGCTTGCGACACAATGTAAAAAGATGATGCCTATGGAGTTTGTCAGACTCCAAAACCAAAAGAAACAGTGCTCAGATCAAAGAAAAATACATGAGTGGGAAAAAGGTCTCACCCATTCCAGGTTAGAAAGTAAAAGTCCTAAAGTCCAGCAAAAAGTGCTGTGGGTCTCTAAGGTAGAAGGGAATTAGCACATTTCTGAGAATTCTCTTTAACACTGGGTGAAGTATGGCTTGACGCAGTCCTTCAGGCGAGGGATTCCATGTCCTTCTGGAGAGGGATGACAGTTCTCATGTGAGGACGAAGTGTAAGTACTTCTGCCAGGATCCCGGCCTCAGTTTGTTCCACATGCAGCAGAGGGATGCCTAGGCACTCCGCCAGACCAGCCAGCCTCTCATGGAATGCTCTAGCTGACTGGTATGTCCGGATCTTCCTCCTCATCTGTGTCTGCCGCGGTGTCCTGTAGATCGTGGGGTGCTGGGCGCAGGCAGCTGTGGCGTGCTGACTGGCAGTGCCAGGGACTGAGCTGCCGTGATTGGAGCGGACATGGGAGCCAGGGGCTGAGCTGGACCCCAAGGCCTGACACCAGTGGGAGCATGGGAATGTAACAGAGGGAGAATGTCCCCTATTGCATCCCTAAGAACGGTAACCATCTGTGGTGATGCGATTTGAGGGTGAGGAACTTCTCGAAGAACCTGTCCTTGCAAGCAGGAGGGGCGCCTGAGGGTGTAGGGGCCGGGCCCTGAGGCTGTGGTGTCCTGGGCAGTCCCTGTCACGCCAGACTGGGGGATGCATACCTTCCTGCGAAGCAGAGGGCTAGGACGTGTACCAGGTAACATGTTTTGCCCAATCCCATCTGGATGCGCGCTACCCTGCCTGATCTCCGAGCAGGAAAGGCGCCGGTTGAGCTGCCATTTTGTCTGGCCCGGTGGCCATTTTGTCTTGCTCCACGCCACGTGCCGGAGGCATGGTGAGTGCTGAGTTGGGTCCAGTCTCTAGCTGCACACTGAATAGCGAAGGCTGGGACCTTCCCTGCACCTCAGATCGAGACCTGGGAGGAGGAGTGCCCTTGGCCATGGTGCCGGTAGTGCTGCGTACAGGGGCCCCCTCAGATATGGGTCTGGTATTAGGGCAAAGCCCCTCTGGTTTGAGCCCGGTAATAGAGCCTTGCAGCCCCTCAGCAGTAGGATCTTGCGACCCCTCAGCCCGGTAGCTGGAGTAGCCTTGGTCTTCTTGGTGGTTTTAGGACCTGGGACATCGCTCCTGTTCGGGCGCTTCTCGGGAAGGAGTCACCCTTACGGGGTGCAGAGGAAAATATAGCACCTACCTTGGGCCTGGTCTTACTCCTCAAGTATGTTTTGAGGTCCTCTGGGGGTGACCTTTCGAAGAGCTCTCTCCACCTCGCCAACAAATTATTCAGGGGGCGCAGGGTCAAGGCGTTGTACACGGTACAGCCATCCCAGCCTTAGTCTGGGCGAAGGCACCAGAGGCAGAGTGTGTGTGTAACGCTCACCTGATTCCCGTAGAGGCGCCGGTCTTGACTGGGCGTATTCCGTATCTTCAAAGGTAATGTGTAACACACGGCTGGCTCTTTGGGCTGGACCTCTGTGCACTGTATGTCTGACTCGAAGGGTAAGATGTCTGCAGATAGAAAATATGGGATTAATGAACTGGGTTATTGAATGCATCTCTCTTCTTCCCTTTCTCTTCTCCTGTAGAACCCCAAAGGTTAACGCTCTCACCTTAGGTAAGTGAACGCAGTGCTCTCCATCTGCCTCGGGGCAGGGTGCTGTAACCAGTTTCTTCACTGGATAAGGGGAGCAGGCCTCTTGACTTCAGAGGACTGCTGTCCGTCGTTTACTGCACGAACGGTAAGTTTCGAGTAATTCTAATGTCTTTAAAGTCTTTAGTAATGATGTCTCTTGTTTTGCAGGGTTCCGGCGATGGCGGATGACTGGCTGAAGTGAGTTGAAGATGGAGCCTGTGTGTTGAATAGAAGCGCCTGGAAGCACGTAAGTAAGCGCTTGTTGCCTGCTTCACGATGCGCTCTGTCTTTTTATTTTGCAGGTACAAGTTCGGAGCGGCTGCAGGGTGCCGGAATACCCACTGGGTTAGATGTGGAAAGGAGTAATGGCACGTGAGTATTAAAGTTCCCCAATGTCTTTAAACGCACCTTGTTTTGTCTTTCAGGTGCGGGATGCAGCGGCGAAGGCCTCCGGAGCGTGCGAAGAGTTGGTAAGCTTTTGTCTTTCAGATGCCGGAATGCAGTGCGAAGACCTCCGGAGCGCACGAAGAGTAGGTAAGCCTTTGTCTTTCAGATGCCGGAATGCAGCGCGAGGCGTTGGTGACAGCCGATGGACCAGGTAAGTGAAGCGCTGTCACTGAAGACCGTAATGCTAACCTGTTCTTTCTTGTCTTTATAGGTGTTGCTGGAGACTGGATTCAGGATGGTAAGCCTTTTTCCTTAGGCCCAGGATCAGATGCAGAAGACACGATGAGCGTTCTGCTGCAGAGGATGCAGAATAACGCAAAGCAAGATTCATCCATCGGGTGTGGTTTAAATAGCCTCCTGTAGTGCTTAGGTGTCTCCTTCCACAGCCACGCCTAGGTGAGAAAAGAGTTCCTGCTTTCCAGAAGAGTTCCAGTGTTCTGAACCTAGGGAGTGGCTCCTGCCCCACCCAACAGGAAAAGTAGTTCCAAACAGAAGAGGATCAGAGGCTCAACTGGCAGGCAAGTAAGCAGCATGGTCTGCTGCAGGTAAGTCCACCCAAGCATTATGAGCCCGGCGCTTCCAGCGCTGGGACTGGGCATATTTATGAGCCTGGTGCCACTGGCGCCAGGACTGGGTCCAAAAGGTCCCAATTGGGACTGGTTGGCACTCGGAACCTGGGTTATGGATCTGCTTCCAAGGGAGTTGGGAAAACCCTGACCTTTTGGAAGCAGAGATCATGACAGTGTGAGGGTCGGACATAGTTAAGGGACCCTTGCAGGCTTGACACCTGCAGAAACCCACCGTCGTTATGCGCCAGGGAGGAGCGTGGCTGGCACCAGAGGACAGAGCAGTACCTGACAATTGGAAGAGAAAACAGAAAAAAGAGAATAACTTCTTCTGGGGAAGAGTGCGTGGAATAACCAGGCCAGAGGCTTAACGCAGGAGCACTGGTGAAAGCAGTCCATTACCGGCGTTGGGCGGAGTCAGGGGAGCACATGTTCCCAGGGCCACGCCCCTGCGCTCCTCTAGATTTACAGGGGAAGACAATTTTTCTGGTGAAAAAGGTTCAGTTTCCCGTCCCTAGCTTGGGACACCCATACAGTATGGAGGGGACGGGACATAGGAGTATTACATTTAAATGATCGCTAAGGTGAGTATAAGATTACACCTGCTGCATCTTTACTTTGGTGGAGGTGGCTAGCCTGCTCGTGTCACGTAATCCTACCTCCAGGTCCAACAGGTCAGCCGGGTCAATTAAGCAATTGAGCAACTGGTGCAATTCTGCACCCGCCAAGGAATCCATCCCAAAAAGGATTGGATACCCACTCTTCATCGAAAATGCATAGACATTGTGCACTCGCCCTGAAAAGTCCTGTGCGGAACACAGAAGGGAGCTTAAAACCCCCAATCCCCTGCTTATCAAACAAAGGAGCACGAGGATCTCTCTATACACAGCTGGTACTAACACTAAGAGTGGCTATGAGTAGTTGGGGTACCCAAGATTGAGTCCAACTTTGAGCAAGGTTACCGTCCTGATGAAGGACTTATAACCAGCATTCTGCGAACGCCAGGAAAAAACATATTTTAGCAGAAAGGCTGAAACACGTTAGGCAACGTTTGTATGCAGTACCCTTTGGGAACACTACACACAGCTATGACTATAGGTGTAAGCAAACCAACCTTTGGTACAAGTATGAACTACACAGTTTTGGTAGCGTGTTGAGCAGCCAGGCTTATCTCAAGAGGGGAATTTGAGCCGTAATGATGTTACACAGAGGACTACAATCACAGGTGTTCAAATAAACTCTTACACTCAAGGTTTCTAGGATAAACACTTATTAATTTATCAGTCAGTTATAAAGCATTCATTAGGAGGCAATGAAATAATAATATACAAATATACTTCAATACATTTCAAAGAGGAGTAAAAGGTAAAGGTTATCAGAACATAAAAGACTACAATAATTCTTACAGTGTAGATACTTTGAGCTCACCACAAGAGTCAATTCAGCACAATAGGCTAGGCCAAAGTCAATGGGCTAAAGTCTTGGATAGGATAAAGCGGCTCTGGTAAGTAAACAGAAAAGTCTCGGCACAAGTTCTTAGAAGTAGTTTGTAAAAGGAAGAATCATATGTGGGGTCACAAGCTGATTAGGCCTGCGAGTTGCAAAAGTTTCAAGCACTTTCACGGCGAGAGGCAAGTACTCAGTCTTGTTTTACAGTACCTTTCAATGAAGAAAAGGATGCAGCTGATGGCTTCTGTTCCTGGCAGTTCCTGCAGATCTCACTGTTCCTGGGACTCCTGCACTGGGACTGGCCAAGAGCTTGCAACGGGCAATCTTCAAATCAATGGCTGTTCAGTGTTTCAGCTACCGCACTGGTAACAACGCTGGTCCTGGCTGTCAAGGTGGGATGTCCCTGCTTCTAGGGTCCTACACTCAGCAAAGGGGGGTCAGGCTCGGTCGGTGCGACGTCGTGGGAGTCCAGAGGATCTTCCAAACTTTTTCAGCCAGTTTACAAGTAACCCACACAATCTGGTGTCCCTCTCCCTGGCTCTACGGTTTCCTGCAGCACTCTGAGGAAATAAAACCAGCTCTGAGATAGGTGTCCAGGTGGCTTATTTGGGAGTTGATTAGTCCTCCCAACTCAAAAGGGAGAAGTCGTCCTTTGCAGGGCTTCTCTGTCGATGTGAACTTGGCGATTTGGACCTGTAGCAGGGAGTCACCGGGCAAACCAACGGTCCAGGAGTTGCAGCAGGCATCCTCTTCAAGCTCTTCTTCGGTTCATTCGTCCAGTGGTCGACTCTGCCATCCAAGCCAAGAGACTAGTCTCTTATTCAGTTCTCTCCCAATCATTCCAGCCTAGCTGCCACTCACCCAGCAGGGTGGCTGTCCTTGCCGGACAGTCAGCCAGCCAATCATCACAGAGTGCATTCGGGTCTCCTCGGCGCACCTCCGTCACTTCCTGCCTACCCCAGGCACTCTGGAGCCAGAGGCGGTCTTCAATCGTGAAGCCTGGCAACGGCGAATGAACAAAGACCAAACCTGGTTTGGCGTGCAGAGAAAAACTCTAGAAGAACCTTTCCACAAAGAAATGGCGAAAAAAAAGACCAGGACCCGTTTTAACAAAGGAGGCTCAGACGCCATCTTGAAAAACATGGCTCCCATGATTTAATGTTACCGGGGCTACAAATAGTTTGCGGTCAGGAAAAATCATGGTAGTTCGTTGTAAAACCACTTCCAGCCATTATGAGAGGAAAGGGTTACATTTGACAGTTACCGGAGTATCTAGACATAGGGGATACTAAGTAGCCCCTCCAGCACTTTATTATAAGATAGGAGGGGCTGGGTCAATTTCACTTTACTTACTCTGGGAAACAGTAGTTTATCCAGGAGAAGGTAGTTAAACCTTGGTAAAGCCTGAAAGGCTTCCCTGTGTCACTGCACGGAAGGTGTGGTGTGATAACATTCAAATAGATGATTGCTTTGGAGTTGGTTAGACTCCATAACCAAAGAAAACAGAGGTAAAACACATATCAAAATACATGAAAGAGTGGGGAAAAAGGGTCACACTCTCCAGGTAAAAAATCAAGCCCTCAAAATCCAGCAAAGTTTCTGGGGGGTCTCTAAGGTGAAGGGAATTAGCAAATCTTTGAGAATTCTCCCTAACACACGTGGCATATTTTCCTTAGAGGACAGTACAATCATGAAGTTCACAATGTCTGCATAATGTCTATGTAGGCAATAATTCTTTTTGACTAGGGGATTTTGTGTCATTCACCCTTCCTAGTGGAGGTACAGATTACAGATGTTGTAGTTGTTTTTTCCTAATGAAACCACCCAAACAGGTCATCCAGATCTAATTGTTAAAAACGGTGTAGCAGAAATGTTTTCGAAGTCACTGTGTACTAACTCCAATGCACTAAATGGTTTAAGAATGTGTATGGTTGATTATTGATGAGTTTGTTTATATGAGCATGTCTAGTGTGTATAATATATGTGAGATAAAAAGTACAATGAATTTTTTAAATTAAATTCATTAAAGAAGTAAATTCTCATATAAATCGTACTCTAATGTTCAATGGTGGTTATTGACTAGCCATTAAGACAGATGAGGATAATCAAAACTGTTGTGACTGTAAGGGAGGGGTAACCGATCTCCACACTTGTGTTAGTGTAATGTTTGAAACCAGACAGCTTCAGACATATTGCAGTCAAACGTTTCATGCAACAAATGTTAAGCCGTGTTCCGAAACTTTGTGCGGAGTGTGCATAAGCAAGGAAATGTGGTATAGGGGCAAAGTGACGTTGTATATGCACCACCGACATGTCTGGAGTTTAGGAGCAGCGCGGTCGAGGCATCCAGAGGATGAGGATATGTTGCAGAGCAGCACTACACCCCACGTTTCAATTTTCTGAGCAACTGACGCTGAGGTCGAATGATCTATCAAGATGAGTAATCTGTGGGAGAAATGCAATTAATTGAAAAGGAAATCTCTGTTAACAGCTGGTAGCAATGTATATAGTCCCACACAGGCACACAATAAAATACACAACATAATATATCCTGAAAATATATACATTAGTAGAGATAGGTACTGCAATGAGTAATAGTTTAAATGAGTTTAGCCAACGATAGTTAAGATACCGAGCTCACTCCTAAAGCCAGTAAAAACATACATGTTCACTTACATACAATACTACAAACGTCTAAGGCTCAGTAAGCGTGAGTGGCAGTAATTGCAAATGCAATAGGACTTTAAAACTCACAGAAGGCATTTAAAATGATTGTAAATGTAGTACTAAGTCTAGAAAATATCCAGTTCACCCCTAAGAACTGGAAGCACAGGGCTTGCTTCTTCTGATAATGTGCTGCCAGTGTAACAATCGGGACAGTGGCATGGTATCAAAGCGGAGTTTGTAATGCCTCCCTCTTTAGAAGTAAAATTAGTTTGCAAAGCCTACTGCAAACCAGCAGAGAACCAGCCATGTCAGCATCTCAAATTACTATTAGTTGCTGCAGCATTAGTCTAGGAAGCGAGAGTTTCAAGACAACAGCATACACAATTGTTTGGATGAACATCATTAACTATAGGAAGGAAGCCAAAAGCCAAATGGCTGTACCTCATGAAAAAAAAACACACTTCTCTCAGCATTATTTCTGACACTATGGTGGCACTACTGGCATCTCAGCCAAAACTAAAAGGAAAAGAAAACTATAGAATGACCTTTAAGTGTGCATATTCAATCTCTACACAGAAATGATCAAATATATGTACTAATGCAAGTAGGGCTACATAGAAATAAACATATTAATGTTGTAACATTAATAGTAAAGACATTTAGTAGACTGTTCTGTGGAAGACCCTGTAACAGGTTAACAAAAGTACTGTTAAAAGTAGAACACTGTTTGATGAAAAGTGCAAGAGTTTTTGTCCTAACCTGTAGATTGAGTTGTTCAGTTGCAGCACATAGTCTCTGAAGAACGTTTAGTGCTGGATTGCTTCCATCCATGTTCTCAGAATTGAAATAACGCTCCACAAATTTATGAGCTTGCTCCTTTATCCAACCCCTAATTTTTTCACTGAGAAATAAAAGGAAGACTTTTCATAACTATCAGTGAGGAATAAAACAAATGATTTACAGAAAATACTTTCAAATATAGTGCCACATCTACAGGATTAAAGCGGAATCAGGAAAATTCACCAAGCAATTGCATAGATTTCACAGAGCGTGCAATTTATAATGTCTAATATTGAAGATAAAGGAGTTTTCATTTATGGTCATTAATTCATAAAGATGGCTCTAAATCTGATTCTAGATCAGCTCCCAACAAGATGGAAATTAGCATTCCAAATCAAAGGCTGCAAAAACTAAAGCATTTATTTACCTTAAAAACTTGCAATCCTGTAAACTAATGTATTCGTCTGTTTGCATTGACAGTGTAATTGCAAAATAAAATTGAAGAGGGAAATAACAAAATTGCTTACCTGCAGTAAGATTCTAATGGATAACATTGCCCACTGGAGTAAAATTAATTCAGACATCTTAAAACCCACCAGTCGATGTGGGGTCAACTGCAGTTAGATCGATCAAAGAGAAGAGCACCAATGGCACCCCGAATGTGCATGAGGAACATATATGAAACTAACCGTGGCCCCTTAAGATGGTTTCACACGATTTCCCCCCACTAGAAGAGCTACGCCCTCCAACCCAATTGAGGTTGCATATAATCACAGTACAAATGTCAAGGAAAAACGGAGCTTAAATAAACAATCAGAGAACGGTTGCTTCCATCAGCAAACACCCCTTACTGTAAATACTACATCTTCCGATGAATACAGTCATTTCACAAACTGCTAGTCTTAAGAAACACTCTCAAAGTATAGAGTACCAGCTTAATAAGACAAACCAAATATGGAGCCCTCACTCGTCAATGAGTCCAGAGAATAATGGCTGGCAAAAGCAACAGGAAAGGCCCAAGTGGGAGCATGAAAGTAGTCCACAAAAGCAATCCCCTCTACAAAGTTGAAATAGGTGATTGGCCCCTTGTCAAATGGACCAAGATAACAATCGGGAATCTCCCTGGCACCAGCTAACAGCAGGTCTTGAAGAACATTTCAATCTATCTGGAAATTGTTAACCACAATTGCATTATGAAGAGAAGCAAACCGAATGAAAGGTTGGTTACTAATAGGATAATGCTTACACCTAGAGCAGCAGTATTCCTGCTTGGGGTCAAGGCAAAGGAGACTCCTCTCCTTTGATGTGTGCAAAGGAGGGGGAGAACACTGGGAAATGAATCTTCAGTAGGAAGCTGGCATAGCAGGTGCTAGGAAAGATTTTCTTTTTGCCGCTTCCATCCCATAGACTTCCACGGGACACCCTTTTTGCTGATTTCACGCCTGGCCTGTCTTTTTGGAAGTATAAAAAAGCCTTCTGATCATTTCCTTTGTGCTCAGGATTATGGGGAGATCAATAGTCTATAAGACTATTAGAGCCGAGAGACTGTCTATATGGATATCTTGTATCACAAATGCACACAACAACCTAAAGTGAAATGTGGTAAGTATACTTTGTATCCTTATAGGACATGCATTACTAACCGTAAAAGCATTTCTGATGATTGTATCTGCTTAGAATCACATGCTGTGCATAGACTAGCGAGCAGTACCTGGAATTGGAGGTGGGATGCGAGAAGGACAGTTGAGAAAAGATGTCTTAGTACTGCTTGTCCCACCCGAGAATCAGACCTAGAATGAGTGTCTAGGCAATAGTGTTTTGTAAAGGTGTGTACAGAATTCTGGGTTGCCGCTTTGCAAATGGACTCTAGGGGAACATTTACAAAGAATGCTATGGAAGCCCCAGTGCCTCGAGTAGAATGTGCTCTAGGCTTGAAGGGCAGTTCTCTCTTAGCAAGAGAGAAACAGAGTGTGATGCATTTGACAATCCATTTAGAGATGGTAGATTTGGAGACAGGGTCTCCTTCTCTACCTGCTGCCTCTGAAACGAAAAACTGATTTGTTTTTCTTAGTGGTCGAGTTCTTTCCACGTAAAACATGACTGCTCTGCTTACATTCAGTGTGTGCCGGTTTCTTTCTCCCATGTTTGAGGGATTTTGAAAGAACGTTGGTAGTTCTATGGATTGGTTCACATGGAACCTTGAAAGGAATTTGGGCGCAAACCTAGGGTGAGCGCGCAGAACCACATTATCTTTTTGAACTGTTACAGAGGAGTGTAGAACAGAGCGCTTGTAGTTCACCAACTCTCCTAATGGAAGTAATGGCTATTAAAAAGGCAGTTTTGTAGATGAGAACTGAGACTTGCTTTATGCATGGGCTCGAAAGGAGACCCCATTAGTTTAGTCAACACCACGTTAGGAGCTGGGTTAGAGATGGGAGGATGAATTCTTTTTACTCCCTACATGAAAGCCTTAATAACTGATATCTTCCACCACAACACCTTTTGTTGTGATGTAGTGTAGACTGAAAGAGCAGCTAAGTGAACTTTTAGCAAGTTAAAACTAGGCCCGGGTCAACTAAATGGGTCAGGAACAAAACAATATGTGTAGGAGAGCAGTCAATGGGGTTGATGCTCTTAGAGTGGCACCAGATAACAAAATGTTTCCACTTACTGGAATAACAATATCGTGTGTTAGGTTTTCTTGCCTCCCTGAGTATGTCCATACGTCTGAGGGAGTTGCAGGTGCCCAAACTCTACGACCTCAGGAGTCAGGCCGCTAAATTCAATGTTTGCGGGCATGGGTGAAGTGTTTCCCCCTTGTCTTGCGACATGTTGTACGGGCAAGTCAGCTTCATTGGAGGAGATAAGGACATCTCCATCAGATAAGCGAACCAAGGTTGGCGGGCCCACATGGGAGCCACCAATATCATTGTGACTGGTTCCTGGTGCGTCTTGTGCACTATCTTATTGAGTAGGGGAGTCTGAGGAAAAGCATAAACAAATTTCCCTGAACATGTTATCCATTCCCCTTTGAACGGTTCTGGGGGTACCTGGAGTCGTAATCTTAGCATTGAGCGTTCTCCAGAGTTTCGAACAAGTCGATCTGTGGGAAGCCCCATCCTGCCAAAACGTTGGAGACTATGTCTTCGTGTAATTGCCATTCGTATTCCATGGGTAGTGGGAAATCTCTGCCGAGTACGTCTGCCAGAAGATTGAGTTCCCCTGAAACACGTTTTGACAACAGGAACATGTGTTTGAGAACCCACTTCCAAATGTTCTGGGGCAGTTTGGACAGCCCTGGAGAGGGGAGTGCCCCCTTGTTTGTTCAGATAGTACATGGCCGTGGTGCTGTCTGAGGATCTGGACCGTCTTTCCCTGCAGTTGTGTCTGGAAAGCTTTCAGTGCTTTGAATGCTGCTAATAGTTACAACAGGTTTATGTGGTTGGATGCCATGTCTGACTACCAAACTCTGTGCGCTGTCTGTTGAAGCAGGTGAGCTCCCCACCCTGTGAGAGATGTGTCTGTAGTTAGAGCGGCCTCCACTGCGGGGGTGGTGAAGGATTTCCCCTTCAAGAGGTTCTCCCTCAACCACCACCGTAGCGAGAGAGCGAGGGCTGGCGAGACAACCACTAGATCATCCCATTGTCCGCTGGCCTGACACCACTGGCTGTTGAGCCACTCCTGCACTGGACGCATGCACAAGCATGCGTGAGGAACAAAAAAATGCATGACGCCATCATTGCCAACAGTCGCATAGCTTTGCGTACCATCACCTCTCGACTGGTGAATAAATGTGGTTAAATATTGAGGGATTTGAAACAGCATGTTTTGGGCCCTCTCGTAGGAGGGAAGACGAGGCCATCCTTTGTTCGAATTAGAGCCCATAGGAACTGTTTGACCTGGCTGGGGTCTAGGCCAGAAGAATAGACTTAATAAAAGATCTATAGTTCTTTGGGTATTTGACAGGCAGGTTTCGTAGGAATACCTTGTTATGAGCCAGTCGAAGTAAGGATGAACTGGGATGGATTGCCTGTGCAGGTGTGCTGCTGCCACTGCCAGTACCTTTGTAAATACCATTGGTGCAGAAGCTATGCCAAAGGGTAGTACTTTGAACTGATAGTGCTGGTCTTGAATCATGAATCAGGTATTTTCTGTGCGCCGGCAACAGTGAAATATTAAAGTATGCATCTTTCATGTCCAATGTTGCCATGTAATCCCCCTGTGAGAGCAGGGGAATTACCTCTTGCAGAGTGACCATCCGAAACTTTTGGGGCTTCACAAATTAATTTGTTGGGTGCAGATCTAGTACAGGGTGCATGATGAGATACTTTTTGGGTACAAGGAAGTACACTGAATAAATACCCTTTTTTACCTGTAAAAGAGGTAAAACCTCTATGGCGCCATTTTCCTGCAGGGTCTCAACTTCTTGTAGCAGGATTCGCAGATGTTCTGGTATCAGGCGTCTTGCTCGTGGCGGTCTGAACTGTGGGGTCCGGCTGAACTCTATACAGTAACTGTGGGCGACGGTCTTTAGCACCCACTGGTCTGAAGTTATTCCCTCCCATGCTCGAAAAAACTATGTTAGCCGGCCCCTGAACAGGGATGCATGGGAGGGGACCCGGAACTGCGGGTCATTTCTGGCCCGAGGCCGGGGAGTCTTGGCCTATTCCTTTAACGCGTGGTTGCCCTCTTGTGGCGTGTGGTAGCTGCTGGTCCCTTGAGGAGAGGACCAGTTATTCCCTGAGATGTATTGATTTTGAGGGAATTATTGCCCACGAAAGGAACGTCTATTCCTGCACCCCCTTCTTTGTGAAGGTCTCTGGATGATCTGATCCAGAGTCTTAAGGGTGTCATACTCCATTGTTGCTGTTTCGAGGGCTTCATCCACTGCCTTTCCGAATAAATTAGTATCTTCACTGGTTTATTTATAAGTGAAGCTTGTGTCTCTGGCTTGAACCCAGAGTTTCTTAGCCATGTGTGCCTTTTCAGTAGGGTACCTTGAGCCAAAGACCTTCCGGCAGTTTCTGCTGCATCCAAAGTATTCGTTAGCATACTTTGGTTAACTTGCCTGCCCAGTGTCACGGTTGAGAGCAGACGGGCTCGCAGTGGCTCAGGAACTTCTTAAAGGCCTTTCTCTAGCTTGGCCCATTGCGCATCAGCATAGCTGGCTAACAACGCTGTATTGTTGGAGATATGAGTTGAGTAAGCCGCTGCGATCCTTTTACCCAAAGCGTAAAGTCTCTTATATTCCTCGTCAGGCGGTGCCTCCCCAGTGGATAGGGGAACCCCTGCTCTTTTCCTGGTAGCTGTAACAGCCAATTAATCTGGAGTAGAAAGACCCCTATTGTAGATGGGGTTAGAGGGGGAGGATCGAAAAACCTTCTCGACCCTCGGATTCACTGCTCTAGTAAGTGCAGGTGTTAAAGAAGGGGCCAACCTCTTTTTAATTGAAGTAGAGGAATCGCCTGGCTGGCAGGAGGTTTTTCTTTTAAAATGTTCTCCACAAAATCAGCCTCTGGAACGGCTTCTTGAGTAGCAATATTGAAGTGTTCAGCTGCTTTCCTCAATATGGCATTGAAAGCCATTTGATCATCTACCGGGGAGGCCTGTCTAGTGGGGGTGGTAGGAAGGGAGTCCAGGCACAAGGCATCAGATTCCGAGGTTGGAGTAGGTGACTGCCAAGGGAGAGGACAAATTGAGTCCGGGTCTAGTGGGATCTAAATGGACCTCCTCAGAGTCTATAAAGGGATCTTCATTTTGAGCCTCCTCCTCAGTGAGGTCATAAAAGTATTCTTCCTCATCTTGAGTGGGGTCAAAGACCCCTCTGCAGCTTAGCCACAGGGAGATGGGGGGGCGGGAGTATCCTCCCTAGACCTTTTGGGTGTAGACTTCAGTGATTTCCACAAATCTCTCTAGCCTGTCCATACATCCTTCACATTTTTCTGTGGTCCAAATAGATGAACCAGAGCGTTCCAGAGGTGGAAAGTGCTCATCTAGTGGATCCTCTGTCTGTAAACATCAAGATTATTTCTTTACAGCCGAACAAATCCCGTCAGGAGCTTCCGAAAGTCTTTTCCGGGTTCCGGTGGTTGACGCGTGTCTTTTCAACTGTCTGTAGGCCTTTCTGTAGGTTCCGGTAAATTTTTCGGCCTATCCTTGGGCTTCGACGAATCCTTGTGCTTTTCCTTGAGTTTCGACGAATCCTTGGACCTTTGATTGTGGGAATCCGCCGAAATGATTCTGGCGATGCACTCTGTAATTACTTCCTAATCAGGAGGTTCTGAAGTACGGGCCTCTGGTTGCGCGACTACTTTCGGCAGAACCGGGTACTTTTCAGCCGTAGACGCCTTCTTCGATGTGTCTCGGTGGGATGGTGGATTTGGGGTCAGTACCCTTTGATGTAGTAGGCCCAGTCACAAGGCACATCTGCGGTTGCAGGGAGGGTTGCCGACCCTGGCGATTGGCAGGGAGGGTTGCCGACCCTGGTGATTGGCAGGCAGGGCCGAAGTTTTCTGCAGGCATGTTGGCGCTACGGACCGTTTCGACTGTTTAGTCGAAGACGTCCCTGGGGTTGTGTCCTTAGTGTGTGTGGAACATGTGCACCTCTGTCGCTGGGGTGTACATTCCCCAAAGCAGGACCTAGGGCTTGCCTGTCGGGGCTGGGGACAGACAATGCGGAGTGAAGTGCTCCGCCGAAGGTCGATCGTCTCTGAATCGAAGGCTAGTTCGTCACACAACCCCCTCGCCGCAATCAGCAGTTGTGGCAGTGGGAGAACTAGACTCGGCCTGTGACATTCCGTAGGCCTCCCACCGCTTAACATGGCACTCCTTTAAAGTTTTCGGGCGCAGGAGATTGCAAGCCGCACAAACCGACTCGTCGTGGGTGAGGGGTAAACACTGGTTACACTTACGGTGCTCATCTTTCCAAGGAAATTTGGCCCTGTAAACAGAACAAAACCTAAATGGAGTACTCTCTATAGCTGAGGAAATAAACTGACGAATAGACCCAGGGAACAAAGAGGAAAGGGAAAGGCATTCTCAGAAAGGGAAATGTCCACCCCGACCCCCACTCTCCCTAATTGTGTAGGCCGACCAGAAGGCCCGGCCACGTGGACGGCAGTGCCGACCGGGCTCCTTCTGTCGAAGATCCGTGGACCGTCTTCGGTGGGGAAATGGAACAGCCGTCGTTGGAAGGGACGGTAAGGCAATATGAATAACCTTATTATATTACGACCAAAGGTCGAAGAGGACAAAGCAATTTCTCTGGACGAGCTACTCATAATGCGACCAGTATGCTGGGCGGAAATAAACAATCTGAGGGACCTCCATGCGTGAGGGATTCGACGTCCATGTCGACGTCCCCTTTCGATTCTCAAAAGACGAGATGCAATACTCTGCGGTGACCACTGGATGTCGGACTATTTGCACAGCATGTGATTCTAAACAGATTAACAAGCATCAGAAATATATATATTTGTTTTTTAAACTTGTGTTACAAATAAGATGTGTCGAGGATTGGCTGGTGGCAACAGATATTTTCCTACCTTGTTTTGAACTTTTTACTCATGCAATTTTACAATTACTGCAAATGGCTACCAAGACTGGCTAGAACTCCAAAACTAAGATGTGCCTTGAGATG
Organism: Ambystoma mexicanum; assembly: GCF_040938575.1. Lineage (NCBI taxonomy): Eukaryota > Metazoa > Chordata > Amphibia > Caudata > Ambystomatidae > Ambystoma > Ambystoma mexicanum. The sequence continues at coordinate 693,132,759 of NC_090932.1, read as the reverse complement.
AATGCCTGTCGTTTGGCAACATTGTTCTTTGGCCTTCCTACCACATCAGGGCTAGAATCGCTTTATTTGGAATACCCTTCCTGGGGAAAGCTGCTGCCTTCATGGACCAAGAGCTGGTCTGTGTGCGTGGCCGGATGAGGAATATCATTACTGAGAGACTAGGTCCCTTTATGAATTCCTTTTATTACACTTGCACACATCACGTTACAGTGAAAATAAGTTATATCTGTTAGGGGAGTCCCACTTGCTTCAGGTTCTATAAGCAGTTTCTCTGCACAGCAAGTCTTTTAAAGTCTAAAACGCAACCCTAGCTTAAAGGAAGTTCAGAGAGGCTTGCAGTCTTGAAAAGCAGCAGAAGTCAAAGGTTCCTGTGGCTATTTTCTAGTCTCTAGGAAAGAAGATACAAGAAGACTTAACCAACGTCGTTGACACTGTTAAAAGACTCACTAAAGGGACGCATGCAGCAGCTTGAGTCAGAGGTAAGAGGGGGTTGCCCTGGACACTTCTACATACACTCTAATGCTCTGGAGCGACTTTCTGGAATAAGATAAGCAATAACACTTTCCCCACAGTACCTTAGGTTTCAAGAAAATTCTTGTGGTGGCTGCTCCACGATGTTGCAGCTCTGAACCAGACCTCCAGATTTCTTGGTCTGATGATGAAAGGTAAGATAATGGACAGGCTCTCTCACCAGCAGTCTTGAGGGAGAAATTATAAGTTACTCACCGTAGTGACCAACGTACTATTAGTCCTTAGTCCCCTTTCCTCCAATAACTGTCTTTCTCCTAACCACCAATCACCGGTCTCTGGGTCATACACCCCCAGCCAATGACTGTAATCCACCTAAGCCCCTCCTCCTCTGGCAGCCATCTTCAGATTTGGTAGCATGTTAAGTGGCAGTAGGACCAAGAGAAGAGCCGCAGAGGGGTAGGCGGGAGGGTTCGCATGTGAATCCATGCCACACCCATGCTGGAGAACAACAGTTTCAAGTAAGTAACTTGGTCCTTCTCCAGCATGGGGTCAGGCATGGATTCACATGCTCATGAAGAATACATAGCAGTACAGTACACACATGCACAAACACATCTCAACATTAAGCATCTCTTACCTCCTCACCAGGCTCACCTTCAAGCGAACAGGTTGCGCAGCACTGCCTGGCCGACTCTGGACTCCTCTCTGGAATCCCGGTCGATGCAGTAGAATCTCGTGAAGGTGTGTGTCGAACTCCACGTAGCAGCCCAGCAGGGGGACACCAGACAGGAATGCCGTAGTTGCAGCGATCACTCTGGTCGAATGGGCTTTCGGATGGCCAGCCAACGGTCGGTTCGCCAACCGGTGACAATTGGTGATACAGCCGGAGAGCCACCTGGAAATGGAAGCCTTGGAGAGGGCCTTCCCATGGTTGACAGGTCCAAAATTTACAAACAGCTGTGACGTCTTGCGAGAACTCTTTGTGCGGTCCACGTAGAACTTCAGAGCTCACGCCACATCCAGTGAGTGCAAAGTCCTCTCAGCTGGCGACGAAGGCGATGGGAAGAAAACTGGTAACACCAAGGGCTCGTTGAGATGAAAGTCAGACGGCACCTTGGGCATGAAGGAGGGGTGCGTCCATAGCACTACCCTTGTTTCGTGAAATGTAAAGTACAGAGGTTTACAAGAGAGGGCCTGGATCTCTCCCACTCGTCGTGCGGAGGTGATGGCCACAAGAAACACTGTCTTCCACAATAAGAATTTCAGTGGCGCCGAATGCATAGGCTTGAACGGTGGACCCATGAGCCTAGTCAGTACAACATTGAGCTCCCACGCGGGGGCCTTGACCCGCGGGAACGAACGGAAAAGTCCTTTGATGAACTCCTTGACCAGGCGGAGTGACCACAGCGACGACCGCCCCGGAGTTCTGGCGTAGCGGGAGATAGCCGCCAGATGAATCTTGATGGAACCTTGCCCCAGTCCTGCATTGGCCGGCGCCAGCAAATACGGCAGCACCTGAGGGGCCGTAATACGTAGGGGGTCCATCTTCTGTGCAGGGCACCAAACAGTGAACCTCTTCCACTTAAGTCTGTAGCACTTCAATGTAGACGAAGCCCTGGCAAGCACCTCCTTGCAGTCCGCCGGGATCTCGTATCCTCCAACTCTATCACTGCAGGAGCCAGGCCTGCAAGTTCAGGGACCCTGGGTCGTGGTGCAGGATCGCGCCTCCTCCTCTGCAGAGAAGATCCACGGCCGCTGGAAGTTTGACTGGAGGGGACGCTGACAAATCCAGAAGGTCCGGGTACCATATCTGCCTCGGCCACGCCAGTGCAAAAAGGATCATCTTGCATCGCGACCGTCTTAGTTGATTGACTAGCCGAAGAAGCAACGGCGGCAACACATTAGAGAAACAGCCCGTCCCAGGGGAACAAGAACGCGTCCCCCATGCTCCCCGGCTGGGGAAACCTGCTGGCGAACCGTCGGCACTTGCCGTTTGTTGCCGTCGCAAACAGATCGATGTGGGGATTGCCCCACCGTCGGAACAGAAGATCCACTTTGTCCTGCTGAAGCTCCCACTCGTGGCACGAGCACAGCTCCCTGCTGAGGGAATCGATGATGTTCTTAACTCTTGCCAGATGAAACGGGACGAGGAACATCCCCTGGGCAACAGCCCAGTGCCATAGGTCACGCGCCTCTCTGGAGAGTGCGGGGATCTGGTGCCCACCTGCTTCCAGATGTAGAACATCGTGGTGGTGTTGGCCGTGAAGACCTTTATCACCTTGCCCTTGAGGGACAGAAGAAAAGACTGGAGAGCCCAAAACACTGATCGTAGCTCCTGTACTTTGATATGCAACGCCTTCTCCTCCGGTAACCACAGGCTTTTAGCGTGGAGACCTGCAGTGTGCACGCACCATCCTTCCAGGGAGGCGTTTGTCGTGACCATCTCTGGGTGAGGTGTTGTCTGGAAGGCTGCACCTGCCGACAAATGCGTGCAGACTCCCCACCACCGTATCGCTCGACGGAAACTCTTGTTGAGAGCGATCTTGTCCTCGAAGCTTCCAGATACTTGAATCCAACAGGCATCGAGGAACTCTTGCAGTGGCCGATCCGCAGCCTGCACAGCCGAATGAGGTATATGCATGACGACATCATGCCGAGAAGGGACTTGATGAACCTCACCCTTGTGATCTTCAGGGTCAAGAGCCGTTGTAACTTGCCCAGGATGGCCGCAATGCTCTTCTCGGACGGAGGGGCCAGGCAGGACACCCGGGTTGAGTCGAGACCCCAAGCAAGATTTTGCATATTTCACAGAGAACCCCAGCTCTGTCAGCGATCTCCATAGATTTCGCCCGGATGAGCCAGTCCAGGTATGGGTAAACGTGGATCCCTCAGACGCAGCCGCCAGGAACTTGGTGAAAACCCTTGGCGCCGACTTCAATCCGAAGGGAAGGGCCTTGAACTGGTAATGTTGCCCTTGAAGAACGAAGCGCAGAAACTTGCGGCGTCCCTTGTGAATGGGGATGTGAAAGTAGGCATCATCCAAGTACAGAGAAGATAGGAAATACCTTTCTTCCAGCTGTCCTAGCACATGCTGAAGGGTGACCATCCGAAACTTCTGGGACCTGATGTACTTTTTCAGGCGGCAGAGGTCTAGGATGGGCCTCCAACCGCCAGTCTTATTCTTGACGAGGAAGTACCGAGAGTAAACGCCCGAGCCCCGGAGCCTCTTTGGAAAAAGCTATCGCACCCTTCTTCAGCATGGCCCGCACCTCCAGAAGAAGCTGAGGGACGTTTCTTTCCTGCCTGGCCACTGGTGGTATGCAAGGACACTTTCGTTGGAATTCCAGGGTGTGCCCGTGGGCCGGAGCGTCCAGCACCCACAAGTCAGTGGAGATGGACTCCACAAGCTGACTAAGTTCGCCAACTGGCCTCCTCGCGGGTGGGGGCCCGACGTCACGGCCAGTTCAATCTTGCTTCGCCGTGGAGACGCCGCCTTGGGGACCTTGGCGACGACGGCAACCTCCTCCAGACTTGCTGCGGCCCCTGTAGGCCTCCTGGGCTGAAGAGCAGGACAGTTGTAGGTAGGATGAGGAGCTTCCGCCAAAGCCCTTGAAGGAACCTTGGGATTTGCCTCCAGAAATCCAAAAGTACGGCCGTCGCTGTTTAAGTGTGCCCAAGGGACGACTCGTCTCGGTATCCGCCTTGATGGCCTGAAGGGACACGTCCACGGTCTTTCCAAACAAATTATCCCAGTCAAAGGGCATGTTCAACACCCTTCACTGCACTTCCTGACGAAAGTTGGTAGCCTTCAACCATACTCGCCGGCGAAGGCAAACGCTGTTGCTCATCTGGCAGAATCCCATGTCAGCAATGTCCATGGCCACTGTAATAGCATGGTCCGATGCCATTGTGCCCTCCTGCAGGATCTCCAACGCTTCCGCTCTCTTGTCATCAGGAAGGAAGTCCAGGAGTGGAGCAATTCTAAACCGCAGCTCCCTGTCATAGCGCGCCACAATGGCGAGAGCCGTCTTGATGGTCGTCGCCGCGGATGTGATGACCCGCCGTCCCATGGTGTCCAACTTCTTCCCCTCGCTGCTCGCTGTCCGGGGGGGGGGGGGGGTTTGGGGTGGGTGTCGTTGACGCAGCAGAGCCAGAAGATTTCTTCCTCGCCACCACCGAAACACCCGAATCCGGGGAAGGCTGGGACCTCAAACACTTGGGCGCAGAGTCTGGCACCCTGTACTTCTTTTCGTACCGGTCCCTCTTCGCCGGGGTTGAGGACGGGTTCTCGATAAGGGACAGCCCCTCGTCCAAAGTGTCGTCCAAAAGAGGGATCGACAGCATAGTCTTCCTCTTTGCCTCGCAGCGTTGGTACAGGAAACCCCCTTCTTTTCCTCGGGGGTCAGCTGAAATAGGTCTGAGGAGCTAGAGATCATGGCTTGGAACAAGCCTATCTCGTCGGGCGGTGAGGTTCTGGGCGGCGGAGACAGGAGGTCTCCTAACCAGCAGTCATCGTCGTCTGTGCCCGTTGTCGCTGTGTCCGGGTCAGTATCCTCCCTCGGTGGATGTGAGCGACGGGTGAAAAGGTGGTGGCAGGAGAACTGTCCTCTTCTTGGTAAGGGGCACACCTGATGGCCCCGGTGGCCAGGGGATTTTTCGGTGGCGGAAGGGGCATCCTCGTCTGAATCTCTGAACATAAGGTGTGGAGTGCCTGGAGAATGTCCTCCGAAATGTCTGCTGGGGGTTGAGGCAGTTGCTGAGGTGGCATAAGTGGGAGCGTCGGAGGCAGCAGTGTAGGGTTCTCCAACTCCTCCACGGCCTGCTCCTCCTAGTCTGTCTCGTCGCCACTCTCAACGTCTCCGTCGTCGGGGTCCTTCCCGTAGGCCTTGGCCTCAACACATTTATTTTCCAAAATAGTCTGGAGAGTAGAAAGCTCCTCCTCAGAGGAGATGTCTGTGCCCTGCAAGACTACCGTGCCCCGCCCCCTCTTTTTGACCAGGGGAGACGGTTTCGGGGAGATGATGGGAATCGCCTTCCCCGGTGTCTTCTCTATGGGCTGAAACGATGATTCCCTCCTGGCGGGCAGGGAAACTCTTGCCTTGGGGGCCGCACGCTGCAAACCCTCGTTGGCGGCCTTCCCTAGGGACGCCACCACTCCTTCAATGGAAGGCTTTGCCGGGTTAATCTGGGCCTGTATGACCTTGGTCGAGCTGGAGGCCTTCACCTTGGGGGGAGGGTAGGCGCCCCGCTCGACCTTGGCCCTCTCCGCCTGGCCCGTCCAGCGTGTTAGGGAGAATTCTCATTTCATGGCTAATTTCCCTTACCTATTGAGTCCCCCAGCAGCTTTGCTGGATTTGAAGGGTTTGTTTCTTTTTCCTGCTAAGAGTGAGGCTCTTTTTCCCATTCTTAGGCATTTTTGCTATATGTGTTCTAGGCTATTTTTTGTGTTTAATGTCTATGGGATTTTCTCACCCCCATAGAAACCATCTTTACTCACATGTGTTACACAGCACCCTCCGTGCAGTGACACAGGGCTGTCGTAGCGACCCCCAAACAGACTCCATACCCTGGGACTGACTACTGTCTCTCAGGGCATGTAAATTCCCAATTGACTTTACTAGTCAATTTTTATGAACTAAACCAGTACAAACCATCTTATTATGGAGGTACTGGAGAGGGTTAATAGTTTGCCCTTGTGTTTATTTTCGAGAGGGTACCATACAGTCCCTCTCTCAAAAGTTTCTGGCTGGTGGCAGTGGTTACTACTGTAAATATTAAATGGCAAATATTTTCCTATGGGATTTTCCCATTGTTCGAGGCTACCACTTTTTTTGACATCCTCCAACATATCACCGGTGTATTTTAATATTAACTTTACTCCGGTAGGTTTTTATGGCCAGAATTTTAATATAACTTCGTTCTTGTGTCTTGCTCTAAACTCCTAACCCAGGTCGGGGATCCTTTGTTCGTCCTTTTGGCGGGCTTCTGCGCCACTGAGTCTGGGGTGGTTCCATTGTGTGGGCGGGGGAGTAGGACCCCTGGACAGGGTTGCCTCAGCAACCCCTGTCGCGCTCTATCCTGATAGGCTGGAGGGTCTCCCGCCAAGATGACCACGCCACTGTGTGGAGTCGTTGCAGATGTCTGTGTAACTCTAGCTCCACTACAGCTCACATTTACCCTCGAGATGAGCCTGGCTGCTCAACACGCTACCAAAACTGTGTAGTACAAGCTTATACCAAAGGTTGGGTTGCCCATACCTGTAGTCGTAGTTGTTTGTAGTGTTCCCAGAGGGTACTGCATTCAAGCTTTGCTTAACACTGGTGGCAGGCGGCAAGGATATAGTGTAGAGTTGTTACATATAGAGTTTACTTCCCTTTGTTCAAATAGTAACATTCACAAGGCTAAGCTCTGCTAGAAAAGCAATTGTAACATGCCAGATATGGATAACCTCAGACAGGAAGCACTGATTTTTTTTTAAAATCATTTTATTTATTGCTTTAAAATGAACAAACAAGAACAGATTACAACATATTCATAACATTAATTTTCACCCAGGTTGAAAAATACAAGTCTGCAAACATACAATTCTGTTCATAAGTGTATAAGATTGAAAAACTCAATAATGACTACAAAATGTCTACTGTACAACCAAAAGTTAGGTTTTTAACTCAAACACCACAACATCAACAGGCACAACAGACCACATCATACAATATTTACATTAATCCCCGAACTACTATATACAGAAAATTACACACGTGGTTAATGACTTTTCAACTGTACAATTCATTGAAAGCTCCACAAATACGTGAATAATGTCCCTCTATCCATTGTTTCAATAACATAACTTTTTCGTAGTTTGATAAGGTTCGAACATCTAAGCCATTTATCCACATTTGGCTTTTTCCTCGATTTCCAAACGTTTCGTATTTGCTTTGCCGCCATCACCAAAACCTATCAAGCCAGTATGCTCCAACTCTGGCCTTATCCCCTCTTTCTCCATTAGATACAAAATAGTTGAGTAGAAAGTGCGCAGGAGGGAATCTCCAATCACAATATTTAATCTGTGTAAAACTTCATTCCAAAAGGTGGATACCCTGGAGCATGTCCACAACATATGCACCAGGGTGCCCCCTTCATAACCGCAACCTCAACAGGTATCATCATCAAAAAGTCCCAGCCTAGCCATTCTTGAAGGTGTTCAATATAGTCTACGAAGGATCCTTTGTTTAACATACCTTCAGACAGGAAGCCCTGATTTTTTTGACAGAGCAACTGAGAGAAATGTGTAAAGTCATGTCCCTGTTAAAGGAAAGAAAAATGAATTGCAAGATTGTTAGAAAATCAAAGTCTGGGTAGTAGGTCTGTCAAACCTACTATACCAGAAAATGTGGAAAATGATGAGGATGATAATGATTCAGAGTCTAACTGTAATATTGTTGAAGAGTCAGAAGAGTTTGGAGTCTCGGGAAGAGAGCCCCTCTTTACCTCAACAAGCTCTTAGGCCTCAACCTTTAGTCACAGGGACCCTACCAGGTCCAGTACTGAGTCCAGAATTTGTCTCTCTTGAAAAGATGAGACTTGAGTTTGAGTTTAAAAAGTTACAAATCCAAGCTGAAGCCAAACATGATCTCAAACTAAGGGAAATGGAATTACAACATGCTCTTGAAATGAATAAATGGACTCTGAATCTGAGGCTGGAATGTTAGGTAAATGGGAGCCCCAACCAAGCTCCATCATTGCCCATCCAGTAGTAAAGTCTCCGACCCACCCTGCTTCTGAGGAAGAGGTGGATAGACACATTGGAACAGTCTCTATGCCTGTGAGAACTGGTCATTCTCAAAGCTGGTGGAAAACCAGGTGGGTGTAAGGCTAAACACCTTAAGACTGTTATATCTTCTACTTAAGACTCCAGTGTAAATCCTAGTGTTAGGAGGGAAACTTCTAAACCAGGTAAAGCCGGAAGGAAACTTCTAAACCAGGTAAAGCCAGATCTCAGAGGAAGTGGAAGCATGTACCTTGGTTTGATCACAGCCCCTCCAGCCAAGATACCCTAGACCCAACCTGCTCTTGTGAGAGGTGGTGAGGAACCATGGAGGCCCCTCTTGGTCTAATGGACTCCTTTCTAAGGACCCCTTGAAAAAGCCTATTGTAGGTTCACAGGTTGACAACGTCTGAGGGACTGTTAGATCAGATCCCCTATACTTTAAATAAGAGAGATGTACCAAACAGGGTTTCTAGGTCATATAGCTTACAAATGAAAATACCTGAGAAAGAGTGCCATAGCAAGGGTTACAGAAAGTTGCTGCTGTACTCAGCAAATGTGATGGTTCGTGGATTACACGAACCTTGGGACAACGGACGAGATGTATGGCGTCCATTTTACTCATCCAACATGGAGAATCCCATTGCGGCAAGTTACGATATAGCCGATGGGCCACATGAGGAAGAGGCTGTAGCCATGCCCCCAGACTGGTGAGCAGTACTTCCGTATCCAGCACCTGCACATCGGTGCATTGCTACTCTCTTTCCATCTTTCCAGAGTCCAGCCGCGCTTCGCAGACTTAAGTACGCTCTCGTACTTGCAGCCTTTCCACTTCTTTCCTCGTACAGCTACGTGGTTATCCTGTGTCTGTTTCTCTGCTCCTACTTATTATTGAAACTCCCTTACCGTTTGCGGCTTAGATCCTCCGCCTTCTTCTCTGCTTTCTGTGGAATCCGAGGAGTCCCTGTCTTTACAAGACGATCTTTCTTCCAAGGATTCTATGACGCAGGTCTTGGTACGATCTTTGATCTAGAAGTCAGATTTCCTTCAGTGGCATTTCCTTTGTTTTACCCAGGATTTTTCCATTCATCTCAATCTCCTTTCTTTAGGATTCCTTCATCTCTTTACACGGGCCATTACGGTGCCTACTTCTTCCCAGTACTAGCAGGGGGTCAGTCTCTCCTTCAGGAGGTAAGCTAAGTTACTTTCCTTCTCAGTTAACAAGATCAGGATTGGGAGGGAAAAGAGTCTAATTTTCTTTACACTTGGTTAGGCTTTGCAACTATTCCCCCTGTTGTCTCCAAAACTGCCCTCCAGGAACTTAACCCTCCGGTCTTCCGGGCCCGATTTAGGTGTTCCTAGGGTAAGCCTTTTATCCTCTCTTTGGGTCTGTAACATCTATCCTTCGTGTCATTAATTCCTCTCAGTGTCTACTTGCGCCTAGCACATAGAGCTTGGAGGAGATTGGGAAGTTCAACCGAAGGAGCCGATTATTCTCCACCAGAAACACCTTCAAGGAGCAGTCTTCAGGAAACTACGCTCTCTTGCAGCCCTTCACAGGGTTTTTTCCTGGAAGCTCCACGACTGTCGGACTCTCCAAAGTCAGATGGTGGAGGGGTTTCTAGGTATTTTCCCACTACTCCAGAAGGTTACAGAACCATCGATCCCAAAGAAGAGAGGTAGGAGTTTTGTTTACCTGTATTTGAGTCTGAGTACATGTAATGATTTTGAAATATCACAGTTAGCAACGCCTACTAAAGATAGGAACGAGAACTGTACTCAAACTCGAAAACGGTTTCAGAAAACTCATTGATTCTAAAATGGATCAACAAATACAGCAATTGATAGCGGCAGTTCAGCCACTTACATCAGAGGTTCAAACTCTTAAACAGGAAAATGCCACGTTACTGCAGAACCAATAGCAGGATGCACAGCAAAACCAACAGCAGACAGCTCAGCTAGCAGACGCCCAACAAGCCATAACAAACCGATCCCCCCCCCCCCACTGTTCGGAGGTGCCTCCTGGGCCTCTGTCGGGAGGTCAGTTTGACGGAAATTCACATAAAGTCAAAGAGTTCTTAGACACCTGTACCATCCAATTTGCATTCAACGGTGCCTATTTTCACACAGATAGAGACCCCGTTGGTTACATGATTTCCCAGATGACCGGTCCTGCATTGGCTTGGGCAACCCCATTGGTCACCTCCAATAATCCGATCTTGGATTCACACACAGCTTTTTGCAATAGCATAAGAACGATGTTCGGGCGACAAGAGATACGGGTCGCGTTCCAAGAACATCTATTAGATCTGAGACAAGGAAATCTAGACATTTTAGCATACATCACCAAATTCAAGCAGATGGCTAGTGAAACTACCTGGTCGGACGATGCACAGGTCACACTGTTTCGAAGAGGACTGTCCGAAGAATTGAAAGATGAAGTATCGCGGATACCCAGACCCGCATCATTGTCTGAATTTATTGCATTGGTGATGCAGATTGATTACCGTCTCAAAGAACGGATCAGTGAGCAAAGAAAGGGAAGGACCCAACGCCCCTTTACTCCAGCATCCTCATCCAATAAAGCCAGCACCTCAGAAGAGCCCATGTAATTAGGTACCACTGCTAGGGGTCCATTATCTTCAGACGAAAGGTTGAGGAGGAGAACCCAGGGTCTGTTTATGTACTGTGGGGCGAATACCCATTCAGTTCAGGAATGTCCCATCGCTCCTCCAAGAAGGTCGGGAAACGCCAACGCCCGACCGTAGGAGGAGGAGGAGGAGGAGGAACCCCGGTTTGGGAACCCACTACCTCAAATGGTTCCTCAAACAAAATACAGAATTCCATGTGTACAGGGACTTCTCATTCATTCATGATGGTTCTTCAAGTCACTCTAAGTTTCGGGAATCAGAATGGCCTTGAAGTTTCCGCTTTGATTGATTGCAGAGCTGCGGGCAATTATATTAATGATCTATGGGCCACCCAGAATAATCTTCCACGATCTAATGAACTAGAAGCCATACCGGTCGAAAGTGTGGATGGGAGTTCTCTTATTTCAACCGGGTCACTGATCATGTCCATAGCAAACCATCACGAAATTATTTCGATGGACATCATCAGAGCCGCTCACTATCCTGTCATTTTAGGGTTACCTTGGTTACGTAGGCATAACCCTTTCATCAATTGGTCTGCCGGGTCTTTCTTCCTAGGCTCCGAGTTTTATCTGGCTCATTGTAATGAGGAGAAGGGACTCCCCCTGACCAAATCTTGTACTACTCTGAAAGATCCTAAAACAGCTATCCTTAATTGCATATCCGGACTTCCCACCATATACAATCAATTTGCAGAGGTCTTTTCCACGTCGGAATATTCTCAGTTACCGCCTCACAGAAGAGATGACTGCGCCATCGAGTTAGTACCCCAATAACCACTGCCATTTGGGAGAATATACATTCTTTCCGCTCTCGAGAAAGAGGTTCTGCGGGAATATTTACACACTAACCTAAAGAATGGATTGGTTACCGAGTCCACGTCCCCAGCAGCGGCATCGCTATTTTTTATTCCTAAGAAGAATACCCACGAGCTTAGGCCCTGTATCAATTACAGGGGATTGAACAAAATAACCATTCCTGATAAATATCCCATGCCATTAATTCCGGATATTCTTGAGGCAGTCAAAGGAGCCACAGTGTACACAAAATTGGATCTAAAAGGCGCTTATCATCTGATTAGAATAAGACAAGGAGACGAATGGAAGATGGCTTTTCGGGCCCCATTCGGGCATTTTCAATATCAGGTAATGCCTTTTGGGCTATCCAATGCCCCCGCCGTATTCCAGAGATTCATGGACCATATGTTTGTAGAGCTACTTCTACATTCTGTCATCGTCTACCTCGACGACATTCTGGTATTCTCTAAAATGTCATAGAGCATGAATCCCAGGTAAGAGAAGTACTCAAGAGGCTTAGCCATAACCATCTTTTCTGCAATCTGGAGAAGTGTTCGTTTCACCAACCCATGGTGACCTATTTAGGGTACATTCTATCAGCCCAAGGAATTGCTATGGACCCTGAAAAGGTTTCGGCCGTGAAAGATTGGCCTACTCCGGTGTCATGCAAAGATATACAAAGATTTTTCGGGTTTTCAAACTTCTACCGAAGGTTTATTCCTAATTTTTCCACCCTGACACAACCTTTAACTAACTTGCGCAAGAAGGAAGTGACATTCTTGTGGACCGAACAGACTCAAAAATCCTTTGATGAATTAAAAACCAGATTTACCACTGCACCTATATTGATGAATCCAGACCAATCACGTCCTTTCCTCTTGGAGACAGATGCATCCCAATTTGCCTTGGGAGCGATATTACTACAAAAAGATGATCAGAGTCATGAACGTCCTATCGCATATCTATCAAAGACCCTTGCACCTGCTGAGCTGAATTATACAGTGCTGGAAAAAGAATTGTTGGAGATAAAACGGTCATTTGAGGAATGGAGACACCTACTGCTGGGAGCACGGTATCCTGTGGAAGTTAGAACCGATCACCATAACCTCAGAATTCTCCAATATGCTCAAACTTGCAATAGCAGACAAGCGAGGTGGGCTCATTTTTTTTCCCCCTTTCAGATTACCTTTTCCTTTATCCCGGGGAAATACAACTTGCAGGCAGATGCATTATCCCGGAAGGATCACTCTCCTCCTGAAACTTTTAGATCTGAACCCATTTTTCCGTATCTGGCAGAGGAATTGACGAAACCATCAGATTTTTTGGAGCACCTGAAACTTCAATCAGGAAGAGTCAGACTAGACAAACTTTCAAAGTCCCAACAAAAGTCCTTGACAAAGAAGGATGGAATCTATTTCCATGATCAGCAGATATACATACCTACTAAGAGTCTACAAAAGGAGGTATTGAGGATGAGTCACAATGTAAAGACAGCAGGACATCGAGGTGTCTCAACCACACGAGAATTAATTTCTCGTCATTTTTGGTGGCCATACTGGAGAGAAGACATACGACAATACATCCAATCCTGCCCCATTTGTCTTCAGACAAAAAGAGCTAAACACTTTCCTTACGGGAGTTTAGTACAGATGCCGATACCGACAAGACCCTGGCAGATCATTTCTACAGATTTTGTGGTAGATCTCCCTCTATCTGGGCACATTTTGAGCCTTTCCGGAGTCTTCCCACGGCCGCTCAAATGGCTCGGGCTTTTATCACCCGAATGTTTACGCTTCATGGGCTTCCAGAAACTATAATTTCTGACAGAGGCTCTCAGTACTGGAAACAAATCTGTAAGATCTTGGGGATAACACGAGCATTGAGCTCTGGGTTTCACCCTCAAACTAATGGCCAAACGGAAACCGACTTGCAACAGGAGATCCATCCTGGTGGGGATTGGATCCACCTGTCACTTAGACTGGGGAGGGGGGAGGGGGGACGAGTGCTAGGGAGAATTCTCAAAAATGTGCCAATTCATTCCAACTTAGAGCCCTCCATCTCTTTTGCTAAACTTTGGGACTCTGAACTTTTCAATTCAATGTGTTTTCTATGTTTCCTTTTTGGTTATGGAGTCTAACCAACTCCATAGGCATCATCTTTTACAATTGTGTCACACAGCATCTTCAGTGCAGTGCCACAGGGAAGTCTTTCAGATTTCCCAAGGTTTAAATACCTTCTCTGGGATCAAGTACTGTTTCCCAGAGCAGTGGAGTGAAATTGACTTCACTTAGTCCTATAAAATTGTAGACCCAGCACACCCCGTCTTACAATAGAGTGCTGGAGGGGTTACTTAGTATCCCCTATGTCTAGTTACTCATGTAGCATTCTTATGTTACCCTTTCCTCTCAGAATGGCTGGTGGCAGTGGTTTTGCAATGAACTATCATGATTTACCCCGACTGCAAACTGTTCGCAGCTCCGGTAACGTTAAATCGCGGGAGCCATGTTTTTCAAAATGGCGTTGAGCCTCCTTTGTTAAAAGGGTTCCTGGTCGTCTTTTTTGCACCATTCCTTTGTGGAAAGGTCCCTTGAGTTTTTCTCTGCGCGCCAAACCAGGTTTGGTCTCTTTGTTTTTTTGCCTTTGGCGGGCTTCAGGAGTGAAACCCGCCTCTGGCTCCAGAGTGTCTGGATAGGCAGGAAGTGAGGGAGGTGCCCCAAGCTCCCTGTGCTTAGTCTCCTAGGAGACCCAAATGCACTCTGACGATTGGCTGACTGTCTGGCAAGGACAGCCACCCTGCTGGGTGAGTGGCGGCTAGGCTGGAATGAATTGGAGAGAACTGAACAAAAGGCGAGTCTCTTAGCTTGGAAGGCAGAGTCGACCACTGGACGAAGGAACCGAAGAAGAGCTTGAAGAGGGCGGCTGCTGCAACTCCTGGACCGTTGATTTGCCTGGTGAATCCCTGCTGCAGGTCCGAATCGCCAAGTTCGCATCGACAGAGAAGCCCTGCAAGGAGGACTTCTCCCTTTGAGTTAGTGGGACCAACAAACTCACAAGTAAGCCACCTGGAAACCCATCACAGAGCTGGTTGCATTTCCTCAGAGTGCTGCATGACATCGTAGAGCCAGGGAGAGGGACACCAGATTGTGTGCGTTGCTTGCAAGCTGGCCAAAAGCTTTTGGAAGATCCCCCGGACTCCCATGAAGCAGGACTGACCAAGCCTGACCCCCTCAGTTCAGTGCAGGACCTCAGATGTGAGGTAAGTCCACCTTGACAGCCAGGAACTGCGCTTATTGCCATTTGCTGTATTGCAAGGAGCTGAAACGCGAAACAGCCACTGAAAGTAAAGTTTGCCGGTTGCCAGCTTTGACAGTGCCAATACAGTGCAGGAGTCCCCAGACACCCTCCCTCTTGTCCCCACGGCTAAGGAACAGGAACAGTAAGATCTGCAGCGCTTTATAGGAACAGAAGTCTTCAGCTGCATCTTTTTCTTCTTTACTAAGGTACTGTAAAAATTGCCTAAGAGAACTTACCTCTTACTGTGGAAGTGCTTGTAACGTCTGCAACTCACAAGTCTAATCATCTTGTGGCCCTACATTTGGTTCTTTTTATCAAAGACTCCTAAGAACTTGTGCAAAGACTTTTCCATTTACTTACCTGAAGTGCTGCATCCTATAACAAAGACTTTTGCCCATGGACTTTGGCTTAGCCGACTGAATTGAATGACTCTTCTCTTGTTATCTGAGAGTATTTGCCCCGCTTAAGATTGTGTTCTAATAACCTGTGAGTATTGAGAGTATTCTGTATGCTAACAGTAAGGTATTAATGTCCCCAGCACCCTTGTTACTGAAGTCACCTGTGGGTGTAGGTTGCGTCTGTGGGCCATCCCAAAAGGTCCTCGTCTGATCCAGAAACTCAGTGTACAGTATCGAAGTATATTTGTGTGTTACTATTCTACTACTCCCTTTGAAAGAAGGCTTTATAACTGACTGATAAATTATTAATTGTTTATGCAAGAAACCTTGAGTGTGAGAGTTTATTTGAATACCTGTAACTGTGAATCTTTGTGCAACTCCACTACAGCTCACATTTCCCCTCGAGATGAGCCTGGCTGCTCAGCACGCTACCAAAACTGTAGTACAAGCTTATACCAAAGGTTGGCCTGCCTATACCTGTAGTCATAGTTGTTTGTTGTATTCCCAGAGGGTACTGCATTCAAACTTTGCCTAATAGTGAGACACCAGAGGGTGGGGCCTCGGCAGGCATTCCCACGCCAGAGGCCGCCGCCTTACGCGCTGTACTAAATTTAAAGGGGGAGAGAACCTCAGTAAATCTCCAGGACCATGTTATCCAGAGACTATTCTCTTTGCACCGTTTGTATGGGGAGCTGGAGGCGTAATCTGGGCATTGGGCGTTCTCCAGAGTCACCAACGAGCCGATGTCTGGAAAAGCCCCTTCTGCAAAGACGTTGAGTAGAATGGGCTCTTGCAAGCACCAATCGTGCTCTACGGGTAAGTGCAAGTCTTTTCTGAGCACGTCTGCCAGAAGACTGTTCCCCTGGAATATGTGATGGTCAGAACAGAATGCCCACTTCCAAATGTAATGGGACAGTTTGGATAGGTCAGGAGAGCGAGTGTTCCCCTGTTTGTTCAGATAGTACATGGCCGTGGTGCTTTCTGTAAGGACAAGAACCATCTTCCCCTGTAGGTGTGCTGGGAAGGCTTTTAGGGCATTTAACACAGCAAGTAGTTCCAACAGGTTGATATGTTTAGATGCTACTGATGGGGACCACGCACTGTGCACTGTCTGTTGAAGGAGGCGAGCTCCCCACTCCGACAGATAAGACTGTGGTGAGAGTGGCCTCTACTGAGGTGGTTGTAAAGGGTTTACCCTGCAGAAGGTTTTCCTTTGACCACCACTGTAAAGACTGAACGAGAGGCTGTCAAGAAAACCAATAGTTCGTACCACTGGCCTGACACCATTGGCTCTAGAGCCAGTCCTGCATGGGGCGCATGCACAGACGGGTGTATGGAACTAGGAAGACTTGGGATGCCACCATTCGCAGCAGCCGCATGGCTTTGCGAACGGTTACCCAGCGACTGGCTACATAGTGAGGGATCTGGAACATGTTTTGTTGGAGGGCAAGACAAGGCCGTCTTCTGTATGAATTAGGGCCCCCAGAAACTGTTTGACTTGGGTGGGGACCAGACTTGATTTCTTCAAGTTGATGAAGAACCCCAGATTGAAAAGGAGATCTACTGTCGTCTAGGTGTTCTTCAGACACGTTTCGTACAAGTCTCCGGTTAGGAGCCGGTCATCAAGGTAAGGATACACTGGGATGGAAAGCCTGCGCAGGTGTGCCACTGCTACCACTAGTACCTTTATAAACACCCTAGGGTTGAGGCAATGCCGAAGAGAAATACCTTGAACTGATAGTGAGTGTTCTGTATCTTGAACCCGAGGTACTTTCTGTGTGCTGGTAACTTTGAAATATGAAAGTATGCATCTTTCATATCCAAATGTGGCCATGTAATCCACCTATTGAAACAGTGGGATTACTTCCTGAAGAGTCATCCTTAACCTTTGTGGCTTGACATATTTGTTTGCAGGACATAGATCTAAAACAGGGCGCATGGTTAGATCCTTTTTTGGTACAAGGTAGTACATTGAATAAATACCCTCGTTTACATGGAGATTAGGGACGACTTTGATCGCTCCCTTTTCTAGAAGGACCTGGACCTCTTGCAGCAGGATTTGCAGATGCTCGGCAGACAGTCCTCTGCTCTTGGGTGGATGGCAGCGGGGGTGGCTGGAGGAATTCTATGCATTACCCGTGGGCGATAGTATTGAGTACCCACTGATCTGAAGTGACCCCTCCCATGCATGGGTAAAATATGTTAGACGTCCCCTGTTGGGGAGAATTCTCATTCAATGGCTAATTTCCCTTACCTAGCGAGTCCCCCAGAAGCTTTGCTGGATCTCTGGAGTTTATTTTTTCCACTTGGTAAGAGTGTACCCCTTTTTTCCCACTCTTACCTCTATTTTTCCATGTGTATTTAATCTGTTTTTGTGATTGTGGACTCTGGAATACACCACTTCAGTAGCCCCCTTCTTTTGTGGGTTACACAGCACCTTCAGTGCAGTGACATAGGGTTGTCTTTTAGACTTCCCACTGACTCCATTTCTGAGGCTGACTACTGTCCCCCAGGAAAGGGGGAAGTTGCCATTAATTTTACTTAGTCATTTAACCACAGATCCAGTACACCCCATCTTACATGGAGTACTGGCAAGGGTTAATCCTTAGCCCTTTTTATCTGTACCTTCTAGAGCATGGTTTCGCTCTTAACATTTAGACTTGGCTGGTGGCGGTGGTATCTACCCTAACTTTTCTACCGCGATTATACTATATAAACGTGATATTGCTGTAGGCTACTATATTAGCCTCGAACTTAAACCCGCTTGACCAAATATTTTCTTTTGGCTCTCGTCGGGTTTATTCTCCATTTCTTTTTGTTAAAGTCCTTCTTGTGTTTTACTTTGCACAGTAAACCATGTCTGCCTCCTTTGTTCACTGTCTTTTGGCAGGCTTCTGCCAAGAAGCCCTCCTCTAGGCACCTGGGTATTTAGGTGGGCTAAATGCGAGGGAGGGGTGTAGTCACCCCCTGCACAGGGTATCCTAGGAAACCCAAGTCGCACTTTGCCATGATTGGCTGAGGTGGTTGTCCGGGCCTGACAACCCCCCTGCTGCGTGATTGACAGCCAGGTTGTGTGTATGGGGGATTTTCGCATAAAAGGCAGTACTCTTGGGCTAGAAGTCACTGCAACTACAAGGAACCAAAGATAAGCGGAGAAGAAGTCGACTGCTGCAACCATCCCGACCCGGTGAAGCCCTGCTGCAGTCCCAAGCGATCTATCCGTCGATGACCAGAGAAGATCCAGTCCGGAGTCTACTTCCCTTGAGCTTGGTGGGGATAACCAGCTCATCTTCTACAGCCAGAGGATCCTCTTTGTGGTTGAAATTGCTGCACACTGCTGTAGTGGTCCGGATAGCCGTTTGAAGAGCCTCTCCTGTTTTTAAGGAGCGCACCTTTTATTCACTGTCGGTGCCGCCGGCCTCATCCCTGTGTGGTGCAGACCCATCCAGACATCCTCCTTCAGATCAAAGCTCCAGGAACCGAGAGTCTGCAGGAAACTACCAGGAACAACTGCCGTGGCACCAGCTTCCTCCTTCAATAAGGTACTGTGTTCTGCTTGAGGAATTTGGGGTGAATCCCTTTTCTTCGCCTCCAAGCCTTGCCCTTGTCTTCCCTCCTTATAACTTTTGCTTCCGAACATTGACAATATCGAAGTACTCCTGGCTACGCTGAATCGTGAACTATCTGACTGTGTAATCCTCGACAACAGGAACCCGGTTCTACTTGACACTGGCTCCGGCCTATTGACTTTTGAATTTCTGTCTAAGTGTTCTCTGATCCTGTCTGCCTTGACAAAGGTATTGCCTATGATATTTGCCCCCAACTCTCTATGGGTATCTCAGGTGCTAAATGTGTTTTTGCCCCGGTAACATTTCTTGCCGCGGATACGCGTTTCTTTAGTAAGACCGAACTGTCATTACTGTCAAAAAGTGATTGCAAGTGTATTCCCGATAACGTTTTGTTTCCTAACACCAGTCTGCTAAAACACAGGGTACTTGCCTTGAAGTATACCGTACAAAGTGAATTGGTTAGTTGTAGTGTATTTTACGTGTGGTTTTTGAATAGAAGTGTTGTGTTTATAACAAATGGTTTAAAAATAAATGTACTTATATTTTTTTACCTGAAACCTTTAGTCAGTGTTTGCTTGAGTCACAGTAATTGTGGTCCCTTTGTGTAATCTCTGCTACTGCTCATATACTCTTGAGATAAGCCTGGCTGCTCCGCTACTGCTACCACTTTAACATAGTAGTACAGGCTTGTACCAAAGGTAAAACTTGTATTGCCACCTGTAGTCTTAATTGTGTGTAGTGGTCGCCAAGAGCACTGCACAGTATTCTGCATAACATCCCCCAACCGGGGAGACATGGAAGGGGACCCGTCCTGCCAGTACATTTGCTGGTTGGGCTGAGGAGCCGCTGGAAGCAGAGTTCCTCCCTCTACCCTTCCCGCATCGAAATCTCAGTTGTTATGGGGACTGGAAGCCACAAGAGGAACTGTGACAAATCTGAGAGTATCCTCACTCCTATTCCCACGGGATCCTCTTCTCAGGTGGCCAGGGAAAGCCCATCGCTTTTGGATCCTGACCCTGGGGGTGGAGAAGCGAGAGAGGATCATTTGGGTGGAGGGTCCTTGGGGATTGGGAATGGGGTGCCCACAGGCGAGACATGGTATGCCCTTTTCCATATTGAAGACCAACCTAACCCTCCCCTTGGCCTTTATAGGCTACTGTAAAACATCTCCCCTCATTTTGCCACTTTTACCCCCGACATTACTGGGACGAGGAAGAGACGACAGAGTAATGAACACCAACACCTCATTTAAACACTCTAGTACTGCGACGAGGAAGATGCCGGCAGAGTACTTTCAAGGTCAGGTAATCCCAATTGAGAGTCTACACCTGCCAAGTGGTTGCAGGTTTATAAAGGGAGACCAAAGGAGTAGCCAGGAGAGCAAAAGGGAGGCCTGTGCGCGAGGGACCAGCAGGGGACCCTTCTCGTGAGGAGGCAGCCATGGTGGGACCCGAGAGGAAGCCGGCATAGGTCCTAAATAAAAAGGTCCTGTGAAGCCCAAGCTGAGTCAAGCCATTAGGGCTGCCACAGGTGTGGGAGCCTCCATGGTCGGAAGAAAGCAGCAGGAGCTGCGAACACGGGAGAAGGAAGAGAGGATGCTGTCCGCCTGCATGGATAAGTAGTGGAGCTGCCGGCGTGTGCAAGGAAGTACCAGAGTACGAGCGGGGCTTGCAGAGACCGGCCGACAGCCTGTGAGGCAGCACAGAAGCAGCGTAGCCGCCGGAGAGGAACGCTGATTACCGGTGAGTGCAAGGGAAGGTCACTCAAAGCCAGGGCACTCCGAAAGTGCTACGCATATGTAACAAACGTATGAATATTGAATCCCGAACCGAATGAAAACTTGAACTAAGGCTAAATCACGTGCATTAAATAATGAACTGAATGAAAACTTGAAATGTAGATAAATACCGGATATTGAATATCGAACTGAATGAAACTTCATGGGCAAAGCTAATAGCTGACAAAAGCCAAAAGAGCAAGTGCATAATTGGAAGCAACTTATGATAAAGAGTGCAAGTGTGAAAGAGTGCGACAGAAAGGTGAGGAATACCCAAGATTACTCAAAGTGAACTTTATGAATGGATACAGTGTGGCAAGGCCAAAGACTGGCATAAGAAGTGCAACACATAATGGCAGAGCAAGAAGCTAACCAGGAGAAGCTAGAAGAGTGTGGTCCAGCACATAAAGCCAAGAGGTCGACAAAGAGAAGGGAAGCAAACTCTTATCTATGCACAGGGGCAAATATAGAAGAACCTGTGAGGGCTGAAGTGCCAATGGATCCTAGTGGCGCAACATGTGATGGGTGGACCATGTGGTCCGACAACTGCACCTAGACTAGGGAACCCTGAATTGTAAAAGCCAAAGACATTGTGAAATAAGCAAAGGAGCACCGCGAGTGAACTGGTGATGCAATCTAGGAGGGGGGTCAAGTTGACCTAGAATTGGGTTGAACTTTGAAAGATTGAAACAAGTACAAGTCTTGGGCAAGGGAACCCTGAGACTTGATGAACTGCAAATACTGTCTTGAGGATGGAGCCTCAAGACCCACTTTTCTTTTGAATGGTGTTGCCTTGAACGTGGGAAAGGTAATCTTGAGACTTTTTTGGAACTTTCTTGAACTTGGGGACGGAGAGCTGAAAGAAGCTCAGAACGTTGTGTTGATCACTTTCTTTTATTGTGGACATCCCTACATATTGGTTAGCTTTAGTTGTGAGGGCAAGGATAGGTTTGGGACACAGATGGACTTAGTTGAACTCAGACTTTCCTTAGCTTCTTTCAGCTAGGGAAATCCCACCTTAATATAGGCTAAGTTAGGCCTTCTGACATTTGATTTAATAAACCATTTTATTTTTTAAATTTGAATCTGTTGGGTTTGGATGAAATTTGGTTAAGTGATTTTAAAGTCTCGTTCTCTTTCTTAGTGGTTTCCATGGCCTCCTCAACTGCCTTACCGAAAAGGCAGAATCCTCTACCTGCCGCTTATTGATGAGAGAAGCCTGGGCCTCTGGCTTAAATCCTGACTTTTAGCCAGGCGTGGTGTTTTCGAAGAGTCCCTTGGGTGATGACGTGCCCAACTGTTTTAGCAGAATCCAGGGTATTTTTAAGGATGTTTTGCGTGGCCCTGTCACCCTTCCGCGACCACGCTATGAGTTGTGTGCAGGCTGGTTCAGGGACATTCTGGAGGCCCTCCTATACGAGACCCTATTGCAAATCAGTAAAGCTTGTTGGGTAAGAATTAGTGTAGTCCAACTGGTGAGGACTACACAAGAATTATCTGCTTGGTATTAGGTAACCCACCTTTTGATACAGGCAGTTATTACACAAGTTGGTAGTGTGACAGAGCAGCCAGACATATCTTAAGAGGGGTAATGTGAGCTGTAGAATTGAAATCAGTTAGTACAAGTAGTCAAGTAACACTAACACACTAAGGAACAAGTTACTTACCTGTAACTGTTGTTCCCCAGCGTGGGTCTGGCATGGATTCACATGCTCATGAATATTCCCCGTTGTCAGGCTGGGAATCCTCGGTAAAGAAAAAAATCAGTATCATTTTCGTTTCTGATCTGTCTTTCTTAGTAGTAACCAATCACTGATCTCTGGGTCATACTGCCCCCAGCCAATGACTGCCCTCTCCCTAAGCCCCGCCGCCCCTGGCAGCCATTCTCAGATTTGGTAGCATGTAAAGTGGAAGTATGACCAAGTGAAGAGCCGCAGAGGGGTAGGAGGGAGGGTTCGCCTGCGAATCCATGCCAGACCCACGCTGGAGAACAACAGTTACAGGTAAGTAACTTGTTCCTTCTCCAGCATGGGATCTGGCATGGATTCACATGCTCATGAATATAAGAATATATATGTATTTATTTTATTTATAAAGCGCAACCAGGCCCGGGGGCATATGGGCGCGTAAATTAGAGCTGGTTACAAGGAGCAGTTAATCAAAGTTATGTTACAGTTACAGGCAGGTACAATCAAAACAGTCAGCAAAAAATGTTCCGAAGTAATTACAAGCATAATAAAAAAAAGTGCATACACGGATACATTAATTACAAGTGACTGGCAGCAGTCCATAAAGCTATGGTCAAAGAGTTAGGCTGTCATGGAGTCCATGTTATGGAGCCAGCACTTCGTGCTATGTTTGAACCGGTTAAGGAACAAGTTACTTACCTGTAACTGTTGTTCTCCAGCATGGGTCTGGCATGGATTCACATGCTCATGAATATTCCCCGTTGTCAGGCTGGGAATCCTCTGTAAAGAAAAAATCAGTATCAGTTTCGTTTCTGATCTGTCTTTCGTAGTAGTAACCAATCACTGATCTCTGCGTCATACTGACCACAGCCAATGACTGCCCTCTACCTAAGCCCCGCCTCTGGCAGCCATCTTCAGATTTGCTAGCACGTGAAGTGACAGTATGACCAAGTGAAGAGCCGCAGAGGGGTAGGCGGGAGGGTTCGCATGTGAATCCATGCCAGACCCATGCTGGAGAACAACAGTTACAGGTAAGTAACTTGTTCCTTCTCCAGCATGGGGTCTGGCATGGATTCACATGCTCATGAATAAAGAATACATTGCAGTACACACATGCACAACCACGGGAGGTGGCAAAGGGTCAACATTAAGCATTACATCAAATTCAACATTAAGCAATTCTTACCTCCTCACCCGGCTCACCTTAGGCAAACAGATTGCGCAGCACTGCTTGGCCGACCCTGGACTCCTCCCTGGAATCCCGATCGACGCAGTAGAATTTCGTGAAGGTGTGCGTCGACCTCCACGTAGCAGCCCTGCAGATGTCCAGCAAGGGCACACCAGATAGGAACGCCGTGGTAGCTGCGATCGCTCTGGTGGAATGGGCTCTCGGACGGCCAGGCAGCGGTCGGTTTGCCAACCGATGACAGTACATGATACAGCCGGAGAGCCATCTGGAAATGGAGGCCTTTGAGAGAGCCTTCCCCTGATTGACAAGTCCAAAGTTCACAAAAAGTTGTGACGTCTTCCGAAAACACTTTGTGCGGTCCACGTAAAACTTCAGCGCTCTAGCCACATCCAGCGAGTGCAAAGTCCTTTCGGCCGGCGACGAAGGCGACGGGAAGAAAACAGGCAACACCAAGGGTTCGTTGAGGTGGAAGTCCGACGGCACCTTGGGCATGAAGGAGGGGTGCGTCCTGAGCACTACCCTCGTGTCGTGAAAAGTCAAGTACGGGGGCTTGCAGGAAAGGGCCTGGATCTCTCCCACTCTTCGTGCGGAGGTGATGGCCACAAGAAACGCTGTTTTCCACGACAAGAACTTCAACGGAGCCGAGTGCAGAGGCTCGAACGGAGGTCCCATGAGCTTGGTCAGCACCACTTTGAGCTCCCACGCCGGGGCCGGACCCTTCACCGGTGGGAACGATCTGAACAGTCCCTTCATGAATTCTTTCACCAGACGATGAGACCACAAAGACGTCCGCCCCGTGGTTCTGGTGTATCGGGAGATCGCAGCAAGATGAATCTTGATGGACGCATGCGCCAGTCCAGCCTTGGCCAGAGTCAGAAGGTACGGCAGTACCTGGGGAGCCGTAATCCGTAGAGGGTTTATCTTCTGTGCGTGGCACCAGACAGAGAACCTCTTCCCTTTGTGTCCATAGCATTTAAGAGTTGAGGACGCCCTGGCCTTTGCAAGAACCTCTCTGTAGTCGGCCGGTATGTCGTATCCTCCAAACTCTAACGCTGCAGGAGCCAGGCCAGCAAGTTCAGCGACTTCGGGTCATGATGGAGGATGGCGCCTCCTTCCCTGGAGAGAAGAGCCGCGTCCACTGGCAGCTTGATTGACGGGGACGCTGACAAGTCCAGAAGGTCCGGGATCCATATCTGCCTCGGCCACGCAGGTGCGACAAGGATCATCCTACACCGTGACCTATTGAGCTGGTTGATGAGCCGGATCAGTATTGGCAATGGAGGGAACGTATAGAAACAGGCCCTCCCAGGGGAACGAGAAAGCATCGCCCATGCCACTCGGCTGGGGAAACCTGCTGGCGAACCGCCGGAACTTGGAGTTCGTCGCCGTCGCGAACAGATCGATCTGGGGTGTGCCCCACCGTCGGAAGAGGCGGTCCACTAGATCCTGTCGTAGTTCCCACTCGTGGCACGAGCGCAGCTCTCTGCTGAGCGAGTCGGCGATGGTGTTTTTTATCCCTGCCAGATGAAACGGCACCAGAAACATCCCTTGGGCGACGGCCCAATGCCACAGATCCTGCGCCTCCTTGGACAGGGCTGGGGATCTGGTACCGCCCTGCTTCCTGATGTAGAACATGGTGGTGTTGTCGGTGAAGGTCCTCACCATCTTGCCCTTGAGGGACGGAAGAAAGGACCTGAGGGCCCAAAACACTGCACGGAGCTCCAGGACGTTGATATGGAGGGACTTCTCTGTCGGAAGCCAAAGGCCTCTCGCGTGCAGATTTTCAGTGTGCGCTCCCCACCCTTCCAGGGAGGCATCCGTGGTCACTGTCTCCTAGTGGCCGGGGGTCTGGAAGTCCATGCCCGTCGTCAGATGCGCGCAGGTGCCCCACCACCGGATCGCTCGTCGGAAACTCTCGTCGAGTGTGATCCTCTCCTCGAAGCTGCCCGTCGTCTGGATCCAGCGCGCGTCCAGGAACTCCTGCAACGGGCGCATCCGGAGCCTGCACAGGCGGATGAGATAAATGCAAGAAGACATCATTCCGAGGAGGGACTTGATGGACCTCACCCTGGCCGCATCCGCAACCAGCATCCGCTGCACCTTGCCCAAGATGGCCCTCGTCCTTTCCTCCGACGGAGAGGCCAGAAGCGACACTGTGTCGAGCTTCGCTCCCAGAAACAGTGCGTCTTGCGCGGACACCAGGTGGGACTTAGCGTAGTTTATGGAGAATCCCAGGTCCGTGAGTAGTTGGACGGTCCTTGCCGTGTGCTCCACGGCAAGCTCCTTCGTCTTTGCTCGGATGAGCCAGTCATCCAGGTAGGGGTAGACGTGGATCCCCTCTCGGCGCAGCTGCGCCGCTACCGGTGCGAGGCACTTGGTGAACACCATGGGCGCCGACCTAAATCCGAAGGGAAGGGCTTTGAACTGGTAGTGACGCCCTTGGACCACGAACCTGAGAAACCTTCGGTGTCCCTTTAGGATGGGAATATGGAAGTAAGCATCCTCCAAATCCAACGACGACAGGAAATCGCCCTCCTCCACTTGACCCAGGACGTGTTGGAGGGTGACCATCCGGAACTTCTGTGCCTTGATGAATTTGTTCAGTCGTCGTAGGTCCAGGATGGGACGCCATCCTCCAGTCTTCTTCACGAGGAAGTATCTTGAGTAAACTCCGGAGCCCCAAAGCCTCTTTGGGACGAGCTCGATGGCGCCCTTCTTGAGCATCGCCTTTACCTCCAAGAGAAGTTGAGGGACGTGATGTTCTTTCCTGGCCACAGGGGGGACCGCGCGGGCACCTCTTTAGAAACTCGAGCGCGTGACCCTGAGCTAGGGCGTCCAGCACCCAACGGTCGGTGGAGATGGACTCCCACACACTGACGAAGCTTGCCAACCGGCCTCCCACCGGGGTGCTTCGGTGGGGGCCCGACCCCACGGCCGGTTCAATTCTGCTTCGACGAGGCTTTGCCGCCTTGTCCTCCTTGGCGATGACGGCGGGGCCCGCCTGACTTGCCTCGTCCCCTGTAAGCTTCCTGTGACGACGAACGGGCCGCTTGACGGTAGGTGGAAAATCCGCCGCTGGAACCTTTGAAGGCACCCTGTTTGCCTCCGCCGCTCCGAAAGGGCGGCCGCCATTGCTGGAGAACCCCAAGAGCCCGGGCCGTCTCCGTGTCCGCCTTGATGGCATGAAGGGAATCGTCCACTGTTTTCCCAAACAGGTTGTTTCCGTCGAACGGCATGTCCAAGACTCTGGTCTGCACGTCCTGACGGAAGTCAGTAGCCTTGAGCCATCCACGCCGCCTAAGGCACACGCCGTTGCCCAACTGGCGAAATCCAGTGTCAGCGATGTCCGTCGCAATCGTAATGGCGTGGTCCGACGCCACCTCTCCTTCCTGCAAGATTTCTAGGGCTTCCGCCCTCTTGTCTGGTAGGAAGTCCAGCAGGGGGGTCAGTTTGTACCACAACTCCCTGTCGTAGCGGGCTACGATAGCCAAGGCGTTGGCCGCCTTAACCGTCGTCGCTGCCGACGAGATGACTCTGCGTCCCATCGTGTCTAATTTCTTTCCCTCGCCTTCCGGCGGGGAGGTCGACGTAGAGGCCGGCCCCCCCCCGCTTTCTTCCTGGATGCCGCGGAGACGACCGAGTCCGGGGTCGGCTGTGCCCGAAGGCACAAGGGGTCCGCGTCCGGGACCCGGTACTTCTTCTCGTACCAATCCCTTCTAGCCAGCGTCGTGGATGGGTTCTTGAGGAGGGCGAGGCCCTCATCCCAAATATCGTCTAGTAGAGGTACAGCGAGGACCGTCTTCCTCTTGGTCTCGCGCCGTTGATAAAGGAAACCTTCCTTCTTCTCTTCCGGGCAGAGCTGGAAAAGCTCGGATGCCCTGGCGATCATGGAGTGAAACGATCCAATCTCGTCGGGCAGGGAAGCTCGGGTGGGAGGTGACGACGGAAGATCCTCATCATAAACCTCGTCTGTACCCGTCGCGGCCGTGTCAGTCCCCGTATCATCCCCACGTGTCGTGGACGGGGAGGAGGGCTGAACAAGGCGCGATGGCTGAAAAGGAGGTGGAGGATGAATCCTTCTTCTCTTAGGGGGAGGGCTCCCAGAAGGGCCTGGCTCCGGGTCCCCCATCGGGAGCGGTTCCTCCGTTGGTGGCAACGGTAGTCTCGTCCTTATCTCCAAGCATAAGGACTGTATAACCAACAAAATGGCCGCCGAGTTGTCTTGCGGCACTGGTTGAGGGGAGTCGACGGGCGGTCAGGAGCCCCGTCGGCACCCTCGACGTTCTCGTCATCTCCTACGTCGGCGTCCCTCCCGACGGGCTGGTCTTCTTCCACGCCAACGCCGTGGCTTAAGACTTCGATCAGCTCCTCCTCAGAGGTTGAGGCCGAATCAACGAGGACCTCCTGCCCCCCCTTTTTCTTCTCCGTCGGAGGTTTCACGGGGGTCCTGTCGATGGGCATGAAAGAAGACTCCCTCCGCGGTGGCAGGGAGACTCTGGGCCCCGAGGTCGCCACCACTGGTGTAGCCTCCACAGGCTGAGCCAGGGCCGCCACGACTGTCTCGATAGAGGCCTTGGCCGGGTGGATTAAGGCTTTCACCACCTTAGGTGCGCTCACCGCCTTCTCCTTGGGGGGAGGGTCACCGCCTCCCTCCCCCTCCGATGGGGCCTTCGAGCTCAACCGGGGTCTTTCCAGGAGCTTCGCCGGGTGCTCGGCCTTCCTTTTACCCGAGCCAAAGCGTTGACTCGTGGTTGATGGCACCGGGGAGGATGCGCCCTGCCTGGCGCCCGTAGAGCCCGACCGTTCGGCACTCCCGGTGCCAGCGGACTTGCGGTGCTTGGCCTTCTGTTGGACCCCCGTCGCCGGGGCGCCCTCAAAGGTCTTAGAAGACCGCTCGGACGACTTCTTCTCGCCTGACGGGCTCTTTCCTTCCAGCCAGTTGGCGAGACGTAGATGGCGGTGCTTCATGGTCCGCTCCGAAATATTGCCGCAAAACGCACAGTCCTTCTCCACGTGCGTCTTGTCCTCATGTAGGCAGTAAAGGCAAAGGGAGTGTTCGTCCTCAAAGACATTCTGAAGCTGGCATCCAGGGCAGACCCTGAACAGCTTTCCGGACGTCGAGCTTCCCTTCTCCTGGGCCATGTCCGAGATGGGCCTGAGAAACTTCTGGAGTCCTCCAAAAGCGTGGCTCGACGAAATCTTCACCCTTGAGGGGCGTAGACAAATCCGACACTGGTCCCCGTTGATCGGATGAAGAAACGGTGGAGCTTGAGGCTCTTTTGATCGAAAAAAGAGAATTTTTTTCTGAGAAAAAACATGAAAAAAGCACTAACGCTCGAGAGCAATAGCACGAGGATCCCAACACTTGAACGTGTGGTAAAAATCTGAAGATGGCTGCCAGAGGCGGGGCTTAGGTAGAGGGCAGTCATTGGCTATGGTCAGTATGACGCAGAGATCAGTGATTGGTTACTACTACGAAAGACAGATCAGAAACGAAACTGATACTGATTTTTTCTTTACCGAGGATTCCCAGCCTGACGACGGGGAATATTCATGAGCATGTGAATCCATGCCAGACCCCATGCTGGAGAAATGAGGGTTCTGCACGTAAATGCGTGGGGATGGTGTTCCATAGTTTGGACGCTTGTACCGGGAAGCTTGCTCCACCCGAATTGTGAAGTTTAAATCTCGGTATGGTCATGGTGTTAGTTTGTGCTACTCTAAGAGGTCTCGAGGTGGTGTGTGGTATGAGGTGGTTAGTAAGGTATACTGGAGCAAGTTTAGCCCTAGCTTTGTGTGTGAGGGCCAGCGTTTTCAGGGATATTCCAAGCTGCACAGGGAGCCAGCGTAGATTACGTCTAGTCTCAGATATGTGTGCTTTTTTGGGGATGTTAAGGGCAGCTCTAATGGCATTGTTTTGGACTACTTGTAATTTATTAATATTTTTGTGACTAGTGCCCAAGTAAAGGGCATTGCAGTAGTCTATTTTGGAAAGGACTAATGCTCTGGCGAGAGTGATACAATTGGGTGGGGAAATGAATGGTCTGCATGCAGTGATCAGCTTACAAAGTGTATGCAGCTGATGATGCTACACTGTTAGTTTGTTTGGAGAAGGATATGGTAGCATCGATGTAAATGCCAAGAGTGTTAGTGTTATTTGAGACTGAAATGAGATTGCCATCTATGGTAAAGGCTTTGAAAGAGGGATTAAGGTTTTTAAGTTTGGCGTGAGTGCCCAAGATGATCAGCTCGGTTTTGTCGTCATTGAGACACAAGCCATGGTGTGCCATCCATGCTTGTATGACAGAGTAGATTTCATTAAGGGTAGTGCTGTCCGTTTCGTAATCACCCGTGATAGGAATGAGTATCTGGGTGTCGTCCGCATAGTTGGTATACGTGACACCCAGATAGTCTAGGATGTCGAAGAGGGGTTTCGTGAATATTTTATAAAGTGTCAGGGACACGCATGATCCTTGCGGGACACCACAAGGTACTGGAGCAGGCTCGGCGGAGTCTGTGGGAGAGAAGACCCTCATAGTTCTGTTTGCCAGGAAGGAGCTGATCCAAGCCGTAGCTGCATTGGAAAAAGTGGGCTGCAGATTTCAGGTGGTGACAGAGTGTTTGATGGTTAACCAGGTCGAACGCTGCTGACAGGTCAAGCAGCAAAAGGAGCGCAAGTTTGCCATTGTCTTTCAGGGTTTGGATCTGGGTGGTAAGGTCAATTAGTGCAGTTTCCTTACCATGTGTCGGTCGGAAGCCTGATTGGCTGAGCCCTAGGAGATTATTTGATTCTAGGTAAGCCTGTATTTGTAAGTAGGCTGCTCTGCCCAGTATTTTTAATAAGAACGGTACAGTCGTTATCGGTCTGTAATTAGACGGGTTGGCTGGGTCAAGCGTGGGTTTTTTGAGGAGTGGAATGACCCAAGCGTCTTTAAGGTTGTCAGGAACTATTCCAGATTTGAAGGAGGCATTGATGAGGTTGGTCATGAAAGGCGCCAGATCTTGTGCAGCTGCTTTAATTATCGGGGCAGGGCAGGCATCACCTTGCAGTTTGAAGGTTTTAGTTTCCTGATGATGTTTTCTACTTCCCAAGTTGAGAGGGGTGAGAAGCCGAAAGGTTTACAGGTTGACTGAAAAGTTGTAGGTTTGTTAGGTGGCTGTTTGTGGTTAGGGTCAGCAGATAGCAAGGATTTTTTTTGCGTTGATTTTGGATTGTAGGCGAGCTATTTTATCTAATAAGGCTTTCTGAATATTACTACACCATAGTGCGTCAGTAATACATTTGTCAGTAGGGGCAATGGGGGATTCTAATTCTTTGAGTATTTTGAAAAGTTCTTTAGTGTTGGATTCCGCTTGTGTAATCCTTTTATTATAAGTGTCTTTTTTGGCGAGGAGTATGGCTTCTTTGTAGCTACTAGGGTTAGTTCAGACTTGTTAGAAGCTTTGGGGTGTTTTTTCCAGAGTGCCTCAGCGGGAAAACACTGCACAACCACGGGAGGTGGCAAGGCTCAACATTAATCATTACATAAACAACATTAAGCATCTCTTACCTCATCACCAGGCTCACCTTCAGGCAAACAGGTTGTGCAGCACTGCCTGGCCGACTCTGGCCTCCTCCCTGGAACCCCGGTCGATGCAGTAGAACCTCGTGAAGGTGTGCGTCGACCTCCACGCAGCAGCCCTGCAGATGTCCAGCAGGGGCACACCAGACAAGAACGCCGTGGAAGCAGCGATCGCTCAGGTCGAATTGGCTCTCGGACAGCCGGGCAACGGTCGGTTTGCCAACCGATGACAGTGCATGATGCAGCCGGAGAGCCATCTGGAAATGGAAGCCTTCGAGAGAGCCTTCCCTTGGCTCACAGGTCCAAAGTTCACAAACAGCTGTGATGTCTTCCGAAAACTCTTCATTCGGTCCACGTAGAACTTCAGCGCTCTAGCTACATCCAGTGAGTGCAGAGTCCTCTCAACCGGCGACGAAGGTGACGGGAAAAAGACTGGTAACACCAAGGGCTCGTTGAGATGGAAGCCCGACGGCCCCTTGGGCATGAAGGAGGGGTGCGTCCTCAGCACCACCCTCGTCTCGTGAAAAGTCAAGTATGGAGGCTTGCAGGATAGGGCCTGAATCTCTCCCACGCGTCGTGCAGAGGTGATGGCCACAAGGAACGCTGTCTTCCACGACAGGAACTTCAACGGAGCCGAATGCAAAGGCTCGAATGGCGGGATCGTGAGCCTGGTCAGCACCACGTTGAGCTCCCACGCCGGGGCTGGAGCCTTCACCGGCGGGAACGATCAGAACAGTCCTTTCATAAACTCCTTCACCAGGCAATGAGACCACAGGGACAACCGTCCTGCAGTTCTGGTGTATTGGGAAATCACTGCCAGATGTATCTTGATGGAAGCATGCGCTAGTCCAGATTTGGCCAGCGACGGGAAGTACGGTAGCACTTGAGGGGCTGTAATCCGTAAAGGGTTAATCTTCTGTGCACGGCACCAAACAGAGAACCTCTGCCACTTGTGTCCGTAGTACTTGAGAGTTGAGGACGCCCTGGCCTTTGCAAGAACCTCTCTGCAGTCAGCCTGGATATCGTACCCTCCAAACTCTAGTGCTGCAGGAGCCAGGCCTGCAAGTTCAGCGACCCCGGGTCGTAATGGAGGATGGCGCCTCCTTCTCTGGAGAGAAGATCTGTGTCCGTCGATAGTTTGACTGGGGGGGGGGACGCTGACAAGTCCAGAAGGTCCGGGAACCAGATCTGTCTCGGCCACGCCGGTGCGACAAGGATCATCCTGCACCGGGACCTCTTGAGTTGGTTGATGAGCCTGAGCAGCAACGACAACGGAGGGAACGCATACAGGAACAGGCCGTCCCAGGGGAACGAGAAAGCATCGCCCATGCTCCTCGGCTGGGGGAACCTGCTGGCGAACCTCTGGCACTTGGAATTCGTCGCCGTCGCGAACAGGTCGATTTGGGGTTTGCCCCATCGCCGGAAGAGTTGATTCACTTGATCCTGGCGTAGTTCCCACTCATGGCACAAGCGCAGCTCCCTGCTGAGTGAGTCGGTGATGGTTTTTATCCCTGCTAGATGAAAAGGCATCAGAAACATCCCCTGGGCAACGGATCCTGGGCTTCCTTGGACAGGGCTGGGGATCTGGTTCCTCCCTGCTTCCGGATGTAGAACATTGTGGTGGTGTTGTTGGTGAAGATCCTCACCACGTCGCACCTGAGGGACGGGAGGAATGACTTGAGGGCCCAGAACACTGCTCGGAGCTCCAGTATGTTGGTGTGGAGCGGCCTCTCCTCTGGGAGCCACAGGCCTCTCGCGTGAAGATCTCCAGTGTGCGCTCCCCACCCCTCCAGGGAGGCGTCTGTCGTCAGTCGCCTGGTATGCTGGGGTCTGAAAGACTGTGCCCGCTGCGAGATGCGCGCGGGTGTCCCACCATCTAATTGCTTGGCGGAATACTTCGTTGAGCGAGATCTTGTCCTCGAAGCCGCCCGTCGCTTGCATCCAACGGGCGTCGAGGAACTCCTGCAGAGGACGCATCCGAAACCTGCACAGGCGCACCAGATAGATGCAAGAGGACATCATCCTGAGAAGGGACTTTATGGATCTCACTCTGGCCCAGACGCTGCACCTTGCCCAGGATGGCCTTCGTCCTTTCCTCCGACGGCGAGGCCAGTGGTGCCACTGTGTCGAGTTTGGCTCCCAGAAACAGTGTGACCTGCGACGGAACCAGGTGGGATTTTGGGAAGTTGATGGAGAATCCCAGGTCTGTGAGCAGCCGGACGGTCTTCGCTGTGTGTTCGACTGCCAGCTCCCTTGTTCCTGCTCGGATGAGCCAATCGTCCAGGTAGGGGTAGACGTGGATCCCCTGCAGGCGCATCCGTGCCGCCACTGGAGCTAGGCACTTGGGGAATACCCTGGGCGCTGACTTCAATCCGAATGGGAGGGCCTTGAACTGGTAGTGCCGCCCTTGGACTACGAACCTGAGAAACTTTCGGTGTCCTTTTAGGATGGGGATGTGAAAGTACGCATCCTCAAAATCCAACGACGATAGGAAGTCACCTTCCTCCAGCTGGCCCAGCACGTGCTGGAGGGTGACCATCTGGAACTTCTGTGCCTTGATGTATTTGTTTAGCCGACGCAAGTCCAGAATGGGACGCCAACCTCCTGTCTTCTTTCTGACAAGGAAGTATCTTGAGTATACTCCGGAGCCCCAGAGACTCTTTGGGACGAGCTCGATGGCTCGTTTCTTGAGCATCGCCCTTACTTCTAACAGCAGTTGAGGGACGTGGTTTTCCTTCCTGGCCACGGGAGGAATTCAGGGGCACTTCTTTAGAAATTCCAGAGTGTGCCTGTGGGCCAGGGCATCCAGCACCCAACGGTCGGAGATGGACTCCCACACGCTGACGAACCTCGTCAGCCGGCCTCCCACCGGGGTGCTTCGGTGGGGACCAGACGCCCCTGTAAGCTTCTTGCGACGAAGAGCGGGCCGCCTGATGGTACGTTGAGGAGCCGCCGCCGAATCCTTTGGAGGCACCTTTCTTGCCTCCGGAGTTCCAAAAGGGCGGACACCGTTGCTGCAGAACTCCCAAGGCCCGAGCCGTCTCCGTGTCGGTCTTGATGGCCTGCATTGACTCAACCACTGTCTTTCCAAACAGATTGTTCCCGTCGAAGGTCATGTCCAAAACCTTGGCTTGCACGTCTTGGCGGAAATCCGTCGGCTTGAGCCACCCCTGCTGTCGAAGGCAAACACTGTTGCCCAACTGGCAGAAACCGGTGTCGGCAATGTCCGTGACCACCGTTATGGCATGGTCCGCCGCCACCTCACCCTCCTGCAGGATTGCCAGGGCCTCTGCCCTCTTGTCGTCCAGGAGGAAGTCCAACAGGGGGGCGATCTTTACCACAACTCCCTGTCGTAGCGGGCCACAATCGCTAGGGCCTTGGCCGCATTAATTGTCGTTGCCGCCGACGAGATCACCCGCCATCCCATGGCATCTAGTTTCTTTCCCTCGCTGTCCGGTGGGGAAGTTCAAGTCGAAGCCACCCCCCCCACCCCGCTTTCTTTTTGTCCGCTGCCGAGACGACCGAGTCTGGGGTCGGTTGTGCTCTAAGGCACAAAGGGGTGCCATCGGGAACCTGGTACTTCTCGTACCAGTCCCTTTTGGCAGGCGTCGTGGACAGGTTCTTCAGGAGAGCAAGGCCCTCGTCCCAGATGTCATCCAGCAACGGCACCGCGAGGACCTTCTTCCTCTTGGCCTTGCGCAGTTGGTAGAGGAAGCCTTCCTTTTCTTCAGGGCAGAGCTGAAAAAGCTCAGACGCCCTGGCAATCATGGCATGGAAGGAGCCAATTTCGTAGGGCGGAGAAGCCTGAGGAATCAGAGACGGGAGGTCAGTCCCGTCGTCACCGCCGCCGTCATACGTCCCCCATCGTGGCCGTGTCTGTTCTCGTGTCATCCCTCGGCACTGGGGAAGATGATAAAGGCTGAGAAGCCGTGGGGGCTGAATGGGAGCCGGATGAATTCTCCTCCTCGTGTTTGGAGGGCTTTCAGACAGACCCGGTTCAACTGGGTCGTCCGTCGGGGGTAGGGACATTCTCGTCCTCATCTCCGTGGAGAAGGTTTGGATTGCCGTCAAAATGGCCGCCGAGTTGTCTTGTGGCTCGGGCTGTGATGGCGTGCCGGGAGCAACGGTTGTTCCTCCTCCACGGGAACCACGTCGTCGCCACCCTCTCTCTCTCTCGTCGCCCCCCCTTGTCGGGATCCCTCCGGTGGGACCGGGCCTCTTCCAAATTTTCAGTCAGTTCCTCCTCAGAGGTTGTGTCCGTAATGGCCACCGCCCACCCCCCCTCTTTTTCCACAGGGGTCTTCTCGATGGGCTTAAAAGAGGATTCCCTCCGCGGAGGCAGGGAAACTCTGGGCCCCGAGGTAGCCTCCACTGGGATAGCCTCCACAGGCTTCGCCAGGGCCGCAGCGAATCCTTCAATCGAGGCCTTGGCCGGGATCAGGGCCTTCACTGCCTTGGGTGCGCCTGAGGCCTTCACCTTAAGGGGAGGGTCACCGCCTCGCTCCCCTTTGGTCTGTTCCTTTGAGATCGACCGGGGCCGCTCCAGAAGCTTAGCCGGGTTCTCGGGTTTTCTCCTCCCCGAGCCAGAGCGTTGGCTCGCGGTTGATGGCGTCGGTGAAGTTGCGCCTTACCTGGCACCGAGGAGCACGACCACTCTGCGCTACCGGTGCCCACGGACTCGCGGTACTTTGCCTTCTTTTGGGCCCCCGTCGTCGGGGCGCCCTCACAGGACATAGAAGACCGCTGTGAGTTCTTCTCACCTGCTGGGCTCTTGCCTTCCAGCCAGTTGGAGAGACGGGTCCGGCGATCCCTCAGTCCGATCTAACATGTTCATACAAAATGTACAGTCCTTCTCCACGTGCGTTTTGTCCTCAGAGGCAGTAAAGGCATTTCGAATGCTCGTCCTCCTTAAACACATTTTGTAGGTTGCATCCAGGGCAGATCCTGAACAGTTTGCCGGGAGTCGTGCTTCCCTTTTCCTGGGCCATGTTCTTCTCGTCCGCGAGGTAGGCCTCAGAAACTTCTGGAATCCTCCAAGAAGCGTAACTCGACGAAAACTAGATAAATCCAAAACGGGTCCCCGTTGATCAGAAGTAGAAACGGTGGAGCTTGAGGCTCGATTAAACCGAAAAATTACATAAATCTCTCTTAAAAAGCGCAAAATGCAGTAAAAGCTCAAGAGCACGAGGACTCCCAACACTTGAACGTGCGATAAAAATCTGAGGATGGCTGCCAGGGGCGGGGCTTAGGGAGAGGGCAGTCATTGGCTGGGGGGCAGTATGACCCAGAGACCAGTGATTGGTTACTACTAAGAAAGACAGATCAGAAACAAAACTGATACTGATTTTTTTCTTTACCGAGGATTCCCAGCCTGACGACGGGGAATATTCATGAGCATGTGAATCCATGCCAGACCCCATGCTGGAGAAGTTATATATACACATATTTATTGATAATATACACAAGGTTTAAATAAGCGTTCTTTAAAAAGCTTTATGTACTAGTAAAATGTATCAAAGTTTGGATTCAGTTTTTAAAAGACAAAAGTTGGTTAAGACTTGTTATGCTAACATGTTCCAGCACACGGACTGACTTCAGT
This sequence comes from Ambystoma mexicanum, assembly GCF_040938575.1. Taxonomy (NCBI): domain Eukaryota; kingdom Metazoa; phylum Chordata; class Amphibia; order Caudata; family Ambystomatidae; genus Ambystoma; species Ambystoma mexicanum. The sequence continues at coordinate 693,095,999 of NC_090932.1, read as the reverse complement.
AAAGGTCAGTATTGCACTTATTTCAGTTACCAATTCAGTTATTGAGTTGTGAAAGGTAAGAATTAGGTTTAGAACATACTTTCAACAATTGTAAAACAATTACAATGTCTAAAAGGGAGCCATGGTTAACTTTTATCCCAGCAATAATAGTGTCACAATTAGAAACTATGAGGGAACAAGTACGCCTAAGCCAGTAGGTTCAGAGGAGTGCCTTTAGAGAGCCGGAAAGCCAAAGTCAAAGGACAAAGTCAATAGTTCTGATGCATTTCTACTTGGATAAAGTCTTGACAAAGTTAGGAAGTTCAGAATAAATCACAGTAACTCAAGCTGTTAGGTTAGTGCAGGTGAGTTGAGATCAACTTAAAACAGTATTTTCCAAGACAGGAAGCGCAACTTCTGGCTAAAAGGTGAAAACCCCAATCCCCCATAGTACCTGTGATTCTAAGAAAAATGTTCCAGCTGGTTTCCTCCTGGCTACAGCTTGGCAGACCCTTGTTCCTGGACCTTGGTCGTGGTGACGAAAGGGGGGACATCTGGCAGGTCCTGCAGCAGTACTCAGGAGAGGGGCTCCACAGCAATGATTTCTTTTGTTTCAGCTGTACTTCAGTATTTTGGCGCGGTTTCCTCTGCGTCAATGAAGAATGAAAACTCTGGTTGGAAGAAGCTTGCTTCCTCGGTTCTGGACTCTGGATCAAGATTTCCTGCTTCTACAGGGTCCTCAGGATGCCCACGAAGATTTGGACTTTGCAAGACGATTCACTCATCAATGGTCACAGGCCCCCCCGGCCATTGGGCTTCTGCAGCTCTGGTGAGGCACAGCAAGTCAGGGGTTGCACCAAATGGAAGCTTGTCTTGAGGCTAGTTGGTCCCACCAGCCCAAGGGAGGAAGACGTCCCGTACGGTTCTTCCCAGTCGATATGAAAACAGGGTCAGCACGGCTGCAGGGATTCATCAGCACTTGCTGGTCAGGAGGGTGCTGCTGACGTCGCCTCACACCGCCTTCTTCGGATGTTGCTCTCCAGTGGTCCACTGCCTCTAGTCCCAAAAAACCTCGCTTTTTATGCAATTTCCCATTCATTCACATCCTATGCTGTCAATCGCACAGCAGGGTGGCTATCCTTCCAGAACAGCCAGCCGACCGGCCAATCAGGACTGGTTTCACTCAGGCACACCTAGAGACAAAGGACAAGTTTCGGACCCTCCCTCACGTCCTGCCTTTACAGACACAATGGAGCCTGTGCGGGCTTCAGGACTGAGGCCCGCCAAAGGCAAAATACACAAAGGGCTCAAACCAGTTTCAAATAGAGTAAAAGCCAAGAAAGAACTAAAACAGAAAATGGAAAAAAATGGTCACCGATGGGTGCTGTACTGCAGCGGAGGTTAAGCCAGCAGAAGAAATGCACACAGGTAGTAAAAGTAAACCACTGCCACCAGCCATTTAAAGTATGTTATTTTAACAAAAAATGTTACATGAGAAGTGGGAGAGGGAATTACTAAGTAACCCCCCAGCACTCCACATAGGGTAGTGCGTGCTGGTCCCACAAGGAGAAAGGAAAGTAAGCCAGGGACCATCTTATTATTCTTGGGAACGGTAGTTCACCCAAAGAAATGTATTTAAATATTAAGCAAAGTGCCAGGGACTTCTTAGAGGCACTGCACCTAAGGTGTTGTGTGTCACTATACAAAAAGCAGATGTCTATTGAGTTTGTCAGACTCCGTAAAACAGTAAAACACAACAATCCCAGTCAGGAAAAATACATCATGACGGAGTGAGAAAAAGGTCCCACTCGCTCAGGAGGAACAAATCACAAGTCCTACGTCCAGCAAAAGAGCTGGGGGTCTCTAAGGTTGAAGGGAATTAGCACAGAAATGAAAATTCTCCCTAACATAGCTCGCAAAGAGCGTGGTGTTGGAGATTTGAGTACAGAAGGCAGCAGAGATGGTGACATGATTGCCGAGAGCATACAGTTTCTTACAATCCTCATCTGGGGGGAGACTCTGACGAGGATAACAGCACTACTGCTCTTTTCCTGGATGTTTTAACAACCAGGGAATAAGGGACGGCGTGGCCCCTGCTATACAAAGGGTCTGATGGCGCGAGTGGAACATCTTTTCTACTCGAGGGTTGACTGCCCGAGTGAGCAAGGGTGTCGGGAGAGTGAGCTAGGTGTTTCTTTACCCAATTTATGAGGGGGATAGCATGGCTGACTGGGACTTTCTCCTTAAGGATGTTCTCCATGAAGTCTGGGTCAGGGACGGCTTCCTGGGTGATTTTAAAATGATCAGCCGCTTTTTTCAGAAGGTTGCTAAAAAGCATTTGGTCATCGATGGGTGACGAGTCCCTGGGTTGAGCAACAGGAGGAGCGTCCAAAAAGATGTTCAGGGTCAGGGTAAGTTGTTGAGTGAGACATGCCCTGATCAACAGCAGGGTTCCAGTCTGGGTCTTGAGAGAAAGGGTCCTGAGCAGTGTGGCCTGGGTCAGGGGCATAGCAGATGTCCTGGTCAGGGTCATCCTGGTCGTCCTGAAACACATCTATGTGGGGTTATTGTGGACGTTGTTCATCCAAGGATGCAAATTTTGCACCTGGTGAAAGGCGTCTCAAGGGCTTCTCTTGGATAGGGCAGGAATGCACAGAACTAGGTCTCAAGTATATTGTCAAACTGGCCTGAAAAGTTGATAAACTCAGCCATTCCATCCATACATGCCTCAGATGTGTCTCTAGTCCACCGAGAGGAGCCAGATTCGTCAGTAGGAGCAAAGGGCAGGGCAGTTAGAGCAGAGTCCTGCTGCAAGGACTTAGATAAAAAAAAGGGAGATGCAGGAGAAAACTCTTCAGGTAAAAGGAGGCCTTTTGGGGGTCAGCGCCATGTAAAGGGGCATTAGACAGCTTCTCCCGAAGCGTTGGGACTGTTTTAGACCAATGGGCTCATTTCTGTGCATCTTTTGCCGCTACCGCATGGAGGGCCGAAGACTTAACATGAGAACTGCTGAAACAGAGCCATTATTGCCATGTGCAGGTCGCAGAAGGCACTGAACCGCGAGGACCAGTGGGTCCCTCTGAAGTTAGACGAGGCCGTAGGCGTCCAAGGATTTCTTGATAGATCTGTCGAGGGAAGCGCGGGGTTTGTGTGCTTAGGTGTAGGTGACGCGTGTGTGCCCGTCAAAGCAACAGAAGAAATTAAGCGCAACGCGCTTAAGGGTAGAAAAAGCAATGAGACTCTTACAAGCTCCGCATGTGCGACCGACTTGATAGGCAGAAAAAAAACAATCAGGAGGGACCTCGACACATGTAGAATTTTGGGTGCACTACGCGTCACGTTAGGGATAGTGTTAGTCACGCTCATGTCGACGCCCCTTTTTTCGATCTACAGCAGGTGCAAAACTTCACGATTACCACTAGATGCCAGACTATATGCACAGTAGGCGATTCTAAGCAGATTCAAAAGCATCAAATATATACGGCCACCATAGGTTCTTATGAATGCATTCAATAACTTCCTTACCAAAACAAAATATTTGGCGCAATAGGATGTAACCATGTCACAAGAAATGTACCCTAACTTCACAAGTCCAATCCCTATGTAGAGTGGCACCTTGTGCTCAAAAGTCACAAAGCTTCCCCCAGGAAGTGTTAAGTAGGTAAGGTTCTTGTGTTGGTGAATGTCCAGAGAAGAAGATCAGAGTTACTGGTAGGTAAAATTATATTGTTATCTTGCAGGTAAAGCTGCTTTTAGACGTCATCAAAAGGCGATGGAATGGAATAACTAAAGTCCATTCTAAGGAGTACAGGAGGGGGTCAGACAAATGCTATGTGTTTACTTAGCCCCCTGACTGCAATTTTCCCAGATTACTATGCATGCCGATGGGGGTCTGTTTTCGCACTATTGGATTCCAGTGAGAGGTGGCCAGGAGCTGCGGGTGCAAGGATTATTCCAGTCGGTTCCAAAAGCAGAGTGCAACCCTTGGTGATGAGGAAATGAAGGCACCGAATCAGACCGCTACAGGACACTTCACCAGAAGAGGGAAGGCAAATTCCAGAGACGGACACCATGCACCAGCGATGGCAGACGTCCTTCCAGTCGCGGTGGAATACCTTCCAGAGCAGGATCCCTTGAAATTGTGAGGCTGAAATTCAGCAGGAAGGACTTACTCCACAAGCTGGTGACTACCAAAGTTCTGGTGACTAATGCGGAATGGCGACAGTTCTAGCGAGGTAGCCCACTGGAGAGCTCATCAGTGCACCGGGTGGTCCAGGGAAACATGGGAAGGCTCAGGATGGCTGGATCCTTGAGAAGACGTTGAGGCTAGTTGGCCCCACTAGTTTCGGGCTGAAGTACCACATGAGTGTCTTCGGATATCAGGTAGTTTAGTTTATTCATTTATATGATGCGCACCGGACCCCAGGGTTATCAGGGCACAAGCAGTACAGACAATGCAAAGCTTAATTAACAAGTTACATAGTTATACACAGAAAATATAATACAAAGTAGTGCATAGTAAAGGCATAACTGGGTACATAGGTATGCTCTATAAAAGTAGGTGGACATGGCAAATATAAAAAGAAAAATATACACAGGTATGTTCTTCATTAGTTATCATTTGCCTTGAGCCAGTTGATATAACTAAGTGTAAACCTGGGGTAGGATTGATCTGCCCTGAGATGGTGTGGTAAGGAGTTCCAGAGTTGGAGCGCTTTGACCTGGAAGCTGTCCCCCCGATCTTGGTTAGTCTGAATCTAGGAATGTTAATGCAGTTGGCATTGGTAAGTCTTGTGGGTCTCGTGGAGATTCTTCTTTGGACTCTATTTACAAGGTAACTGGGGGCAGCGTTGTTCAATGCCTTGTGTGTCAAGGAGGCAGTTTTTAAGTAAATTTTGTTGAGTGGAAAGCCAATTGTTTTGACGCCTTATGGCAGAGATGTGGGACCTTTTGGACACACCTACTGCCGCTTTAAGGGCGTTGTTTTGAAGAACCTGGATTTTTTGGGCGACAGCTTTGTTGGCGCCAATATATAGTGCATTACAGTAGTCGAGCCTAGATAAGATCAAGGCTATGGCTAGGGTAATGCAATTATCATGTGATCGAAAGGGTTTGCCCGTTCTAATCAGCTTGCATGTGTATGCTGTGGCTGAGGCCATGGTGTTAACTTGCCTAGTAAAGGATAAGGTGGAGTCAAGGTACAACCAGAGTGTTTTCACCTCTTTGGCCACCGTAATAACATTACCATTGATGATTAATGATGTGTAATTCGGTCCTAGTTTTATGTTAGCATGTGTACTCAGTATGATGAGTTCAGTTTTTTCATCCTTCAGGCATAGACCATGAATGGCTATCCATGCCTGGATGATGATACACCCTGTTCACTAAGGCCAAATCCTCTTCGTAATCCCCGGAAATGGGAGGAGCATCTGAGTATCATCTGCATAGTTAGTGTAGGTGATACCAAGAGAATCCAGATCATCAAAGAGGGTCTTGGTGAAAATGTTGTACAAGGTGGGGGAGACGCAAGATCCTTGTGGAACACTTCATGTGATGGGGATAGCGTCTGCTGCCGCTGAGGGCGGGAAGACCCTCATAGTTCTGTCATTCAAGAAGGACTCAAGCCAGAGGATTGCCTCTTTAGAAAAGTTGTCAGCCGTGTCTAGGTATCTGCAGAGGACCTTGTGGTGTACCAGATCGAATGCAGCTGAGAGGTCTAATATTAAAATGAGGGCTGTTTTCCCTTTGTCTCTCAGCTCATCTACCTGTGCTTTCAGGTCAATATTGGCCATCTCTGTTCCGTGTTGGGGTCGGAAACCTGATTGACGAGCTCCCAGGAGTTTATGCTCTTCCAGAAATGTTTGGATCTGGAGATAGGCCACTTTGTCGAGGATCTTGATCAGAAAGGGTACGGTGGTGATGGGGCGATAGTTGGTTGGAATTAGCGGATCTAGAGTTTTTTTTTTTAAGGAGTGGGTGCAACCATGATTGTTTAAGATTAGCTGGGACAGTTCCTGAGGAGAATGAGGCATTAATCAGTTTGGTGATAAGCTGAGCCGGACAGAGGTCACCCCAGCAGTTGGAGGGCTTGAGTGATAGAATTACTTTCTCAGCCTCAAGGGTAGAAATTTTGGAGAAGTTGAAACGGGGGGTTGGGTTAGTGAGTGTGTCTTTGGGAGGGCATTGGCGGCGGTGTGGTTAGGTGGGTGGTTGATCGATAGTTTTGAGATATTTTGTTTTGATGGGTAGTTATTAAATTTGTTAAGGCCTGTTGTATATAAGAGCATCACGTTTTGTCCTTGGTGCAAATTTCAGGTGTGTTGATGGGGGATTCAAGTTTTTTGAGGATGGAAAAGAGTTCTTTGGTGCTGGAGTTGGCCCTAGAGATGAGTTTGTTGTAGGAGTTGCGTTTTGCGAGGAAGATCTCTTTTTTGTATTGCAATGAGTTTTATTTGGTTGGCGGTGGTTGGGAGGAGTCTCCATGTAGTTTCCCAGCTCCTTTTTAGAAGTCTAAGGTCTTTGAGTTGGGGAGTGAACCATTTATTGAGGTGTGCTTTAGGTTTGCTAGGTCTGAGTTTCAGGGGTGAAATGCTGTCCAGTGTGGTAAGCATTATTTTGTTGTATTCCTTCACAAGTATGCTTGGGTCAAGGTTGTCATCTAATCGATTTAAGGTGGGTAGGATAGCTGGTATTACAGTGTCTCTGGTTATGTTTTTTTTAATTTAAGGTTGGACAGGGGGGGGCGGCGGGTATAGTGGGCAAGAGTGGTCTAGTAGTGAGGAGTGAGAAGGACAGGAAAAAATTGTCAGTTCAGGGATAGGGGGTAATAGCAGTAATATTGGCTGTGCAATTGTATTCTGCCACCCAGTCCAAGGTTCTTCCTTTAGCGCGAGTGGGCTCATTAACTTTTTGGGATAGTCCTAGTTCAGCTAGTGAGTTGGCTATAATTGTGGCCTGTGTATCAAGGGGGTCATTAAAACCTAGGTTGAAGTCGCCTAGGACTACTCGTTGGGATGTAGTTTTAAGATTGTCCAAGAGGAGGGTAAGGATGTCCGCCTCAAAGGTTCCAATGGGCCCGGGAGGTCTGTAAATGAGATGGATTGTTAGTGTTTGGGAGTCAGTTAGAGGGAGTTTGGCTGTGAGGGTTTCACAAGAGAGTAAGTTATGGGTTTGGGCAAGTCTCATAGCAAGAGTGGGTTTAGAGATAATGGCAATTCCTCCACCTCGTGCATTTAATCCATCTTGTCTAATTATAGTGTAACCATCCGGGACAGCTACAGCAAGTAGGGGTCCTGCAGCCTCATGCAACCAGGATTCCATGATGGCTAGGAAGTCGAGATTGTTAGTTATTATTAGGTCGGCAATGTCGGTAGCATGTGCTGTTAAAGACCTTGCGTTTATTTGTGCTGCTTTAATTTGAGGAGCAGGTTGAGATTTGGTAATGGTGGAAGGTGATGGCCTTTGGAGGGGGCTCCTCGAATTATTAGCGATGTCTGGTTTAGTTGCGATATGGTCTAGATGAGTGATCTTAGTATTTGTCTCATTTGGGTATTTTGCGAGTAGAGTGGGGGCTAGTTCTGATGTTGACAGGAGGTAATGATCTAGCAAGTGGGTAGTGTAGTCTGCTGAGGCGTGCGCGGAGTCTAGCGTTTCTAGTCGCTAGGGTGCAGGGAGTGCTAGCGTAAACATTAGTTCTGAGGTTCCCCGGATTGGTAGTTAGTGAGGGCTTGGTACTTATTGGGTGGGACATGATTGCTGAGATTTGTAGAGTGGCTAGCAGGAGAGAGAGTAGGCGTAGGTTGGTGAGGTCTCTCTAGGCAGTCACCAGGACGAATAAGCTAACTTTGTGTAATACTGTGACACAGTGGGGCGCAGTCAGTGGCAGGGCTGCAGGTTTTCCAATACAGGCAAGGCTAGGTGTAGTTTACCAAATGCAAATACGGGCATAGGCTAGATGCGATATTTGTAAAAGGGCGCAGCATTGACTAGATACAAAATTCAAAATGCAAGCACGGGCATAGATGTATTCTTTGTGGATGGGCTGGAAGCGAGTTTCTTAAAATGGGAGAAAGGCACAAGCTAGGCACATTTACCAGAGTTTTTTTTAGTGGCATAGGCTTGGTAGAGCAAGGAATGGCTAGCATAGGTACATATATAATAATAGGTGAGTAACTAATAGTAGGTCTATGGCACTATAGGCGGCACATATAGAAATAGCATACATATCTGGGGATAGTACAGGGGTTAAATACGGTCGATGTTGGCCGTTTGGGTGCAGGCGAAGCAACTCAATAGGTATGGTACAATACGGATATGCACCACAGGCACCAATGAACAGCGAGGCTGACTGAAGCAAGATGGCTGCTTGTAGTTTGGAGCCTACAACGCCATTTTCGATTGGGACACCATGTATATTCTTACAGCGATGAAGTAATGACACGGGTGCAGGCGAGCTGCAATGTTAACATACACGAATCATATTCCAGATATAGCCCGCAGGCTTACCTTAAGGGCAAAGGTGTCTCTGTGCTGCTCCAACAGCACGGATTGCTGTTGGGGAGCTCCTGCTCTGACCCCGGTGTGCACCATAAAGTTCTGGCGTAGCAGTGAGGATCATTAGGGGTGGGAGTTCCGAGCCTGGGGGAAGAGTAGTCAGTATGAGCTCAAATGGTTGTGGGTAGTTGTAAGTGGTTGGTCATAGGTGACCGCAGGTCCGCAGCGTCCCGGGGCAAACAGGGGAGGAACAGGGCCTTTTCCCTCAGGCCTTCTCCCGCAGCTGGCTTCCGCCAACCGGTGTAGGGGATTGGCTCAATATCAAGCAGGTTGCTTTGCAACCAAAGGCAGCCTCGTTTTCGGGCTGCGCTGCGCCCGCCATTTTAGGGTCAGGCAGCATGAAATGAGACAAAATGAGGATTGTCACAATGGTAGTGTGCAGGTACGCCGGAGGGGCTCTGGTGTGCAACAGGGCTCGGAGGGCAGGCCCAGTAGGGGTGAAGGAGGCTATTTAGCCATGCGATCGGCTCACCAATGCAGTTGCTTTTGTAGATGCTGCTTAATGTAGGTCAGGCAGCATGAGTGCGGTATTAGAGTGGATTCTTCTGGTATGCTCGTGAGGAGCTGGGGAGGGCTCCAACCCTCTCACCCTTCCAGGTGAGCTGATGCAGCAGAGTGGGGCTCACTGGGGAGGAACAGGGCCTTCTCCCAAAGCCGGCTTCTGCCTACCGGTGTAGGGGATTGGCTCAGAATCAAGCAGGTTGCTTAGCAACCAAAGGCACCCTTGTTTTCGGGCTGCGCTGCGCCCGCCATTTTAGGGTCAGGCAGCATGAAATGAGACAAAATGGAGGATCTTCACAATGGTAGTGTGCAGGTACGCTGGAGGTAGTGCACAGGGCTTCATCAGGCAAGGCACAGGAAGGGATGTCGCGCCTCTTCAGAAGACTTCTGCAGATCTTCAGTCAGCTATTCATCTAGTCTACAAGGGATTCTTGTTTCAAAAGCTGATCTGAAGAAATGGTGCAGGAGTCCTCTTACCCAAAATCTCGCATGGAAGCAAGTCCAAGCCCACCAATCCTAAGGATCGGCACAATTCAGAGACAACTATTGGTTTCACTCAACCAATAGACTGACTTCATGGATGTGGAATGGGATCAGACAGTCCCACCCCCTTCCTGGGCACCAGACAGACAAAGAGACAGACATGCGCAGCACTAGCCCGGAAAGCAGCAGCTTTCCCAGGCAAGTGCATGATTTTATATGGGATTTCCTGACCTAGCAAGACAGGAAGCAAGCCCAACTATAATATGGCCAGAAAACTAGGAACAATCTCGTGGCCCATTTTAGGGCACTAGCCACATTTCGTATCCATACGTGGTAAACGCGAATGTGCAAGCTAGAAAATAATGAAAAAAATTGTAAAAATATATCTGCTACAACCAGCTTGTCTTTAGGCACACATAAAACTAACCAAACATCCAAACGCTACAAAGCTAAGGCGATACAAAAGTATCCCCATTGCACTGCATTGTAAGATGCTGTGTGCAAGGTCAAAAATGTAAAAGATGAAAAGGGAAACTGTTTCCCAGTACTGATAGTCTGAAGGGCTGACCAGTTTTCCTAGAATACATGAGTAAACAGCAAGGGAAATTAAGCTGAAGGCTTTACTTCACATCAAAAAGTCAGAACAGGTTAAAAACAAAGCAAAAAGATTGGGAGTCCATAGAAACTATGGAGGGGAAGTTTCCAAAAGAAATCTTTCCTGCTCCATGCCAAAACGAGACTATACTGCTTAGAGAAGGTGTGCAATCAGGGCCATGCAGCGGTCTGGGAAATGTCTCTAACCGGTACACCAGTCTGCAGGTTAAGGAGGCCGCCACACCACTTGAAGACTGAGCCTGTACACCATGGTACAACTTCACTCCCTGCCGTCTGATAGTTCGTTCTGTGCTTTTCAGAATGCTAACGAGAGATCGTCTGCTTAGTCAATGCTCAATCCAACCTGGATTGTGAGAATGTAAACAGCTGGTCCCTGGCAAGAAACTAAACACTCTACGGGCTCAGCTTATGGAGTTACTCCACTTCCCTGGATCGGGGAGGTGGCAGAAAGAAAACTGGTAACTCCATACTCTGGGATACATGAAATTCCAAGAACACTTTTGGATTAACTTGGGCCAGACATAAGAAAAGTTCTCCCTAAAGAATTTAAGAAAAGGTGTCTCACACGAGAGTGCCTCAAGTTTTCTCATGTGCCGAGCTGATGTGATGGCCACCAAAAAAGCTTTTTTCAGTGAGAGTAGTCTGATGGATACTGAATGTAAAGGCTCAAAGGGAGCAGTCATTAGAAAAAAACTAAGAACCCTTTTAAGGTCCCAGGCTAGAACAAATGCATTGGGGGCAACATATTTATAAGGCCCTACAAAAATTGGTCCCCAATTGGGATGGTGAGAAGGGAACCTTGCCTATGTGATCTCTTCATCGATAGGGCAGCCAGGTAACCTTTTATTGTGCCTATTTCAAACTCTGCCTGGCTATGGATAAAAAATTTCAATGACTACAGAGAAAGGTCAGCCGCCCTGCCTCATACCATTCTTCAAAAGGTCTACATTTGCTCTCCTAGATTGATCTGGTAGAAACTCTGCACGCAGACAGGAGCACCTTCTAAAACCTCGTCCTTCAGGTGCCAGCCTTCATACCTCAACCACTCAAGAGCCATGCATGTAGGTTGAGATACTCTGGGTAAAATACCTGTTCGACTGAGACGAGAAGTCTGTCCTCTAAGGAAAACAGTGAAGTGGGCAAACATCCAACTCCAGAATGTCTGGGTACAACATCTTTCTCGGCCGATTGTAAAGTACAGAACTTTCTCCCATCTGGAGAGCCTACAGGATGACTGGGATTGGAGGGAAAGTATAGTGAAGGTCGAAGACCCACTCAACCAAAAAAAGCATCCTCCAATGCCCCCTCAGAGGAAATTCCCTAGAGCAGAACTGCAAGGACTTGCATTGTCCTAGGTCACAAACGGGACCACGACAGGATTTCCCAAAGGTTGAAGATTGCTGAAATGACCTCCGGGCAGATCTATGACTCATGTGAGACTGTACTCTACGTACTCAGAGCTTCTGATAAACAGTTCACCATTCCTGCTATATCAGCAATTGAGATCTTGTACTCTAGCAACCAGAAACAAAGCCGCTTAGCCTCTCCTAACACAGGAGGAGTAAGCGCAAATCCACTTTGCTTGTTGAGGTATTGCATGGTTACTGTGTTACCAGTCAAAAGTAGGACATTCTTCCTCTGAGGAAAGACATGAAAGCTGTCGGGGTCAGCCAGACTGCTTGCAGCTCTTGCTGAATGATGCACACATTAAATTCCACCTGGGACCAAAGCCTGCTCAACTGCAGAACCCCACAATGAGCACCACAGCCTTTCAGAGAAGCATCTGACTACTTGAGCCACTACACAAGGAGCCCAGACCGCACTCCCCACCCCTCCTGAATTTCCCATCCAAATATTGAGGACTGCTCCAATGAACTGGAGCAGTTGTGCTGGTGTCAATTGTTCAGAAGAAATGAAACTACACGTTGATTTCGAACATGCTCATTATTTCATCAGTAATCCCAGACAAACTTTGGTTTCCTGTAAAGCATCAGAGAGTTAGCGCTCTAATCGTTCTTCCTCGGTCGGAGATCGAGCCCTGCATGTACTGTCACTATGCACTTACAGTAAGTGTACACATAATGGACAAGTGACACAAACTAACGAAAAGGACCATGGCCCAATGTTACCCAGCTGCGACAGAAACAGAAATAGAAGACCATCACAGAGCAGAGCGGGAGAGCACCAGCGGATATTGGTGACTTGCACATAGGACTCCACGTTCCCGGCACCTGAACGCCACTCTAAGGTAACATGGCAGAATGTTCACACTGCCTGTCTAACACATTTCCACATTGACCTAGATACACTTGTACTAATTCTATGTGATATCCATGGTTTTCAGTGACAACGTGACTGAACAGTACACATGCGACAAACTGACAATTTTTTGATAAAACCATAAGAAAGCGAGTGCTTTCTTTGTTTTCAATGTAAATGGATAATCTTGACCGTGGGATATGGTAGATTTACTAGTCCTTTTGTCCTACTTTTGTCTCCTTGGTAAATAAGCACCAGGAGACTAAAGAGTATAACATATTAGCATGTTTCCTTCAAATTTAAAGTTTATCAAAAATAATAAGCATACACAGGTCAAATATCCCTATATTACTAAAGGTACTTTGTTCTTTTTGTTGTAGAGAATGATCCCAAAACCTGAAGACATATCTACATCTGAAAGGTTAACATGTTGAAACTAGTTAGAGTCGTAACGTATGTATAACTCTGAGCTCAGAAATGAAAATGACACAAGTTTCCTAAAGTTGTCTCGACTAGTAGACTTTTAAAAAAACAATCTGTTTACCTAAGCAGGCAACAGATTTTGGATAGAACTAATAAAATGAGTTTCTTTACCCCTATGGGCAATAGGATTTACCGACAACAAACCCAAATGTTGGGATAGTATTTACTTGCATTTCATGCACTTTAGCAGTTTGCACTTGTTAACTTCTGGTGGGGTACATAGATACATACACTATGCTCTCTAAGCGCTGAATGATTTTAATGCTGTAGGGGCTCATTACAACAATTGCAGTAATTCCAGCGGGATACCGGAAAAATACCCCAACCGTCTCCACTGTCTGATATCCCGGTATTAGAGCTATTACGGACGGCGGAGACAGCGGTAACTTCCCATTCAATGGAGTCCTATAGGACTCCATGATATGGGATTGCGGGAATGACAGGCACTGGTAGTACTGGTCCCGGTGATTGAGGCATTTCTTTGCCAGTAGAGACCTGATCTACAGCAGGTCAGGCCTGCCAGTAGATCAGAGCCCCCACCAGTGAACTCTGGTTTCTATGGTCTGGTAAAATTGCCAGTGCCAATTTTGGACCACGCCACAGTGGTGGCCCGTATTCAAGCCACCGGCTTCCCAGCCCTGCCCCAGAGGCACTGAAAACTGCAGGACGCTTTGCTGCAAGGTGCAGCAATTCAGCAGGCAATTTCCGCCACCATGCCCAACTAATTTGATGATAAATCCTCTGCAAAGTGATCGCTCTCAACGGTCTCAGACACCTTGAAGGCTGTTATTTGGGAGGAGTAAATTACATGTGCTGCAGCGCTCCGCAGAACCTATATGTTGCAGCAAGTGCATTTAGAAGACAGAGTTCAAGCATTAGAGCACTAGAAGGGGCACACAAGATCTGTAGATCCAACAAAGCATGGCGGTACCTCAAAAAAAGCAAAATTCCTGCTGTACAAGCTCCATTGCACACCAAGTAATTTTATCATATAAACACAGCAAAATGGCAAATCAGCTTTTGGTGTATACGCTGAAAAAATGACACGTAACATCCAGGGACTGAGGGGGCCCAGATGGAGCTCTGAAGGTCTCGGAGGAGGACAAGCTAGATGTCATGCTAGAGCACCAAAGGCGAGATGGCGAGCACCCCGATCAGGAGTAACATGCAAGCGCAATATCTGGCCACTGTCCACTCCCCTGTAGTCTCGCTGGGAATGCTGGACCCCCTCAAACATTCCATCTCCCCTGAGGCAGTGGCAGCAACTATAAAGTCCCTGAAGTATACAGTGCCAGGGCCTGATAGCATCACGGCCTGAGTCTATAAAATCTACGCCCACACCTCAACTCCCTGACATCTTTAACTCAGGTTGTATTTCAGCATCCATGGAGGAGTCTTTAACGGTGCTAACTCCGAAACTGGGAAAGGACCCGAAAGACTGCAGCTCTTACAGGCCCAGCACATTGATGAACAATGATGCGAAAATCTTCTCTAAGATCCTAGTCTCAAGACTTTCGGGGGTCCTGTGAAACTAGATGCAACCGGATTAGATTGGTTTCATAACAGGACGCACCAACCACAATAATATCAGGCGCATCCTGAACCTTATCGAGAGCGCTACACGGGAGGGAATGGAGATGGGCGTTGTGTAGTTGGATGCCCATAAAGCGTTCGATCTGGGGGACTGGGGATATACAGACAGGGTCCACACCCATTACGGGTTTGGCAGAACTTTAGGAAATGGGCCTTGGCCAATTATAAGCAGCCTACGACTGAGCTTAGAATCAACAGGCGTAGGGTCCCTAAACTAGAAATTTCACAGGGCACTCGGCAGGGCTGCCAACTGTTTCCCCTAATTTTGGCACCATCAATGGAACCCTTCAGTACTAGGATCTGGGTGAGCCTGCAAATAAAGGGACTCCAGGTGGTGGGTCGGGGGGTGTGTACCACTATATTGATATTGTATTTATATTGCGCTTGTACACATGTTTCAGAGCGTGACAAGGCAAGGGAGGGGAACAAATGAGAACAAAACGGTCTTACTAAGTTAGTGACAATGAGAACGTGCAAGTGCATGGGTGAGGGAAGGGGGAGAGAAGTGGAAAGTGCAGAGCAAAATAAAAACAGATAAATAATAAAAATAAATAATAAAAGGCAACAAACAGCAGTAGTGGAGCCAGCAAGTGGCAAATGCTGGGTTTAATGCAGCAGACAGGGTGGCCTGTTAGTGCAGATTCAGAACCCAGTGCAAGGGGTGGCCCTGATGGCAGTGCAGGTGGGTGGCAGGGTGAGCAGGTACCTGAAGCCAGGGGGTAGGCCAGGTGCACGGTGCAGAGAGAGAACAGATCAGCAGGGGAGAGGGGGGAGAAGGCAGAAGCAAAGAGAAAGGTCTTGAGGTGCTTCCATAAACCGGAGTGAACTGGGTTGCCCAGCCCTTTATGATGAGTAGCAATACCCTGGAGATGGATAGGGATGCAGATTGTATTCCTACATCAATAATCAAGACGACTCAGGTAGTTTGGCAAAAGGGAGTGTTTTAATGTCAAATATCTAAAACAGGGAGTACAACGAACATCAGCACTCACTCGATCCTCTTACTCAACTTATTAATAAAAACTGAGGTTAAATCATCCAAAATCATCACCAGTGACGTGCTGACCTGCGTCACTTACCCACGTCATCCTGCATGGCAAACTACAAAACCTATTGAGGAAAGTGATAGGCTCCAAAAGAATATCTAAGTATAAATTCCATATCAGTATAGAACCGTGAATGAGAGTGATAGGGTATTTAACATCAGGTGGGGCAACTAAACCCTCCCCTCAAAAAAGCCACTATGAACGCCACTAAATACACAACGTTACATTGGCTACACAAACTATAGGACCCCTAATTACGCGGTCCTCTACAATTGGTTGGCTTCTAACCCCCATCAGTACTTTCCACCTACGTCTAGATGCATGCAGACTGAACATTCAGGTGCTGGTGAGCTCGTCTTAAAACTAGATTCCACCCAATTAATATATCAATTCATCGCCTCAATGGTCCAGTATCAATTAGTGCTTTGATGCTTGGCCTTGAGTTTGTACTGTGCTCTGAGAAATGTAGGTAGTGTAGGCACATCCTGCCCTTGTGCGTAGGAATGACCATCTCAATCGGCCAACGTCCTCCTTCCACGTGACTGGACACCAAGAAATCGAGCCTTTTTGTGTATTTAATATTATTTTCTAATAGTGCTCTGATGTCTTTTGTTTTGCTCAAGCCTTCTAATCAGGAGTCTGTTCTTTCACACGATTTGTATCCAATGTCAGCCAATTCCAGTTCTGATAAGACCTTGGCTTCTTGGCTCATCCAACTCCTTCTGCTAAGATTCATTTGGAATTCAATTTGCTTTTTTACTGCGACACACTGAAATGAGGCCTTCTTGTTAATGTTCAGCACTGCTTATAATACGTAGGGGAAATATATATATATATATATATATATATGATACATTACTTGCCGTAATCATATTTCTGATGCTTGTATCTACTTAGATTCACATGCCGTGCATAGGCCGACATCTAGTGGAAGCTGCAGAGTATTACAGTTTGTTTTTCGAAACTCGGAAATGGGCGTCGACACAGGGCGTGCCAGTAATACTATCCCTAGTGTGATGTCCACTGTACCCATGATCCCTCATGCGTGTGGGACCCTCAGATTGTATTTTTTCTGACATGAGGAGTAGCGGGAGTACAGATTACCAAGCAGATAGATGAACACAAGCATCCATGCGCCTTCTCTCAGAGGGGAAGGAGGACGGGCACATGTGAATCTAAGAAGATACAAGCATCCGAAATACGATTATGGTGGGTAATGTATCCCTTCTGAGGCTTGTGGAATCTGCTTAGATCACATGCTGTGCCTAGATTAGCGAGCAGCGTTAGGAGGTGGGATGTGAGAAGGGTCATGAGCAAACAGGTGTCTTAGAACCGCTTGTCCCACTTGAGTATTTGTCTTGGAATGAGTGTCCATGCAGTAGTGCTGAGTATAAGTGTGAATAGAGCTCCAAGTAGCTGCCTTGCAAATGGTGTCAATGGGTACATTTTGCAATGAAAGCCAGAGTGGCCCCAGTGCCTCTTGTACAGTGGGCTCTTGGCATAAAAGGCGGAGTTCTTTCAGAAAGGGAGTAACATAGCTGGGTACAATTGACTATCCACTTCGAGATGGCACGTTTAGAGACGCAATCTCCCTCTCTGCCTGTAGCTACGGACACAAACAGTTGGTCGGTTTTTCTTAGCGGCCTGGTCTTGTCTACAAAGTAGAGGAACGCTCTTCGCACATCTAGAATGTGTAGTTTCACCAAAGTAGAGCTTTTGGGTTATTCGAAGAAGGCTGGAAGCTCAATGGACTGGTTAACATGGAATTTTGAAATGAACTTAGGTGAGAACCTAGGGTGTGTTCGTAGAACCAGTTTATCCTTATCAACAGTAAAGAAAGGATCCTGCACTGACAGAGCCTGAATTTCACGGACCCTTCTTATGGATGTAACGGCTACTAAGAAGGCAGTTTTATAGGTCAGGTGTTTGAGACTGGCTTTATGCCTGGGTTCAAAGGGTGGGCCCATGAGTTTAGCAAGCACCACATTAAGGTCCCATCCTGGTGGTGGGTTCGAAATTGGAGGGTGGAGTCTCTTCACCCCTTCCATGAAGGCTTTAACCACTGGTACTTTACACCACAAAACCTTGTTATGGGAGGTGGTGTAGGCTGACAGCGCCGCCAGGTGTACCTCGAGTGAGTTCAATACCAACCCTGCATCCAACAGGTGGTGCATGTAGGTGACAATATTGGAAGGAGTGCAATCAACCGGGTTGATTTGCTTATTCTGGCACCAGATAACGAATCTCTTCCATTTATCAAAATAACAGTACCGCCTGTTTGGTTTCCTAGATTCCTTTAGGATGTCCATGCATCTCTGTGGTAAGTTGAGATGCTCAAACTATGACTTCAGGAGCCATGCTGCTAAGTTCATTGAGCTGGGTTGAGGATGCACTGTTTGATCTTGGTGCTGGGATAGTAGGTTGTGCCAGCACGGGAGTCTGATGGGTTTGCACACTGCTAGTCTGCGTAGGTGTGGGAACCACCGTTGCCTCGCTGACATGGGAGCAACTAGGACGAGCATCATCGATTACCTGTGCATCCTTTTGACCATCTTCCTCATGAGAGGGGTTGGTGGAAAAGCGTAGGCAAACATCCCTGACCAGTTCATCCACATGGCGTTCCCCTTGGAGTCTGGCAGAGGGAACCTGGATGCGAATCCTGGGCATTGCCTGTTTTCGCTTGTGGCAAATAGGTCTATAGTGGGGAAACCCCACTGTGAGAAGATGTCTTCTATGACTTCTCCGTGTAGACACCATTTGTGTTCTTCTGGGAGGGGATCTCTGCTTAAAGCATCTGCTAGTGAATGGAGATCCCCTGGAACATGTTGAGATGACAGTTAAATGTTCCGTCTGAGTACTCATGTCCAAATTTTCTCGGCAAGCCTGGACAGATTTGGCGAACGAGTCCCTCCCTGTTTGTGTATGTAAAACATTGCTGTCGTACTGTCTGTTCGGATCTGTACTGACAGGTTCAACAGGTAGGGTTCGAACGCCCAAAGCGCTCTGAAGACTGCCAGGAGTTCTAGCAGATTGATATGATTCTTGGCCACTGTGTGAGACCAGAGACCCTGAGCTGTGTGGTGGAGGAGGTGTGCTCCCCACCCTGACAGGGGCGAGTCTGTAGGGACTACAGCTTGTACCTCCGGATTGTAAAAAGGGTTTCCCCTTTGACAGGTTCTCTCTTGTCCACCAGTGCAGACTTTGTACAAGTGTTGGCGAAACGACCACTAGATCGTCCCACTAACCAGTTGCCTGAGACCACCGTTTCGCCAACCATTCCTGCATGGGTCGCATGCGCAGGCACGCGTGGGGGACCAAGTAAATACATGACTCCATCATGCCTAGCAAACGCATCACTTTGCGCACCCTTATCTGGCGACTGGGCTGATATAGAGGAATTTGCAGTAGCAGATTCCGTATTCTTTCCTCTGATGGAAAGGCCAACCCCTCTTGAGTGTTTAGTACAGCTCCTAGGAACTGCTTGGAGGTGCATGGCACCAGGCTTGATTTTATCTTGTTGATTGAAAAACCCAATTCAAAGAGGAGGTCGATCGTTCTTTGGATGTTTGATCTGCAAATTATTGGGGTCTCGCCCATGATGAGCCAGTCGTCTAGGTAAGGGTACACTGGGATTGGCTCCCTGCGTAGGTGTGCTGCCGCCACCGCCAGTACCTTGGTAAATTCCCTTGGAGCCGAGGCTATACAGAAGGGCAGCACCTTGAACTGGTAGTGCTGACTGTCCACCGTGAAGCGCTAGAATCTTCTGTGCCCTGGGAACATGGAAATATGAAAATAGGCATCTTTCATGTCCAATGTTGCCATGTAATCCCCCATTTTTAGGAGGGGGATTACTTCTTGGAGAGTAGTTATGTAAAATTTTGGGGCTTGACCCACTTGTTTGCAGGGCGTAAGTCTAATACAGGGCGCATTGTCAAATCTTTTTTTGGCACAAAGAAGTAAGTTGAATAGATACCCTTGTTTACCTGGTTGCCCGGGGCGAGAAGTTTTGACTATTTCCTCGAGGAGGATCTTTTTTTATTATTATTTATTTATTTACAAGTATATACAAAAAACAACATCAAAGTACAGAAGAATAATAAGCAAAAAACCGGAACAAAGTCATTGAACATATTCCAAATCTTTTCATATGAAGACAACTTACATTTCAATTTGTAGATCAATTTTTCTGTTCTCGACAGACCATGCATTTCCAGAACCCATTCCTCAAATGACGGAGGAATCCACTTTTCCATCCTCGAAGGATCAACCTTTTCGCAACAATGGTTGCTCTAAAAAGCCATTTTTTGAGGGCAGAGCTGACATCAGCCAGCCCAGAATCATCCCCCAGGATCATTGTCTTAAAGTCCAGGACACACCCTTCACCCAAAATTCTGACACACACATCACAAATGTCGATCCAGAGGATGATCTTCTGGTGGTCCAGTGAATGTATCTTTTGACGTGGAGGGTGGTTGCGGGGGCACTCTAGCTGTTGCGCTCACCTGGTTCCCACAGGGGCGTCGATCGGACCTGGACAGCTGTGGTCTCCACCAACGGGATGCGTAGTGCCGAGATGACTGTCTGGACTGGCCCGCCTAATCTCGTCTGCTTGATCCGTAGAAGTGTTCTCCTGCAAGTGGAGAAAGGGATTTAGCCACCCGTGGATATGAGTGATAGCCCCCTCCCACTGTTCTCGTTCTCCCTTCTTGTCACCTCCGATATCCCCTTTTAGGAACCTCACCATATGTTTTTAAATGATGAGCTCTCCATCCTGCGTGGACTGCAGGGGCGCGTTGATGCCAGTTACTTCACTGGTTTGAAGGCGTGGGAGAGTTCCGGAGAGTATGGACTCTGAGGTTCCTGGCAAGGTTCAGTAAGTATCAAGTTCATAGAGTTCAATATGTCCGATGATTCACTCTTGTTCCCCCCTTCCTTCCTTGCCTTGCAACTAAGATCGTGAGAAGATACCCCTCGTGGCAGTTGGTGGCGCTCATGTAAGAGTCTGTATTACCCGACGCCGTCCGGTAAATGTTGCCAGTGATTAACATGTTGTTTTCTCTCTTTGCAGGTGCGGCACATGAAGATGTGGCGAGTTATAGAATAATGCCTCCGGTGGTAATCAGGTAAGTCTATGATAAGTGTTTTATTTGTTGGTTTTTCTCTGCTCACCTTGTGGTTTTCTTTTGTCCCTCAGGTGCCGGAGTTTGGCGAAGAAATGATGGAGGCAGCGCCGAATCGAAAGATGCTGCGAGGACTAGTGAGTATGGCGCGGCGCTGCAGCTGGAGATGCGACGCGTACAGAAATGATGTTCTTTCCAGGTCCGGAGGCGAGATGGATCCCAAATCAGGTGAGGAATTCGAAATTGTTTTTTAATCTTGTCCTTTTCTTTCCTCTTGGTTTTAGGAGCTCCAGATTCGAGGCGGGCGTGGCAGAAGACTGGATGCAGACTGCAGGCACGGTGAGCGTTACGCTGCTGGATGCAGAACAACGCAAAGCGTGTGCTGTTGTTCGGGCGTGGTTTAAATAACCTCCAAAGTAGTTCCAGGTAAGAAGTTCACTAGAACCACGCCCGAGTAAAAAATAGTCCCTGTAGAAAAATAGTCCCATCCAGGCCTCACGTTGGTTTGGACTCACTAGCAGCATGGTCTGCATCAAGTAAGTAAAGTCTATGTTGGGGTTTTAATAAGTATCTGGATGCCTGCTTCCGGAGCTGATGGGCTTGGTCCTGATGCCCGGGGTTAGGCATCATGACACTAGCAGTTCGATGCAGTATCCTGCGCACACTGTGGACAGCACCCATCTGTCCGATGTGATCCCTTCCCATGCTTGGGTGAAGTTGGAAATGCGCCCCCCCTACTGGGGATGCATGGGAAAGGACCCTGAGCAGAACGTCACCGCTCTGCGGGTGGCGTACCACCTCTGCCGGGGCTGCCTCTACCTGTACTACAGCACCTCTTGTTACCTCTGCCATAACTTTGGGTAGTCTGCTGGTTGCCACCCCATGATGTACCCTGTCCCTGTGCATAATTGGAGCCCCTCTGGGAATTTTGGCCGCGTGAGCGACAAAAATTACTATTCCCTCTTTGATTAGTGGGCTTATTCATCAATTGTCCTAGGGACTTTAGAGTATCATACTCGTCTTTGGCAGTTTTTAGTGCGTCCTCCACCGCTTTGCCAAACAAGACATTCGGTTCCACCGGCATGACAATAAGGGTTGCCTGGGTCTCGGGTTTAAACCCTGACTGTTTTAGCCAAGCATGCCTTTTAATGACAGTGCTCTCTATGAGCCGGCCTGCATCATCTGCGGCATCAAAGGTTGTCTTCAGAATGCAACGGGACACGGCTCTACCGTCCGACGCGATCTGGGCCAACTGACCCTTTAGTGGTTCCGGTGCGGAGTCAATGAGAGCAGCTACCTGCTCCCACTGGTGGCAATTATAGATTGTCAGCAGAGTGGTGGTGTTGGCGATCCTTGCCTGGTAAGCGGAAGTGGACGCTACTTTCCTTCCTAACCCATACATTCTTTTGCTCTCCTTGTCTGGGGGAGCCTCAGATGATGAGGGGTGTCCCTGCTCTCTTTGTGGTGTTTGCGATTACCAAGGAGTAAGGCTTCAGTTGACCCCTTATGTAAAGAGGGTCTGATTGGGCAGCCCTGAACATCTTCTCAATTCAGGGGCTCACAGCTTTGGTGAGATTAGGAGTGAGAAGGGAAGGAACAATTCTACGTTGGATAGATTTGAGAATAGGAATGGCTTGAGCAATGGGTCTTTTGTCCCCAACTAGCTCCTATGCAAAGTCCCTCTCTTCCTGCGCCCCCTGAGTATCTATGTGGAAGTGCTCTGCAGCTTTAGCCAAGACCTGATTTAGAAGGGGCTGGTTATCTATAGGTGAGTCAGTAACCTGTGGTTAATTGTTAACCGGTTAGTCCATATTGTAGACTTCCGCAACATCTTCCTCCTCCTCATCCTGGTCCTCGTCATCTCCCTAATACTCGACCCCAGTTTGGTCGTCCAGCACCAGTACGTCTGGGTCATCCTCATACTGTTGGTAAGGCTGAATATAGTAAGGGTCTGAAGACAGTCCGTGAGCTGAAGTATCAAGCCGAGATCTCTTATTAGGAGGCTGAGGGTCCTTGGATCCTGAAGGAGTAGCATTGTCAGGGGTATAGCTAAGAAAATGCTGTGGATTTTGTTCATAAAAATTAGCTAAGGATCTCCTTATCACCCTGTCTATGTCCTCAGTGCTCCATTCTCTGGAACTGGGGATGACCACCTCCTGTTGAGGTTCATCTTCTAATCCCATATCATAAGGAGTGGGAGGGGCGAGCCTGGGTGTAGTGACAGGGACAGGGGTCTTAGATTTGTCCTTATCTGATGACCTGTGTTTGTCCATGTGTACCTGGAGTGCAGAGGTTTAATGTGTAGGCTTTTTCTGCTGTTTGTCCCCTTTCCCGTGAGTGGAAGAGCGTTTCCCTGACGGTTTGGCCTTTTCGGAATCTTTAGACGCCTGGCATCGAGATTCGGGGGTACTCTCTCTCTTTCGAGGGCGCATGTCGGGACTCTGAGGCAGACGCCAAACGGGCTGCCGGAGCAGACTTTGGGTGTGTGGCTTAGGGATGGAGGTCGGATTCGTCTTCTGACGAACGTAACTCCGTTACTTTAGGGAGCGAAGCACTCTTGGCAACTGGACGGTTGCCGTGTGTCGTGCGGCGATCTCGACCTGGAACGCCCAGAATCGGTGGACCGCTAGCTTTGTGCCTCTTTCTTCCGTGAACTCGACACGCGTGTCGAGTCTCAGTTGGCCTTAGTGTTCTTAGGTGTAGAAGATTGGGTAGCGCTCGTGTTGCCGGTAGGACCAACGTTTAGTGGAGCAGTCCTTGAGTGTTTTAGCTTTAAAAAGCCTACACGCTCTGCAGTTAGCTTCGGGTGGTCCCTCAGCAAGCAGAGATTACAGGTGACGTGTTTGTCAACCCAAGGGTACTTGCGGTTGCACTTGGGGCAAAATTTAAATGGAGTACTCTCCATATGTCACCTTATGGCAGCAGGCTAGTGTGAGTAGGAAAATAAAGAGTGTAGAGTATGTTTCCACAACCCACTCTCCCTACTTGCAGGGCCGAGGCCAGAGGCCTTCCGAGGCCCAAAGTCTGTCGTGCAGCTCTCGACGGTTGTTTGTTCTTCAGACCGGCGTCGATCTTCGATGTCTCGACGTGGGAGTGAAAGAATGAGAAAATTAATATTGATTTTCGGCAAAATGCCTTATAGCCAGGGAACTCCGCGCAATGCTTCAGAGAAGTATGGCGGAAAAAAACAATCTGAGGGTCCTACATGCGTGAGGGATCATGGGTACAGTGGATGTCACGCTAGGGATAGTATTACTGGCACGCCCTGTGTCGACGCCCATTTCCGAGTTTCGAAAAACAAACTAATACTCCACAGCTTCCACTAGATGTCGGCCTATGCACAGCATGTGATCTAAGCAGATTCCAGAAGCCTCAGAAATATATATACATACACATACATACATACATATACATACACGCTTACCGCAATCTATTTACTATAAAGCTTGAGGCTACCTTTTTAAGATCACTTTGCTGCTTGCGTTTGTTTCATCTGTACATGTATAAACTAGCTTAATGTCTTCATCTGTTTCTGTGGCATAAGCTGCTTCACCTTCATCCCAAGATGTCACTTATCCTTGGTACTTTCTTGATGCCTTATAGAATATCTGCATCTCTTCTATGTGCATCAGTTTAGCCCAGTTGTGACACCACCATTCATCTTTGCCATTTATCTGCTCTGCTTCTTCTGGAATCTCATTTAAATGGCAATCATATTGTCTTGTACTGTTTTCTCAATGGGTACCTTGCCTCCCAGATCATCTTAGGTATTGGTACTCTCACTGGTACTGCAGAGAGTCCATACTCTGCTCTTTGTCTGTTCAACTGCTCCATGTATGTCTCATACTCTGGTTTCCAACAGACAGGTAATATGGGAGGGGCAGTTGGAGTAGAGGTACCTGGATCCTCCTCTACAGGAAGTGGTTCTCCACAAACTTCAGAGTGGCAGGGAAGCTGTTCCATAGGGAGGCGCCAGCAGAAGACAGATCTACCCCCAACTAGTTTCTTTGAAAAACGACTGACCCTGAGGGAGTTTGAGGTAGAGCAGTGAAGAGCTCGAGAGGAGAGGTATTTAAGGAGGGATAGCTGAAGGTATTTTGGACCCAGCCCCCAGAAAGCCTTCTGGACAACGCAAAGGGTTTTGAATTGAATCCTTGCATCCAATGGGAGGCAGTGGAGAGATTTCAGGGCTGGAGAGATACGATGCCAGGGCTTGAGGCCAAGGACAAGTCTTGCAGTCCTGTTCTGAATTAGTTGCAAAGGGCGGAGAGTAGAGGCAGGTAGATTTAGAAAGAGGCTGTTACAGTAGTTCAGCCTAACGAGAACCAGGGCTTGGGAGACGGTGAGCTCTGGAGGAAGAAGAGGAAAGGCAGAGTACCTCTGAGGAGGTGCAGTAAGAGTTTTTTTTACTTTTTACTTTTCAGAGACCTCAGATGCGGGCAGCGAAGGAAAGTGTGGAATCAAAGTTGATCCTTGCCTCGCAGGTAGGAGTAGGCGGAGGGACAAGAGAGGCCGGCCAAAGAGTAGGGGGAAAGGAGGGTGAAGGTGTGCTGATTAGGAGGATCACCGTCTTGCTGGCATTAAAGCAAAGATTGTTGGCAGATCACCAATCCTGAATGGCAGTTAGGCAGACAAAGATGAGAGAAGGAGAGGAGGTGGCCGAGGGAAGCCTGAAAAGGAGTTTAGTGTCGTCAGCGTAGCACTGGAAATTGGAGCAGAAAATGGCAATGCAGTGGGCAAGAGTTGCCGGGTATTGGTTGAAAAGCCAGGGCGAGAGGTTAGACCCCTTCTGAACAACACATGTAGAAAGAGAGATAGATGATCGGAAGGACACAATTTGGACCTCGGAGGGTTAATCAGAGAGGAAAGAGGTCAGCTAAGCCATAGCCTGATCGGTGATACCCAGGTTGTCACGAGACGCTTGAGAGGGATGGAATGGCTGACCGTGTCGAAGGCATAAGAGAGATCGGGTAGGATGAGGACAGAGGGAATGTTAGAGTCAAGGTTGGAGAGCAGATCTTCACGGATGTTCAGGACAGCAGTTTCCGTGCTTCTGGCACCTCTAAAACCACACTGATGGTCGTAGAGACAGCCAACAGAATCAGAATTAAGGTTAAGCTGAAAGATGGCCAGCTTTTCCAGGAGTTTGGAAAAGAAGTAATGCAACATGGGCGATAGTTAGCCAGTCAAGAAGAATCCGCAGAGCGTTTCTTGAGAAGAGGATGCACAAGGGAATGCTTCAGAGGGGAGGGTGAAAGTTCCTGAAGAAAAAAAAGAGGTTGCAGAAATCAGCAAGGGCCAAAGCGAGGGTATCTATGTGGTCCTTGATGGTTTTAGAGGAACAGGGATGAACCTGTTTTGAAGAGGCTTTCATAGATCGGACTTGTCTAACAACCTCGTCAGGGAAGAAAAGAAGAAAGGAAGAGAAAGAGGGTGGGTGGCTGACGGAGGGTCAGCATGGGGGAAGGGGAGGTGGACAGGATGTCCTGGGTTTTAGAGATAAAGTGAGAGGCAAGGGCATTGCAAAGAGCCAGGGAGGTGACAGGAGGGGTAGAGACTGCAGCAGGGGTGGCCAGCCCCTCTAGATGCCGCAGACACACAGGCTTGAATGTGGGCTCTCTTCTTGTTGAGGACAGAGTCGGTATTGCCATCGGAGCAGGCGACAGGGCCAGTTTGTCAGAGGATGAACAAGAAGCCCTCCATTTCCTTTCAGCCGCCCTACACTTAAGTGTAGCTAGGTCAGAGTAATACCAGGAATTGCACTTGGTTTGACCTTCTGCATGACCCTATTCAGGATGTGAAAACCTAGGTTGGTAATGCTGGCTTTACCCCAGGGGACCCGGCTAATAATCGGCTCTAGCTGCCTCTGCGGGATGTTCACCCCCATGGTGCTCGATTTAGAGACGTTAAGCCTGAATCTCCACCGAACATTGAGATTTCCCGCCATACAGCCTCAACAGAACTTCCCAGCTGTGTAAGGGAGAGCAACACATTGTCCGCATACAACGAGATCTTATTTGCGCATTCTGGCAATTATTTGAAGGAAAAAAAAGAAACTGCAGTAATTTGCTCTTCTATTGACGAGTGCTGGAAAAGCATTCATCTTGCTGGATTAAACCCATTTCTTAGGTTTCTGCCCTCATTACACACCGGGCCATTGCTTATCAAATGCGATTTTTGCTTTTTCAAGATGGCTGGATTGTTATAATTGCTTTGTGCTTCCATCTTTGTCTGGCCTGAATCCCCCTCCCATTGGTTGCTTTGGCCTTGATAGGCCAATTACAGCAACCAGGAGGCGGGAGCTGGCCTAGACACACCAAGGCCCACAACAATGGCCTCTGTCGGTGTCCAGACATTTCGTCGAAAGACATTTCGTCAAAAGTCATTTGGTCGACGGAATTTGGTCGAAAACCAAATGGTTGGATTTTTTATTTTACTTATATATATATATATTTTTTAGGATTTAGTTTAGGGAAAACAAGGTTTTTTTTTAGAAAAAAAAGGGGGGTGGGAGGGACCCCCCAAAAAAAGTGAAAATAAAAAAAATTCGACCATTTGGTTTTCGACCAAATGGTTTCGACCAAATGTCCTGTCGACCATTGGTTTTCGACGAAATGTCTGGTAACCGCCTCTGTCTGCTCCCCATCGACTAACAGATCGCTACTTAGTGGTCCTCTCCACACCCATGCATCACTTAACTACAATGATGCTGCCACCTCGCACATTTAAGAAATCTGGACTTCCTTGACCTTGTCATCTACTTTACTATGGGTTAATTCCCTCCTTCCTGCTCACTCCTACCACCTCATACTCGCACTGTTCTTTCTGCTCGTCTCTCCCATGTTTACATTCTGATTAGCATTGCTTCTGAAGGTCAAATTTTGCTGTTTTTGCTTTTGGTTTGAAAGTCACATTTTGCTGTCCATTGCCAACTTCTCTGTACTTCGCTTGTAACTGTTGCTTTGCTTTAACTTGCCGGCCCTGAGACTTCACTGCTTTCTTTTGTTCGACACCTACCTGCCTTACTCCACCCCCATGCTTCTCCCTTGATGGAGGCATGAGCCAGTCCCAATTAAGCCATTGACAGTAGATACGGAAGTACTCCAGGAGCTGTGATCCTCAGGGGATTGATCTTCTGCGACCGGCACCAAGTCGCAAAGCGCTTCCATTTTTGTCCGTAGCATTTCAACATAGACGACACGCTGGCCTTGGCAATACCTCCCTGCAGTCCGCCGGAAGATCATAGCCACCGAACTCTAATGCTGCAGGAGCCAGGCCTTCAGGTTCTGAGACCCCGGTTTGTGGTGTAGAATTGTGCCTCCTTCCCTGGTGAGAAGATCCACAACCATTGGCAGCTTGAATGGAGGGGACGCTGATATGCTGAGAAGGTCTGGGTACCAGATCTGCCTCGGCCACGCTGGTCCGACGAGGATCATCCTGCACCGGTACCGTCTGAGTTGACTGATGACTCGTAGTAGTAACGGCAACGGAGGGAAAGCATACAGAAACAGGCCTTCCCAAGGGAATGAGAATGCATCCGCCCTGCTCCATGGCTGGGGGAATCTGCTGGCAAACCCCTGGAGCTTGGTGTTGGTCGCATTCACAAACATATCGGTCTGGGGACTGCCCCATTTGAGGTAGATGGTGTCGAAGCTCCCACTCGAGGCAAGAGCGCAGCTCCCTGCTGAGGGAGTGATGGTGTTCTCAACTCCCGTCAGGTGGAAAGGAATGAGGAACATGTCTTGGGCGACGGCCCAGTGCCACATATCCAGCGCCTCTCTGGAGAGCACTGCGGATCTGGTCCCCCCCCCTCCTTCCTGATGAAGAACATTGTGGTGGTATTGTCCGTGAAGAGCCTCCCCACCTTGCCCTTGAGGGGCGGAAGGAACGACTTGAGGGCCCAGAACGCTCGCTGCATTTCCAGGACATTGATGTGGAGATCTCTCTCTCCTCCGGCAGCCACAGGCCTCTGGCGTGGAGATGTCTGGTGAGGGCTCCCCAGCCCTCCAGGGAAGCATCCGTGGTCACCGTCTCCTGGTACGGGGGTTCTGGAAATCCATGCCCCCAGCGATGATGGAGCACACGCCCCACCACCTTATTGCTCTACGGCACTCATCTAGAGTAATTTAGTCTGCAAAGCTTACGGATAGCTGGATTCACTGAGCGTCCAGGAGCTCCTGAAGGGGTCGCATCCACAACCTTCAGAATCGGATCAGGTAAATGCATGATGATGACATGCCAAGAAGAGACTTGATGGTCTGTACTGTGGCGATCTTCAGTGTCAACAGCCATTGCACCTTGCCTAGCATGGCCACCATACGTTTGTCGAAGGGAGACGCCAGGCAGAGACCGTGTTGAGTCTGGCCCCCAGGATCAGTGCATTCTGCGATGGCATCAAGCAGGACTAATACAAATAGTAACAACCTGTATCTATGGATACATACAACGAATCTACGTTCATAACACGCATATCATTCCATACAGTTCTTCACTGAATTCTTATTCAACATAAGCTCCATCAGTTGGGCAGTCTAGACGATCAGTTCAGTCGTAGTGCGCGAGGGAGGCGTGATTGCAAGAAATAGCACAATTTAGGTGGCTACGATTGGGAACTTGTGACATCAGGGGTGGAAAGGAGATAATTGATGTAGGGGCCCCATATGTCTGGGGGGGGAGAACGTGGAGGGGGAGGGTTCTTATGAACTCGGTATCTATATCTTGACAATAGATGTCTTTTTTCCACGCTGTTAGTGTAGGTAGTGGGCCACGGCCCTATGTAAGAGCCACCCTTCTACGTGCGAGGACCAGAAGCAGAGCCGCCAGCTTCCTCACCGGGGCTTGTAGGTGTTTAGTCATACTCAGGAGTGCGACCGTCAGGCTAGGAGTTACTACCTCTCCGATCACATCGCTTGTGTATTGTAAAACCAAGGACCAGAACCGGGCTATTCCTGGCCAGTACCATGCAAGGTGGATAAAATCTGTGGGGGAGGTGCTGCATCTTTCACATTGGTCGGAGGCTTCGGGGTGGTGACGTCGTTTCAGTTGGGGGGTGTAGTATACTTGATGCACGAAGTTGAAGTGGATCTGCTTGAAGCGAGTATTTAAAGCAACTTTTTGGGTTTGCCGGAGGATGTAGGTCCAGTCCTCTGTTGGTATTGAGCAGTGAATGGCTGCCTCCCAACGTTGCTTTGTCTTCAGGGCGGTAGAAGTTGTATCGGTTATCAGTGATCTATATATCGCAGAGACCAGTCTGCCTTCCCCTTTAGCTTGGATTACGTTGTGCAATAGGGCCCACGTCGGTGGTTGTTTGGGGAACGTTGGGAAGTGGGTTTGCGGGGTGTGCCGCAGACTGAAGTAGATAAATATATCGAGTGAGGTTGTGCCACCTCTTTCTCTTATTTGTGGGGTTATAAACATCCCATCCGGGAAAAGGTCACTGATGGAACAAATATTAATCTTATCGAACCAAATCAGGAATACTTTTTCGTTAGTGAGGGGGATGGCGGGGATAAATTTGATTGGTAGAAGCGGGGAGTATCTTGTTTGTACCTCATATTTCTGGGCAATTTTTTTCCAAATGGCGTAGGAGGATAGAACCGTGTTCAGCGTATTACAGGGCACCAGCAGGTTGCTAAGAATGCGGCTGTTAGGAAGTTGGGGGAGGCTAAAGCACGTTCAACCTGCACGTGCGGTCGGACGTAATCAGTGGCGTACCAGTGGCTCAGAAATTGTGCCTGTACGGCCCAATAGTACTTCTCTATATCGGGAAGGGCGAGGCCGCCCTGAGCAACCGGTTGCGTTAACGTAGTATAGGCGACCCTTGCAGGTTTACCAGCCCATATTAGTTGAAGAATAAGGCTTCTGATTTTCTGAAGGAACGAGCGTGGTAGTATTAGGGGTATGTTCGTGAACAGGTAAAGGAATTTAGGAAGGATCATCATTTTAGTCAGCAAGACTCTCCCCCAAAGCGTCAGCGACTTCCACCTCTGGACGCGCTCACGGAGAGATTGGAGTGCTTTCCCGTAGTTGTCTTTGAATATTTCATCATGATTTAGTGACATGAAGATGCCAAGGTAGCGAACTTTAGAGTTCTCCCACTTAAATCTGTGGTCGTCGTGGAACTTGGGAGTAGCTACTGTCAGCGGGGAAATTACAGATTTGGAGTGATTAATTTTAAGCCCAGAGATTCCGCTAAAGAGAATCACCTCACGCATGATCGGGTTAAGGTTAATTTGGGGGTCGTTGATGAACAGTATCACATCGTCTGCATACAGGGAAACTATTAACCTGTGGGGGCGCAGAGTGAGGCCTCTATTTATCCGATGGGTTCTTAATCTGGAGGCAAGTGGTTCCATAACTAAGGCGAATATAAGGGCCGACAAAGGACAACCCTGCCGGGTGCCGCGCTCTAATTGAACTGCGGGAGATTTTGTGTTACCCTGGGAGATAGAATCGAAAGCCTTCTCGGCGTCTAATAGGATAGCGATCGCCTGTTGTGCGGGGTCAAGTGCCGCAATGACCCCAAAAAGACGACGAATGCCGTAGGTTGTGTTGCGTCCAGGGATGAAGCCTCCTTGGTCACCCAGCACCAGCGCGGGCATGAGGGGAAGGAGTCGTGTCGCTAGAATCTTGGCTTGGATCTTATTATCTAGATTAATTAGGGAGATTGGCCTGTAGGAGGAACAGTCATCCTGGGGTTTGCTGACTTGTGGATAAAGACTACGCTGGCTTCGCGTTTTGTGGGTGGGAGAATCCCTTGCTCTAGTGCCTCTTCATATACTCGGAGGAGCAATGGGACTATCGTTGGAGCATGTGCCTTATAGAATTCCCCGGTAAATCCGTCGGGCCCTGGTGCTTCAGTGTTCGGAAGGGATTTTATCGCCTCAGTGATTTCCTCCTGTGATATGGGAGGGTTCAGTGGTTCTCGTAGTTCTTTGATTACCCAGTACAATTCAGGATCGTTAAGGTAGCTTGGAGTGCCTCGGGGGTGGTGATGCTATGAGAGCTGTATAGGTCTTGGTAAAAATCGGTGGAACGCGTTGACAACTTCTTCAGTGTAAACCAGGTTCCCATGTGTATCGCGGATTCGTTCCACACGAGGAGGGGTTTGGTCAAGCCTCAGGAGGTGAGCCAGGAGGGCCCCAGGTTTCTGCCCTTCTCCGTACTGCCTGATTCTGTGTCTACGGCCCAAAAATCTCAACTCGCGTTCGGCGGCCTCTTAAAATGGTGATAGTTCTATTTTCAGGTCAGCCTGGGTCTGCGAGTCTGGGGACGTTGATTGCTTAAGTTCGAGTTCTTTTAAGCGTTGCTCGCTCTCGGTTAGCTCGTGCGGTATCAATTTTAGGATACCATTTTCTTTGGCCATGCACACACCTCGTACATAGCATTTCAGCGTTTCCCATAGGGTGCCGGCCGAGGTCACTAATTCTTGATGGATTTCGAGAAAGGTGGTGATCTCATGTTGGAGTTCAGATGCGAAGACAGGGTCTGCGAGTGAGCCTGATTTAAATCTCCAATTGGGGGAGGTCTTTCGGGTATCGGGTAGCGTAAACTCAAGTGTAACCATGGAGTGGTCTTAGAGGGACCTAGGCAGGATTTGGCAGGGTCCCCAGTTATACGGGCTGTGAGTTGTGACTAATATATAATCAATGCGCGATCTGGTGTTATGGACCGCCAAATGAAATGTGTATTCTTGTAAATTCGGATGGGTGTGTCTCCAGATATCGGACAGCTCGAAAGTCTGGCAGATTTCGGTAATCTGGCGACTTGCCTTGGAGATCCTGTTTGTGCTGTGGGATTTGTCTATTTGGGGATCCAGGTGAGTGTTGAGATCCGCACCCCAGATAATTGTCGCTGAGGCAGGTGGGACATGACCCAGTTAAAGTTACTCGGGCCGTCGGTGTTGGGGGTGTATGTGTTCACCAATATTATTTCTTTCCCAGCCAGCAGTCCTCTCACCAGAAGGGTCCTGCACTCTTCGTCTTTCTTAGAGTCAATCAGGCTAAAATTGGCTCTTCTGTGAATCAGTATTGCGACGCCTCTCGCATATGAGGAGTGTGAAGAGAAGTAGCGATGTTAACCCCATGAGCGGGCCCAGTGATGATCGGCGGCTGGTAAGAGGTGGGTTTCTTGTAGTATAGCAATATTGATCTTGTGCCTGCGCAGATATTGGAGAACTCTCCTGAGTTTAGCAGGTTGATTGCCACCTCTGATGTTCCAAGTGGTAATTTTAATAGTACCCAGTCTGAGGAGATGGCAAGAGGGGGACGCATGCCGTCCCGTCTGTGCGGATCAGGTAACGCATACGCGTGCAAAAGGAGCTGTTGAAAACTGCATGTTCCGAAGAGGGATTCCGTAGTATCTGCATGTTTGAACGTAACAGAGCAAATGAAGGTAACTCAATAACTTTAACAACCCTCCCTTGCGTGGGTAACCCCCAACACGCCCACGATGTACCCACCTTTAACATTCGAACTACAGACATTGCTGTGCTTGGGGCGTTAGTCGCCGTGCAGGAGGCAGTGTGGCTCAGATACGTTTAGATATGAGTTTCTGTCGTGAGTAGCGAATATCGATGACTTCGAGAGGGGCTGTTCCGCTGCTCAGTGCCGAGGTTGGAGGCTTATGGTGGGTCTCTCCGCATACGCTCTTCATGTCGTGGATTCGAGTTGTTTGAGGCAGGTCTACAGCCGGTCCGATCTAGGTATTCGATGGCCTCCTCTGGTGTGGTGAAGAAATGGGCTTTCCCGACGTGCTGGATACGGAGTTTGGCGGGAAACAACATGGAGTAGAGTATGTGGTTATCTTGTAGCCTCCGTTTGATTGACGTGAAGGAGCGCCTCTGTGCTTGAACTGATGGTGAGAAATCGGGAAAGAACTGAATAGGGTCCCCATCAAATTGGAGTTTCCCTTTTTCTCTGGCTGCTTTGAGTATTGCGTCCCGGTCCTTATAGTTGAGTATTCTGGCAATGATCGGACGTGGATTCGATCCCGGGATAGGCCTAGCTGTGGGGATTCTGTGCACTCTTTCCAGGATGAATAGTTGGGAGAGGACTCCCGGCCCAAACAGTTCAGCACAGATACGCCCAACGTGGTCCTCCATCTTAGTCTGGAGTTGTTGCTCCCCGACTCCGATGATTCTAATGTTGTTCCTACGGGAACGGCCCTCCAAATCTTCGTTTTTAGCAGTGATGGCTTTCACTTGGTTTTCTAACGCGGAGACTCTGGTGGTTAGAGTTGCCGTGCCATCATCAAGGTCAGACACACGTTGCTCCATGCTGTCCAGTCTTTCAGCGTGTTGGTCAAGGAGGTGTTGAATACGATCCACAAGTTACTTCTTACCTTGTAACGTTCTTTCGACGGGATGTTCCTCGACGTATTCCTTATCTTTGATTTATATGTTTCCAGCTTGATGGCCTCGGAATTTTTTTCTGTAGAGGGCGCTGCGTGTCTACGTCCGCCGAGTCGATGTCCCTCTTCGGCCACCGTATCAGCGCCGACATCACCATGCCCATAAATAGCCACGCGCTGCATCCGTTGCTCAGTTCCGTTTTGTAGCATAAGAAAAGTCATGCCTGAATTGGTTATTGACCTTGAAGGAGCGCAAGCTGCAACCACAAGGGAAGTATCACTGCGGGGATGGATGGGAGGGGCGATAAGGAATACGTCGGAGGAACATCCCGTCGAAAGAACGTTGCAAGGTAAGAAGTAACTTGTTCTTCGAAGGGATTGTGTCCTCCGACGTATTCCTCATCTTTGATAGACTCCCATAGCAGTGGCATGTAATTGGAGGTGGGAGTGACAATGTTATGTATCCCTTTAGGGATGGACCGAATGTAATACGGCCTTGCCAAATCTGGTCTCTTGACCAGTGGAGGAATCCAGATTGTAAAATTTTGTGAATGTATGTGCGGACGACCATGTGGCAGCCGCACATATGTCTCGGACCGGTACCCCTCTTTGGAGAGCCGAAGAGGCTGCGATACCCCTGGTTGAATGAGCCCTGAGATTTTGGGGTGGCTCTTTCCCTGCCAGTTTGTAACATTCCAGAATGGCAAAAATAATCCACCTGGAGATGGTTTGTTTTGTTATGGGTAGTCCCAACTTGTGACCTGAGTATCCTACAAACAGTTGGTCTGCTTGCCTGATCCTAGCCATTCTGCTGATGTAAAAGCTTTGGGTCCAGCCTATGTAGCCTTTCCTCCTCTTTCCCCGGATGGGGAGGAGGGTAGAACGAAGGTAAGGTAATTTTCTAAGTAATATGAAATTCAGAAACCACCTTTGGGAGGAAATTAAGCTTCACCTGTTGGACAACCTTGTCCTTGTGGAAAATTGTATGTGTGGGTTTACAGGAGAGAGCTTGTAGCTCGTTCACCCTCCTAGCAGATGTTCGTGCTACCAATAGGACAGTTTTAAGCGTGAGAAATCTCAGCGAACAAGAGTGAAGTGGTTCGAATGGAGTGCCCATTAGGAAGTTTAAGACTAAATTTAAGTCCCATAAGGGAACCTGGAATGGTTTTGGAGGATAAACATTAGTTAATCCCTTGAGAAATTGTATCACTAAAGGAAGTTTGAAATACGATGGTTCCTCCGCAGTGCGCTTGAAGATAGAAAGCGCTGCGAGATAGCCTTTTACAGTGCCAACTTGAAGGGCTGAGTTTGCCAAGTAGAGTAGAAACGATAACACCGTTGGTGTACCACATGAAAAAGGGTTGATATTCTCTTCCCTACACCAGCTGCAAAATTTGTTCCAACGGCAGCGGTATAAAGACTTTGTTGCTGGCCTTTTGGCCGAAAGCAACACCTCCATGTCGTCATCAGGGAGATCCCAATCCTTGTACCTCACCCTTTCAGAAGCCAAGTGTGAAGGTTGAGGGTTCTGGTGTCTGGATGGAGAACCTGACCTCCCTTCTGCAAGAGAAGATTCTCTTTGAGTGGAAGACGGATTGGGGGACAGATGGACATATCTAGAAGGTCCGGGTACCACTTTCTCCTGGCCCCATCCGGGGCAATTAGGATCATGGTTTTCCGGAATCTTCTCAACCTCCTGATCATTTGAGGAATAACAGGGACTGGTGGGAACGCGTAAAGGAGTGGAAACTCCCAATCCACTATGAACGCGTCTCCTAGAGCTCCTCTCGGGGGAAATTCCCTTGAACAGAACAGATTGCACTTCCTGTTGATGCTTGTGGCGAACAGATCCACCTGAGGGGTTCCCCAAAGGGCGAAGATCTCTTGAAGGACTTCCTGAGCTAGCTCCCACTCGTGGGAGACTGTGCTCTGCCTGCTCAGAGCGTCCGCTCTCAAGTTCTTCTCTCCGGCTAGGTGGACTGCCGATAGAGAGAGTCCTTCTTGGATTGCCCAAAACCAGAACTGCATCGCCTCTCTGAACAGTGGCAGTGATCCTACGCCTCCTCTTTTATTGAGGTAGTGCATGGCCACCTTGTTGTCCGTCATTATCAGGACATTTCTCCCCTGTACTGATGGCAGGATAGCTTTCAGCGCTATTCTGATCGCTCTCAGCTCCAATAGGTTGATGTGTAGGCTGGACTCCGATGGAGACCAACGACCGCTGATGGTCAAGTCGTTGGTATGGGCTCCCCACCCCGTGAGTGAGGTGTTTGTGACTACTGTTATCTGCGGCCATGGTTGCCAAAACAGTTCTCCTTTCAAGATGTTCTCTGGATAGGCCCACCATTGAAGGTCGCGGGCTACCTTGTCCGGAATCCGCAGGAGATCTGTCATTCTCCCTGAGAATTGCGACCACTGACTTCAGTGCCCACTGAAGAGATCTCATTCTCAGGCGAGCCTCTGGTACAAGGAAGATGCAGGATGCCATGAGGCCTAGCAACCTCAAAAAGTCGAAGGCTGGGAGACGTTGGGCATTTTGAAACTTGGTGACCATCTGTAGAATATCTTGAGCCCTCACCTTTGGTGGCGAGGCTTTTCCCAGGGAAGTGTCCAGGACCGCTCCAATGAACTGGAGTCTCTGTGATGTTATCTGTGACTTCTTTAAATTGAGGGAGAATCCCAGTTTGTGAAGGAAGTGGCAGACATAATCTAGCTCGGCCTGGGCTTGTTTCGGAGATATAGCCCTGATCAGCCAATCGTCCAGGTAGGGGTAGACGTGGATCCCTTCCCTCCTTAGACTCACCGCCACTACCGACTTCAGCTTGGTGAAGACCCTCGGGGCAGAGGTCAGCCCAAATGGCAGAACTCGAAATTGATCATGAGAGTCGCCAATTGCGAACCTCAGGTATTTCCTGTGTTTGAGATGGATTGGCACATGGAAATAAGCATCCTGAAGGTCCAGAGATACCAGCCAGTCCTGGAACTGGAGGGCCTGAAGGATCTGAGAGAGAGTTACCATCTTGAACTTGTCCTTCCTGAGGAACTTGTTCAATTCTCGTAAGTCCAGGATGGGTCTCAGTCCTCCGTCCTTCCTTGGTATGAGAAAGTAGGGGGGAGTACCAGCCCTTGTTCCTGTCCGCTACAGGTACCGGTTCTATGACACCTTCCTCTAGCAGGTCTATAATTTCCTGCAAGAGGGGCAGATCTGGAACTTTTAGAGAACTGTCCCCGGTGGATGACTGAGGGATGTGTAGAAAGGGTAGGCAGTAACCCTGGGCAACTGTCTCCAATGCCCAAGCATCTGACGTTATAGCCTGCCATTCCGTCAGATTGTGATTTAACCTGCCCCCTACAGGTGTATTGTGTGGAAAGGCCTCAGAGTGGTTTGGGGGCGGCTGATGCAGATGCCGAGGGTAAAGAGGCACCTGCTGCGGCCTTAGTACCTTTGACCCGTCCACCTCGGGTGGATCTCCTTTGGCCTCTTTGAGCCGGCTGTCCTCTGCCTTTCCCAAATGCGGAATAATAGTGAAAGGACTTTCCTCTCCCAGAGGTTCCTGAGGGGCGAAAAGGAGTTTGCCGGATAGCAGCTCCTAAAGATTTTGCTGCTGCTTTAGAAGTCTGCAACTTTTCCAGACTGTCATCAGCCTTTTTTCCAAATAGTGAAGAGCCGTCAAAGGGCATATTCAAAAGTCTGGCCTGTACATCTGGAGCAAAGCCCGACTTTCGCAACCAAGCATGCCTGCGGATTGTTGTACTTGCCGCCATGGCCCTGCTGATACTGTCAGCGGAATCGATGCCAGTTTGAAGTGATTTGCACATGGCATCTTTGCCATCTTTAATAATGTTAAGGAAGGCTTCCTTTTCCTCTCCTTCGGGTATGCAGTCAGACGCTGATGAAGCACACTCCCAAAGTGTGTGACTGAACCTGGCGAGCGTACAGGTGGCGTTGATGGACTTGAACGCCATACTACAAGCAGAGAAGACTTTCTTCGCCATAGAATCATACCTCTTGTCATCTCTATCCTATGGGACAGTAGGGTAAGCGGTCCTACTGCTAGATGAAGATGCCGCTTGAACCACCAGGCTCTCTGGAGTCGGGTGTTTTGATAAGTATTCAGGGTCAGCAGCCGCTACCCTATACTTGGCTGACAATCTTTTATTGACCGCAGGGATAACTTCAAGTGTTTCCCAATTAGATGTAATTTTCCTTTGTAAGGCTGCATGGAAGGGGACCACAGGGTCCTCCTGTGGAAAAACAGGCGAAGGCGCAGACCAACCCATAAATTCAATAATTCTTGCCATAAGGGTTCTATAGGGTGTTTCAGCATGTTCCCCTGGGTCTGGCTTAACAGATTCCACTTCTGGGGAAGTGTCCAGCCCACTTGCCTCATGTAGTGACTCCTGTAGGTCCTTCAACCTTCTTTCCTCAGAGGTGAAATCCTCTGAAATAGGCAGTGTGGTCCTCTGTAACCCAAATGTTACCTGGACAGAATCTTCCCCCTCTTCATAAATTGAAGGTAGTCCAGGGTACCCTGACCTCTGAAATGGTGTAAAACCCATCTCTAAGGCAGAATGAGCCAAACTCGTTATTATTGGACGAGAAAACGTTGATGCCGATGTGACAGGCTTCGAAGGCGCAGAGAACGGCGTCGAGAAAACTGGAAGAGGTCTCGAAGAACTCGAGAGGATCGAGATCCTACTCAAGGACATCGACGGTCTCGGCGTCGTGCCGGAGGCCCTTGGAATCACCGTTGGCTGTAGAGTAGCCTTGGTCTCTTTCATCAGCGTTGACGATGGCATCGAGTCGATCGACCGATGCATCGAGGAACCCTTTGACAACGGCATCGATGGGGCCGATCCATTCGTCGAAGTAATCTTCGACGACGGCGAAGATGGTGCCTTCTTACCCGATGGCTCGTGGCGCTCTCGGGTGGAATGTTTTGTCGGGTGCTGCGACTCGCTGCGTTTTGATTTTTGGAAGTTTTTCACCCAGGGTATATCACCCTTAGCTGTCTTCGAGGGGGTCGAGGCCGCTTTCTCGAAGACGCTTACCATTTTCTTTCTGAATTCCTCCCACTCAGCCCGAGAGCTGTGTTTTGTGGAACAGGAGACCCTTTCAGGGGAAACAGAAGACGAGGAAGGGGATCTTCGACGTCTCTTTTTTGAGTGTCTTGATCTCGACGAATGGTGGGAGCTACTTCGAGATCTAGAATGGGAATGTTTTCGATGGCGAGGAGACGAATGCCTCGACTCAGCCGAAGAAACCTTCGAGGAGGTTTTGACTGACTTACACCTCTCGAGCTTCCCCTTGCGCTCCTTCAAGGCTTTCGCCATCATGGACATGCAGTCCTCACACTCCGAACAATTGTGCTCGGCTCCCAAGCACCACAAACAGATCCTGTGTGGATCTGTTATCGACATTTTTTTACTGCAGGCTCGACATTTCCTGAAGCCGGATCGCGGCGTCGTCGGTTCCGATGAAGATGCCATCGAGAACGAGTATGTATTTATTCGAGTAGATATAGGGTAATCCTAACTGAACTGAGCAACGACGTTCCGAGGCCCCACGAAGCGCGGAAAAACGGAACTGAGCAACGGACGCAGCGCGTGGCTATTTATGGGCATGGTGACGTCAGCGCCGATACGGTGGCCGTCGAGGGACATCGACTCGGCGGACGTTGACACGCAGCGCCCTCTACAGAAAAAAATTCCGAGGCCAGCAAGCTGGAAACGTATAAATCAAAGATAAGGAATACGTCGGAGGACACAATCCCTTCGAATGTCCCATTTACTCCCTAGATCGCCTATTCCAGCTTTTAGGTCCAGAAGGATTTCTTTGATGTCGAGACCTGGGGTCCGGTTGTCGGTAGGATCGGCGTCCGTAACAGGGCACGCAGGTCTGCTGGTAGTATTTGTTGGCCTGGTGGAGGAGCTGGCCTCGAAGTTCAGTTTTTTTTTGTCGTTCCTCCCCATGGCTTGTGACAGTCCGGGGCACCCACTCTGACAGTAATCGTAGTTGGAGCACTGATTTGTCAGATCAGGGTCCGTTTGCGGAAACTGGTGGTGGCGCGTGGAGTGTGGCTGGTAATTGCTGGACTTGATTAGGCAGGGAGTGCCTCAGCGGGCGTGGAGGTTTCCTGCAGCTGAAGTGGCTGGTCGCGAGTAGTCAAGGGGTGACCCGGGAGGCAGCGAGGTTGTCTGTATATAGTTGGACTACGCCGGGGCACTCAGTCGGGGTCTGAAGGGTGCGTTTCAGCGGTAACCCTGGAGAGTGGCACCGGTTCTGCCGGCAGGCGTCTCACCGTCTTCCTTTCGATGTAGGGGCGTTAGTTGTCGTATGGCAATCGATTTGTGCCCGCTCGCAGTAGTTGGACTCTTCTATATGGTGCTGGTCCCATAGGCAGGGGATTAGAAAGCAGGAGTATAGTGTGCTTTATCGCGGCCCATCCCCTAGTCTTCGTTTATTGAGGTCCATTTGGGGCACAGCGGTGATTTCGGGGTACAGATATGCCCTGGTGGGCGCTCTGTCACAAGCTCCACAGACAGAGTGGTCCAGGGAAGGCTCTTTATTGTGCAATCTTCTCTGTGTGGTTAACCTTTAATCATGCGTGTATGCTGCTGAATTACAACGTCGCCCGGCGGTTAGGGCGTCTTGCGCTTTGGTGTCCTGGGGGCCTCACTCATATCCGACTGAAGGAGAGCGTCACAGGGCGCCAGCCGGGGAAAGTGTGTGTTGGAGTCCGCAGGCGCAGGCAGTCACTCCACGGAGCTAGGAGTTGGGCACCGGCTCCCGCGGTGTCACCACCAGCACCAGCCGCACGGATCTGAGAGGGTCACAGCTCACTGGGGCGCCGAAGCAGCGTCACGGGTGCCCGGCAGGGCTCCTACCTTCTCCGCGGGCCAAGTTGCACAGCAGGACGGGCTGCGAGCCGCCACGGGGACGGAGACCTCTATGCATTTCGCGCACAGAGGGTGCACACGTCAACCCTCTTCCTCCGGGAGCCTCCTCCGGGTGGGTGGTGTGACTGCAAGCCTGTGTCGATGTTATTATGGCGGTCGGGCACCGCAGGGGGGGGCGATCTCCTCTCGGCCCGCAGCCCTACCAACCTCGCAGATTTCAGCTCACTCGAGTTGGCGGGTTGCAGAGAAACATCCGTATCTCGGCCAATTTTGGGAGTTTCGAGCTCAGAGTGGTAGCAGAGAGTGCAGCTCAGCTTCGGGAATCAGTTCAGCATGATCAGCAGTAAGATTGGCACCACAGACGGATGATGTGTCGGGATTAATTCTGAGCCACACAGAGCTCCCTATGAAGCCGCCATCTTGCTCGGCTCGCTAGCGCTCCCTATAGGACTTTGGATAGTTAACGGAGAACCCCAGATCCGTCAGCAGCCGGATGGTCTTCTCTGTGTCTCCGACGGCCAGTTCCCTTGATCTGGCACAGATGAGCCAGTCGTCTAGGTACAGGTACACATGTATCCCCTGTAGATTTAGGTGGGCCGCAATCAGTGGCAGGCACTTCGTAAAAACACCCTGGATGTCGTCTTCAGTCTGAAGGGTATGGCCTTCTATTGAAAGTGCTTTCCTACACTACAAAGCACAGGAAATTTGTGTTTTTCGTGAATGGGGACATGAAGTAAGCGTCCTCCAGAACCAGCAACATTGGGAAGTCTCCTTCCTCCAGTTGGCCGAGCACGTGCTACAACGTGACCATCCTGAATTTCTGGGACTTGGGGTATTTGTTGAGGTGCCACAGGTCTAGAATGGGCCTCCAGCCCCCGGTCTTCTTTACTAAGAAGTATTTAGAGCAGACTCCAGAGGCCCGGAGCCGCTTTGGAACCAGCTCTATCGCCCTTTTCTCATCATGGGCTGGGCTTCCTCCAGGAACTGAGGGATGTGCTGCTCCTGCTGGGCCACCAGCAGCATCCGTTGACACGGAGGCTGAGGACAAGGGATTAGATTACTTGAGTCCGGAGAAGGCTGCAAAAGGTAGCTACTCGGGTGCAGACTCCGGCACCCGTTACTTTTTCTCCAGCCTATCCCTCTTTGCCAGGGCTGACGCTGGGTTTCTCATCAACCCCAGGCACTCAACAGAAACGTCGTCCAGGAGAGGCACAGCCAGAATGGTCTCTTGGCTTCACACCGTTGGTAAAGGAAACCTTCCTTCTTGGTTTCTTGTGGTGTCAGCTGGAAGATCCGACGCTCTGGCCATCATGGCATGGATCGACCCCACTCGTCTTGGGGAGAAGCCCTCGGTGGCGGGGAAACGCAGCTGTCTGTGTCCGTAGTAGCTGTGTCCGTCACTGTATCCCTAAGGGGTGGGGCATGTAAGGAGGTTGATGTGGAAGTGTAGGGTGCCACCACCGCCTTTTTGCCGGTGGCTGGCCTGGTGTCGCCGGGGCCGGAGGCGCTGCAGGCATCCTCTTCTGAATTTCCGACACCAGGGTGTGGAGGGTCGAGAGGATGTCCAGCGATATGTCCCTTGGAGGTGTCGGGGGAGTAGGTTTGCTGGGCCGAGAGCCCTCGTAATTGAGATTTCTGCCATCATCCCCCTCTGCAATTCCGCCGTCATCGTTGCCCACGTCCAACGGGACCGTGTGAACAGATACCAGGTCCTCCTCATCGGAGGAAGAAATATCTGCGCCCTGTAGCACGGTTGAGCCCCCCCCCCCCTTTGCATCCCGAGGAGTCGGTCTCGGGCTTAGAAATGGCATCCTCTTCTCTGGTGTCTTCGCCAAGGCCTCCCGCCTGGGGGGA
Source organism: Ambystoma mexicanum (assembly GCF_040938575.1). NCBI lineage: Eukaryota > Metazoa > Chordata > Amphibia > Caudata > Ambystomatidae > Ambystoma > Ambystoma mexicanum. Next base: position 693,053,263 of record NC_090932.1, on the reverse strand, counting down.
AAGGATACCATCGGAGCCACCGGGACCCCCTGGACTGGTCTTCCCCTTTTGCCTTCGGTGGGGCGGCCGCCACCAGCTTGATGACGGAGGAGGACTTCGCCTGGGCCTTCACTGGTAGGTCGGACACCTTTCCCTGCGCCCTGGTCTTCTCCCGCAGCTTCCCTGGGTTAGCAGACTTCCTCTTTGAAGAGGAACTGGAGCGATAACTGGAGATGGATGCAAATGGTGAAGATGAGCCCGCCCTCCCCATAGCGGGACCCGCTTAGGCAGCGACCCCAATGGAAATGGACTTGCAGTGCTTGGCCCTTTCTTGGGCTCTGATGGTGGAGCACCCTCAAAGGACTCCTCGGACCGGCTGGTCCTGGCTGAGGCATGCCCCTGCTTGCTGCATAGGGTAGAGGCCTTGACGTTGAGCCATGCTGCCAACCTACTGTGACGATCCTTGACGGTACGTTTGGAAAAACCAAGGTAGGTTTCACAATCCGCTACCCTGTGGTCCCGATGGACAGTAGAGGCTCTTCCACAAACGAGTTTCTCAATCCGCAGCTGGAACAGAGTTTGAAGAGGGAGCCTCCACACCTTCTCCTCCGACATGGTCCGGCGTGTGGTGTACACCCAAAAGGCCTTCTGGAATCTACAATGAATCTTGGACGATTCTTGCTCTTGAGGGGCGTTGAAGATGCCGACAAACTGATCCCTGCTTGCCGGTCAAAGGACCGAAAGAGCACACAGGCTCAATTGTACCAAAAATATAACTTTTTATCGAAAAAAGCGCTAAAATGTAGAAAAGCTCACGGAGCAAAACACGAGGCCTCCCAACACTTGAACGTGCAGTAAAAATCTGAAGATGTCTTTCAGAGGAGAGGCTCAGGGAGAGGGCAAGCAATGGCTGGGGGCTTTATGACTCAGAGCTCAGTGATTGGTTTAAAGGAGAAAGACAGTTTGTAAGTGAAAGTGGAACTGGTTTTTCTTTTACTGAGGATTCCCAGCCGGACGATGGGGAATATTCATGAGCATGTGAATCCATGCCAGACCCCATGCTGGAGAATATTTACCTTTGCAAGGGGGTTATATTTTTTGCCTTATTCCAGTGATTGTATAATATTAAATGCTTTTCAGTGTTGTAAGGCAATAAATACACTAATTTGTATAACTGATTGTCTAAGTGTGTTCCTGGACCTTTCACTGTGTGCAGCCAATAAGGACCCCCTACCAGGCTCACCCGTCCTGAAAACGTATCCTTGACCACTCGCTTTGCTACCTTGAACTGGTTTGGCAACAGCTCCAGAGTTGTCCCAGTCACTAAACTAGGTTGGCCTTCTATACATCTGTCCACCGGCCAGAGTATAGAAAATCAGTTCTAACAGTGCTTCAACCCCAGGACCAGTAGGAACTATTCTCGAACCCTGCACGAGGATGGGTGCCGGCAGAGTCTTCGTAAGTGCCCCAAAGAACAACCAGTGGACTGACCAGCTCTGTCCTGGGCTATCGAGCTACAGCCGTCGCCGTTCCAAACAGTGTCTTGGAACTTTGCAGAGCTTCAGCTTATGCCACTTTCGCCTGATCCTGCCTTTTTGGTTGTCTCACACCAAGGGAAGCTGTGCTGGATCTGCTCCTGTATTCGTCACCTGAACCAACAACTTTGAGTCTTGTGGATCACCAGTATACAGAAAATACTCATCCATATATCAGGTAATCTGTACGGATACCAGATGTGTCAGTTTCTGCCTGGAAAATATTCAGTGCCGATACTCGCAAACCTGAAAAGGTTGCACGTAGAAAAAATAGTCTGGCCTTCATGCTGTCAAATGGCACCACTTCTGGCAAAATGATTTATGTATAGAGGTCTTCATCAGTTGTCCCACGTTGACCAGGTCAAGAAAAATGCTGCATACCAGCAACCCTCCTCCCGCCACACACAGAAAAATAAAATGCAATCTGTCACCAACGATTTCCGCTTGCCAGTCCAAGCATTGGCCATCACTTAACTGCATCTTCCAGTAAATTGTAAAGTTGAATTGTTCAGCCTTTCCCTCACTTGCTATTTGGTTTTGCGCTGATACCAATGGGTTGGAGAAGCATTAAAGGAAACACAAAAGATAACTGCACCAGTGGGAAAGATGCTTGCACTTAGGTAAGAAAAAGTTTGCCCTCTTTGGAGAGAAGAGAAGGAACTGATATAACGAAGCCAGCAAGTATGTTTGTATTCTGGAGATGTGAGGGGAAGACGAGGGAAGTAGGCCTTGAAAGCTGATGGTGCGATGCATGAGCCCAAGGTCCAGTTTTACATTTGATCAATTTATGGGTTCATATGTTCAAGCCAGAGAGTAATAGATATTCCATGGGGTTGAACGAAGGGGGGGGGGGGGGGGGGGGGGGGCTTGATTAAAGGGAAAACAAAGAAACCATATATAAGCCATCCACAGATAGTTCGTCATTCGCTGAATCACAGATTCTAACACAACCAGAACATTCCAAATCTTGCTCAGATCTGAGCGATTAGGAAATCTTCCAAACAAAACATTAAAGTATGAATCCGACTGAGAGGGTATGGAAGCCCAAAGAATGGGTGCATCAAAACACAGGTGGACCACGGAGGTGAATAAACTGCCATAAAGTAGGAAGTACATTGGTAAAGAAAAGTCATGACAGAGGTAGATTAAAGTCTTTGGAAAAGAAACTGAGCGACAGATTGGGTTGTTTGGAAGAGGTACAATTAGGAATGTTTGCAACAGTCTGCGGTGGTCCGAGATGGAAGAGGGCAGAATGAAAAAATGTGGGCAGCAGGGTATTGTGCACTATTGCATTCTGTAGACTGTTTTTAGCACATCAATTGATCAAAGATCTGGTCAATGCAAACAAATTGTGACTCCTAGAAGGAGCAACATTTATGCAGAGCTGATGTGTAGAAAAAGGCTCATAGGTACTGTGAATTGTTCTGCCAATAAGGGCGCTGTAATGGTGAGTTTCTAAACAGTAAAAGCTTTAAGAAAATACATGTGATTATCGCCCACATTATTTATACTATCTACAAATTATGGTTTACGAGAAAATGGGACACATCCAAACAGATAATAGCATCAACCTTTTTGTAATGTTGGTGCATAACTACCAATAGTTCTAGCAATTTAAAACTTGTTTTGGAATGAATATAAAAAACAGAACTTGGAACAAAGTTCAGATGTACATACCGGTTGTTTGATATTGTGTCTTTTGAAGCAGCTCTTGCTAAGCCACTTCCTCCTGCTGTGCGTGCTGGTTCAATGTTGTTGCTATTGGACTGAGTACTTAATCGTCCCCATGTTTTTGGATTTAGGCTTGCCAGAAAGGAAGATTTAGGGGACTGGGTTGTTGTAGGGCTTTTTGCTTGAATAGAAAAAAGGAAATTTGTAAGCAACAGGACTACACAAATTATTAATGCGAATAATGTTTTACATGATAGGAACAAGTCACTTGAAGTGCTGGAAAAGTACATATTCTCATATGTATATGAAAGGATATCATGTACTTAAGAACACATAACTGAAGCAATTAAATACATAAGTGCATAAACAAATTACAAAAAGAAACAAGTAACTATAAATACCAATTACAAATTAAGAAAGCAACATGCATGGTGTTATTAAAACGTTTTGTAAAGAAGTCTAAAAATCTTACAATTGCATTCTTACTAATATAACATTTTTTGAATGAAATTTAACACATACCTTTAACAAGTTTAAATGACTTCTAAATACAAGCTCATTAACTGTGCGCTTCAAAAAAATGATAATGTGGTTTCAGAAGGTCACAAGTCAAACATTGCAAAGTTTGCAGTAGAAGTTGGACCGAAAATCAGACTGTCGAGCACCTTTTTCATTTTGGGGTGCATTTCTTTCTGGAATACTAAGTTTAGAATAAGTTTGTAATAAACAGTACAGTGGTGGGCGTTTGAAGTTTTCTGAGGAAAACTGATAAGAGTGGCATTCAACATCATTCAGAATGTTCCCTTTTTCCCCCCCATGGCCTCCTTCACACCTCTGTGGTTGAATCCATCAAATGACCTATCCATACAGATTGTGACTTCCCTCAACTTCTCCAAGTTCTATGTTGTGGTGGGAGGCCATGGAAGAGAGGTGAGGCTCTTTTGCAAAATATATGTAATTCCGTCTGTTAATTTTGATAAATAATGTAGTTGAGTAGACTGTAGGAGGCAGAGTGAATGGGACTTAGGGCATACAGGCCATTTCCCCCCAATTAAATAGGTTTTGTCTTTTTGTCACTCAAAATCCCTCCTTTTAAGTATGGCAGCAATGGCGAAATTGACAGTATTTGCAAATATATCAGAGTAAAAGATCTTTTATGTTTGCTCTTACTTGCCAAATGAGGTTAACAGATGCCACTGGAGTCATATTTTTCATGAATTAGGCACCCCTTTAGTGCAAAGAAGAGTTTTTTTATTTTTTTTACACACTTCATGAACATAGTTCTGTAGATCGAGGATCAATTAATATTTTACTACAACTGTCTTCGCTCTGTTATTGGGGCATGGCATGCATCATTTGAAATCTGCTTCATCGTGAGGAAATCATAACAATGTGGTTGTAGCATGTGAAAACAGAACAAAGCAAGGAGAAAAAGTAAAAAATGAAAGTACATATTTGGCATGGAGGAAATGGGTGGACTGCATATGGTGGAATGCAAAAGGGAAAATAAGTAAGTAACATTTAGAAAATTGAACGTGCAGGAAAAAATCAAAAAGATATTACTTACCGTAATGTTCTTACTATGGATTCTTCTCCGACAGATTCCTCATCTGATAGACATTACATCGAGCTCTGCTGCTTTGGAAAATGTTTGACACGGGGCGCAGTGGACTACAACTCGGCTGCTGATCCATCTTGCTCGGCATCAGATCTTCAGCTCTGGACGGGACGTCAGGAGTCTTCTATATACTACGTCACTACGCCCCCGGCTCAATTTCCCCTTTTTTCCACAAGCACACCATGCTGCACAGGAAAACAGTGATAACAGGGTAATAAGCCCCCAAAAATTAAATAACCATATCTCTCTGAAGGAAGAAGAATTTACAACGGATACCAACAAGTAGAGTCAGAGTAAACCCTTTTTTTTTTAAATGGTATTTTTTGAAACACCATGTGACAGGAAGGACAGAAAACGGTCACCGAGGACCATCACCAAGTCATCGTAAAAGAGAAGATACACACCAACCACTGACTAACCGGGGATGGATGGTAGGGGAATCTGCAGGAGTAGAATCCATAGAAAGAACATTACGGTAAGTAATTTCTCCTTCAATTTGTTGCCTTTCTCCCACAGATTTCGCATCTGATAGACTCCAAAAGCAGTTGATGAAGGAGGCGGGCAGAAAGTTAGAATAAGAAATCTTGCTGCGCTGCCCTGCCAAAACACGCATCAGCTGTGCGAGCCACATCTAGACTATAGTGCTTAGCAAAGGTATGGAGGGATGACCATGTCGCTGCATGACAAATATCCCTAACAGGCACCCCCTCTGTAATGCTGTTAACGCTGAGACTCCCCTAGTTGAATGAACCCTGATGCCTGAAGGTAATTCCTTCCCAGCAGACTGGTAGCATTCCGCTATACATAAAATTATTTCGCAGGATAACGTTTCCTTAGTTATGGCCAGGCCCTTACGGGCTAAGGAAAATGCCACGAAGAGCTGGTCAGCTCTTTTGAACTCAGACGTCTTTGCAATGTAATAACAAAACCCTTTTGGGATCCAAGCGATTAACTTGTTCCTCCTCCTTAGAAGGATGCAGGGGAGGATAGAAGACCAGACGGTCAATCGATTGAGAAAGATGGAACTCGGACAACTTTGGGAAGGAAACAGGCCGTACCCTGGAAGAGACTTTCTCCTGAAAACAAAAACCACAGGAAAGGCGGTTTGCAGCATAAGGCCTGTTGCTCATTCACCTGCCTCGCGGTTGTAAAAGCCACCAAAAAGGCTGTTCTTAAGGAGAGGAGTCTTAAAGTACAAGTATGCATAGGCTCAAAAGGAGCCACCATCAGATATGCGAGTAGCAGATTAAAGTCCCAATCCGAGACAACAAACAGTTTCTGAGAACCTATTTACAAGGCCTTTCAGGAATTGTGCCATTACCGGACTCATTAAAAAAATGAACCTTGATCCAGGGGTTTCTTAACACAGACAAGGCCACCAAATATCCTTTAACTGAGGTGACTTGAAGGCCTGCTGAGGCCAGTGACAGTAGGAACTCCATCACTGTAGTGGTGGGGCATGAGATAGGCCCAATCTCGCGCTCCCTGCTGCACGCCTCAAAGCTTCTCCACCTGCAGGTATGACAATGCATTACTTACCGTAAAAGCATTTCTGATGGTTGTATCTGCTTAGATTCACATGCTGTGCATAGGTCCGACATCCAGTGGTCACTGTGGAGTATTGCATTTTGTTTTTCGTAGTCGAAAAAGGGGACGTCGACAAGGCGTGTCTGTAACACTATCCCTATAGTGACGTGCGTTGTACCCACAATCCCTCACGCGTCGAGGTCCCTCGGTTTGTATTTTTCTGCCCTGAGGGAGCCTTCTAGACGTGAGTGAGTACAGAAAAGAGAGAAATATAGAAAAGGATGTCTATGTTCCTTCCATCCGAGCGGGGAGGAAGGGTGGGCGCATGTGAATCTAAGCAGATACAACCATCAGAAATGCTTTTACGGTAAGTAATGCATTGTCTTCTGATGTTTGTTAATCTGCTTAGAATCACATGCTGTGCATAGACTAGCGAGCAGTACCCGGAGTTGGCGGTGGGTTATGAGAAGAAGATGTCATAATACTGCCTGTCCCACCTGGGAGTCAGATCTAGAGTGTGCATCTAGACAGTAGTGTTTTGTAAAGGTGTGCACAGAACTCCAGGTAGCCGCTTTGCAGATGGACTCAAGGGGAACATTTGCAATGAACGCTATGGAAGCTCGAGTGGAATGTGCTCTTGGCTTGAAGGGTAGTTCTCTCTTAGCAAGAGTGTAACAAAGAGTGATGCATTGAACAATCCATCTAGATATAGTGGACTTTGAAACTGCATCTCCTTCTCTTCCTGCTGCCACAGAGACAAAGAACTGATTAGTCTTTCTCAGTGGTCTGGTTCTTTCCATGCAGAACATGACAGCTCTGCGTACATCTAGTGTATGCAGACTTTTTTCTCCCAAGCTGGAAGGGTTTTGAAAGAACGTTGGTAGTTCTATTGACTGGTTTACATGAAATTTTGAGATGAATTTTGGTGCAAACCTGGGGTGTGTGCGTAGGACCACCTTATCCTTGTGAACTGTTACGAAGGGGTCTAGTACAGAAAGAGCCTGTAGTTCACTTACTCTCCTAATGGAGGTGATAGCTATTAGGAAAGCAGTCTTAAGAGTGAGGTCTTTAAGAGTTGCCTTATGCATGGGTTCGAAAGGAGGGTCCATGAGTCTAGAAAGTACCACATTTAAGTCCCATCCGGGAGCTGGGTTAGCTATCAGAGGGTGTATTCTCTTTACCCCCTCCATGAAGGCCTTGATAACTGGTATCTTCCACCACGACACTTTAAGTTGGGAAGTGGTGTATGCAGAAAGTGCCGCTAGGTGGACTTTAATGGAATTGAACACTAGACCTGAATCCAGTAAATGGGTCAAGTACAGAACAATGTTAGTGGGAGAGCAGTCAACCGGGTTGATGCTCTTACCTCTACACCAGATGACAAATCTTTTCCACTTGCTAGAATAGCAGTGGCAAGTATTAGGTTTTCTGGCTTCCCTGAGGATGTCCATACATCTCTGCGGGAGTTGTAAATGTCCAAATTCTATGATCTCAGGAGCCAGGCTGCTAAGTTCATGGTCTGAGGGCATGGATGCAGTGTCCTGCCTTGTCCTGTGACAGCATGTTGTACGGGCAGGGAAGTTTCACTGGGGGAGATAGGGACATCTCCATCAAGTGAGCGAACCATGGCTGCCGGGCCCACATTGGGGCCACTAGTATCATGGTAACCTGCTCCTGGTGCATCTTGTGCACCACTTTGTTGAGAAGGGGAGTCGGGGGAAAGGCGTAAACAAATTTCCCTGACCATTGAATCGACAGACTGTTCCCCTTGGACTGGTTCTGGGGGTACCTGGAGGTGTAACTTTGGCATTGTGAGTTCTCCAGAGTTGCGAACAGGTCTATTTCCGGGAATCCCCATTGCGTGAAGACGTCTAAGACGATGTCTTCGTGCAATTGCCATTCGTACTCTTCGGGCAGGGGGAAGTCTCTGCTGAGTTTGTCTGCTAGCAGATTGAGTTCCCCTGGTACATGTGATAGTAGGAACATGTTGTGTTTGAGAGCCCACTTCCATATATTCTGGGACAGCTTGGACAGTCCTGGAGAGTGAGTGCCCCCTTGCTTGTTGAGGTAGTACATGGCTGTGGTGCTGTCTGTGAGGACCATCACTGTCTTTCCTTGTAGGTGTTCCTGAAAGGCTTTCAGTGCTTTGAACACCGCTAGTAGTTCCAGCAGGTTTATATGCTTGGATGCTAAGCTCAGAGTCCACGCTCTGTGAGCAGTCTGATGGGATAGGTGAGCCCCCATCCTGTAAGGGATGCGTCTGTGGTTAGAGTGGCTTCCACTGCGGGTGTGGCAAAAGTTTTCCCTAATAACAGGTTTTCTTTTGTCCACCACCGTAGCGAAAGAACCAAGGCCTGCGAGACAACCACTAGATCGTCCCATTGTCCGCTGGCCTGACACCACTGGCTGTAGAGCCAGTCTTGCATTGGGCGCATGTGCAGGCGCGCGTGAGGTACCAAATAAATACATGACGCCATCATCCCTAGCAAGCGCACTGCTTTGCGTACCGTCACCTCTCGACCTGCCACATAATGGGGGATCTGAAACAGCATGTTTTGGACCCTCTCGTTGGAGGGGAAGACGAGGCCGTCCTTTGTTCGAATTAGAGCCCCTAGGAATTGTTTGATTTGGCTGGGGTCTAAGCTGGACTTCTTTTCGTTGATGGAGAAGCCCAGTTGGGACAAAAGGTCTACGGTCTTTTGGGTATTGGAGAAGCATGTTTCGTAAGAATCCCCTGTTATGAGCCAGTCGTCGAGGTAAGGGTATACTGGGATGGATAACCTGCGCAGGTGGGCCGCTGCCACTGCCAGTACTTTCGTGAATACCCTTGGTGCAGATGCTATCCCGAAGGGTAGTACTCTGAACTGGTAGTGCTTGTTCTCTATCTTGAACCTGGGGTATTTTCTGTGCGCTGGCAACATTAAAATATGAAAGTATGCATCTTTCATGTCTAGTGTTGTCATGTAATCCCCTTGTGATAACAGTGGGATTACTTCCTGCAAGGTCACCATACGAAACTTTTGGGGTTTGACAAACTTGTTCGCTGGGCGCAGATCTAATACAGGGCGCATGGTTAAGTCCTTTTTGGGTACAAGGAAGTACACTAAATAAATACCTTCTGTTACCTGAGATAGGGGGACAGCCTCTAAAGCTTCTTTTTTCAGCAGCTCTTCTACTTCTTGAAGAAGAATGGTGAGGTGTTCCGGTGTCATGCGTCGGTTCCGTGGGGGTCTGTACTTCGGGGAACCGTTGAATTAGATGCAGTATCCGTGGGCTATGGTGGATAATACCCAGCGGTCTGACGATATTCCCTCCCATGCTGGAAGGAACGATGTTAGCCGGCCCCCGACCGGTGATGCATGGGAGGGGACCCGAATCTTCGGGTCATTTGTTGGTATTGGGCGTGGAACCTTTGGGGCTGGAGCCGCGACCTCTTCCTTTGCCACAGCGTTGGCCTTTTTGACTGAACTGGGTGTTGTTACCCTGGTTAGAGGGCCAGTTGGTAGCAGAGTAAAATTGCTGTTGGTTTTGCTGCTGGCGTTGGCCACGAAAGGAGCGTCTATTGCCATAGCCGCGTCTGTTAGGGGGCCGAGAAATTTGGTCAAGAGTCTTGATGGTATCAAACTCTTTCTTCGCATGTTCTAGGGCCTCATCAACTGCTTTCCCAAACAGATGTGTTTGTTCTATGGGCTTATTTATCAGGGAAGCCTGGGTTTCCGGCTTAAATCCCGAATTGCGCAGCCAGACATGGCGTTTGAGAAGTATTCCCTGAACCAGGGAACGGCCAGCCGTCTCTGCGGCATCTAAGGAGTTCTTTACGATGCCCTGGTTTACAAGAGTTCCCTCTGAGATTATAGCTAACAGGCGTGAACGCAGGGGTTCTGGTGCGTCCTCTGCTTCGCTGCGCAGCTTGCTCCACTGTGCATCTGCGTAGCTAGCTAGTAGGGAATTGTTATTTGCAATCCTAGTTGAGAAGGCGGCGGAGGTCGTGATTCTCTTCCCAAGTGCATAGAGCTTCTTGCCCTCTTTGTCAAGTGGTGCCTCACTAGTGGATAGTGGTACCCCCGCTCTTTTTCTTGTATTAGTAACTACGAGGGAGTCCGGAATAGAATGTCCTCCTGATGTACAAAGGGTCAGAGGACGAAGGGCTGAAGAGCTTTTCTATCCGAGGGTTGACCCCTCTGACTAAGGCAGGATTGGAAAGGGAAGGAGTTATTCTTCTCTTTATAGAAGCCAGGAGCGGAATAGACTGACTAACAGGGGCTTTTTCTTTAATAACTTTCTCTACAAAGTCTATGTCAGGAAGAGTCTCCCCTGTGTCTATTTCAAAATGCGCTGCTGCCTTGCGCAATAGTGCATTAAGTGAAGGTTGGTCATCTATGGGAGAGGTGTTTCCAATAGGTGAATCCTTGGGAGGAGAAGGGTGAAAGACATCAGGGTCTGAGTGCACTGATGGGGATTGCCAAGGCTGCACTGATGGGGATTGCCAGGGCTGTGAGGTAGCTGTATCTTCTTCAAAAGCTCCTGCACTAGTGTAAGGATCTTCTTCAAACCCCTCTTCCTCATGTTCTTCCTCTCCACCCAAACACTCCTCATCTTCCTGGAGGTATTGCTCCTCTTCAGTGAGGTCATATACGTCTGTAGAAGGGGGAAACATCCTAGGAATCTTGACCCTAGGGTCATCCTGGGGCCATTCTCTTGGTCTTTTGGGTGTGGGTGGGTTTTGGCTTCCCAAAAACTTTCCATTTTCTCCATACAAGAATGGAGTCTTTCAAGGGTCTCATGGGGGACCCCTGAATAGTCTAGAGGGGGGAAATCAGTGTTTTCACCTTCAAAACGCTTAGAACGCTCCCACAACGTCGAAGAAAGGTTTCCGTCGCCCTCTGAAAAGCCCTCCGGTAGTTCAGAAGTGCCCTTAGATGAAGGGGGCAGTTCCTGGCTACTCTTGTGCTTTTTCGGCGTTTCCATAGCTTTTTGTGCGGTATTCGACGTTTGTTTCGTCGTCCGCTTACGTTTGTCTTCGGAAATAATTCTCGCCAGGCTCTCGACAACGAGTTTGTCAGTAGAGGGCTCTGGTGTCGACGTTGCCTGCGTTACGCGTTGTTCCTCGACGGCCGCTCTATGGAGCGTTACGTCGGATGATTTTGAGGTAGCGCCCGTGTTAGATGAAAGCCCAATCGCTGGTCGTGGCTGCGCTTGCGGGTGGGGCTTGAGACCCTTACGGTCTGAGGTAGACGCCGGAGTGCCCTGCGTCCCCTTCGGCGCTGATGGATCCTTCGTCTTCGACGAAGAGCCGTGGGTTGTGTGCTTAGGCCTATGGGGTCTATGTGCGTCCTTGTCGCCGGGGTGTTCATCCCCCATAAGCAGGGCGTGAGCCGAGCCCGTCGGGGCCGGGGACGGACGTCGAGGAGCGCGAGCGCTCCTTCTGGGGGTTAATGACTTCCGTAACGGACGTCGAGTTATCACCCTCCTCGTCACTTTCTGTAACAGCGGCGGCGGGTGAGGAAACTGACTTTGACATAGCGTAGTCCGCCCACCTCTTAACTTTTCGTTCTTTAAGAGTTCTTGGTTTCAAGAGCTTACAGGCCACGCAGCTGTCCTCCTTATGATCGAGGGGCAAGCAACGATTACAGAGCTTGTGTTTTTCCTTCCAAGTGTATTTGCCCCTACAGCGTGGGCAAAACTTAAAAGGTGTCCTCTCCATAGCTGAGGCAATAATAACTGGTGATGATAACCCCAAGGGAAAGATAGGGGAGAAAGAAAGACATTCTCAAAGAGAAGATAAAAGTTTGAACCCCCACTCTCCCTACTGTATGTTGGCCGGCGCGGCCAGGCCACGTGTTCGGCAGCGCCGAAGGATCTCCTCCGTCTCTTCCCCTCCGTCGAAAACTTGCTCGGCGGAGAAACAGCTTCACAGCCAACATCGAGGGGAGGGATCTTTAACAATATAATAAGTATAATTAAGGACCGAGGTCCGTAGTAAGTATTTGCAATGTCTCTCTAGGAGCTCCGCGTAAGGCGACCAGAAGCTGGGCGGAAAAAAACAATCTGAGGGACCTCAACACGTGAGGGATTGTGGGTACAACGCACGTCAATATAGGGATAGTGTTGCAGACACGCTTTGTCGACGTCCCCTTTTTCGACCACGAAAAACAAAATGCAATACTCCGCAGTGACCACTGGATGTCGGACCTATGCACAGCATGTGATTCTAAGCAGATTAACACACATCAGAAACAAAGATCTTGTAGATGGTCTGCATGCATCAGCAACACCTCAACCACTTCCTTAGAAAGGTCCCAGTCATCATACCTCATCCTCTCAAGAGCCACGCATGTAGGTTGAGGGATTCCGGAGTCGGATGTAGTATCCGACCTTCCGAATGGGTCAGGAGATCCGGCCGATGAGGCAACCAATTAGGTGCACAGACCCAAGAGGTCCGAGTACCACAGTCTCCGCGCCCAGTCCTGGGCAAGCAAGATCATGGTTGCTCGAAACCTCTTCAGCCTCCTGAGAACCCATGGAATGACAAGAATCTGAGGGAAGGTGTAGTGGAGAGGGAAAGCCCAGTCCACCAGAAACGCATCCCCCAGTGCACAGTTCGCTGGGAATTCCATCGAGCAAAACTGTTTGCACTTCCTGTAGGACTCTGTGGCGAACAGATCCACTGCTGGGGTACCCCAGAGAGAGAAGACCTCTTCCAGGACTTCCTGGCACACTTCCCACTCGTCTGAGACCGTGCTCTGCCGGCTCAGAGCATCTGCCAAACTGTTCTCTGTACCAGCCAGATGAACGGACACCACCAAGATCTGGTTCTCTAGTAACCAGAACCATAGTATCATCGCCTCTGTGCAGAGGGGATGGAGTGCAAACCACCTTGCTTGTTCAGGTAGTGCATTGCCACTGTGTTGTCTGTCGGAATGAGGACATGCTTCTCCTGCACAGACTGAGCAAAGGCCCTCAGGGTTAGCCTGATGGCTCGCAAATCTAGCCTGTTGATGTGGCACTTGGCTTCCGTCACTGACGAAAGACTGCTCGTCTGCAAGTCCTCGCAGTGAGCACCCCAACCCTTCAGAGATTAATCCATGACCACTCTGGCCTGAGGCCAGAAGGGTTCCCCGTCATGAGTGCTACAGTCCGCCCACCAGGACAGATCATTGACAACTGCTGTAGGCAAATTCAGGGGAACCAAAAGCGCACCTCAGGGGCTGCACCCACTGACCACTCAGGAGCCACTGTAAGGATTTCATGCGCAGCCTGGCCTCGAGCACTAGAAAAATACAGAAGGCCACCAGACCAAAGAGGCAGAGGAAGGAAGCTGCTGGTCGTGTGGCATGGATCCGGAACAAGTCGACCATTTATGCCAAGCTGTTGACTCTTTGGGAGGGAAGGCCTTTCCAACCAGAGTGTCTAGGACTGCGCTGATTAACTGGAGCCTTTGGACTGGCGTCATTTGGGACTTATTTAAATTCAGGGAGAAGCCCAGCCTGTGCAGTGGCAAGCAGGTGTTTTCTAGATGAGACAAAACCTGCACTGCTGACTTAACTCCTATCAGCCAGTCGTCCAGGTATAGAAACACGTGGACTCGGGATCTCCTGAGATGGGCCATGACTACTGCCATTAGCTTGGTGAATACCCTTAGGGCGGAGGTTAGAACAAAGGGAAGCATCTTGAACTGATCGTGCATGTCCCCTATGGTGAACCTTAGGAAAATCCTGTGCTTTCGATGGATCAGCATATGGAAATAAGCATTCTATAGGTCTATTGACAACAGCCAGTCCTGTAGACTGTAGACAAGAGCATGGAGAATTTCTCTCAACCTCACCATCCTGAATTTGCTGTTCCTCAGGAACTTGTTCAAAGCCCTAAGGCAAGATTGGGACAGAGACCTCCTCCCTTCTTGGGTACCAGGAGATATCTGAAATACCAACCCCGATCCTCTGTGCTCGGGAAGTACCTCTTTCAGGGCACCCTTCAACGACAGGGCTCGCAGTTCTTGCTGGAGCTCCTGTCCCGGTTGGGTTTGGCGGTCCATCTGTGGTTTTTCTTAAAAATTGCAGACAATAGCCCCATCGAATGAGCTGAAGAGCCCAGGCATCGGAAGTAATTCCCTGCCATTGGAGCAAATGCTCCGTCAACTGTCCACCAACCGGTACATCGTGAAAGGGCAAATCAAAGCAGCTTAGGAGGCTAGGTCGCCCCCGCCACTGCTTGCTGGCCCTTAGAAGCCCTTATGCCCCTTCGGAAGCAGGAGAAACGCTTCTGCCCTTGCCTGACCGGTGGGGATCTGTGCTCTCCCGCCATAAGGAGCATACTGCCTGTAGCCCCATGCTCTAGAGGCGAAGCTCAAGGCAGGTTAGGCCGGCTGTGCAGCTAGGTCTAAAGATTTGGCAGCGATTTTGTATTCTTTAAATTTCTCTAAAGAATAGTCGGCTTTCTGGCCAAACAGGAAATGGCCCTCGAAGGGCATGTCCAGCAGCTTGAACAGTAGGAGAAAAAACACAAGTTTTTTAAGTAGGCCGGCCGCCTAAGCGTTGCTGCTGATGCCATAGTTCGGACCACACTGTCTTGGGAGGATAGCTCAGGGGCAACACGTTAGTCTTGGAAGCAAGACGGCATGGAGCAACACAGGCTTGATCCACAGGACCACATTTAGAAACCTCTGGGTATTAAGTGAGTTATAAATAACCCATTACAATTACAGTCAGTGATGTCCAGGCCTGTTCGCAGTGACTGCCTGGCCACCTCTTTGCCATCCTCCACCAGTTGTAGGAAGGCCTTGTGCATTTCCTCTTCAGGGACGTACTGCGCAGCATTATCCACTGCTGTCCAAAAACCAAACGATTACCTGGCAAAACTGCTTGCCACATTGGTAGCTTTAAGGGCCATACTGCCCGAGGTGAATGCCTTTTTGACCAAGGCATCAACTTTTTTTGCTTCCCTGTCACGAGGTAAAGTGGAAGACTCTGGTCTAGATGAGACTATGGCAGCCTGAATAACAAGCCTCTCCGGGGAAGGGCGAGAGGAGAGGAACGAAGTGTCTCCTTCAGCCGGCCTATATTTTCGGAGAAATGGTGGAACTCACTGGGGGAATAGAACATGGATGTTGCCACTGAGCTGTTAGAGGATCAGCAATGGCAGGGTTTAAAGGCATATTGCGCTCTGTTGTCAGACCATCATCCAGAATATCAGTGAGGTCGTACCCCTGCACTGGTGCCAATGAGGATTGCAATCCTAGGGTATCAATGACCCGCTCTACCTAAGTCCTGAACTTTGACAAGTTATGAATATAGGGCTGGGACTGTTGAAATTCCAGGTCTGGAGAGGTGTCTAGACCACTGGCGTCATGGAATCCTTGAGCTGGCTGTAAAAGCGGATTGTGGTCCTCAAAATAATAAACACTTCTTAAACCCAAATAAAATGCGGTTGACATCCCCATGGTCATCAGTGCCGAAGATACCCGACATGGTATTGAAAAATATAGACCAGGAATGCAGGGTAAACGTTTTATCGTAAACAGTTGACAGTTTATCTTTTGCCGCCGATAAGGTGTCGATCGATGTCGAGACGCCATAGCGTGGACATCCTTGGATGCACAGGGTTGATGTGGTTGCCATTGGAACTCCTTCGGAGATGAAGGGTTCATTGGCGCTGATACTGGGACATGAAAAAGGTCAGATATGTTGAGCGCCACTCTTGGCTCAAGTCATGCTGCGTGTCGGGGTGGGGGGCTGGGAGGGAGGAAGGGGGGGGGGCTTAACCGCACTGAGTGCAGCATGCTTTTTGAACATAGCATAGAGGCTTTAAATTTCTCCCACTTTTGGCACGTGGTAGGCCCCGCCGACTGCTCACCTTTTTCCATAGACGAATCTGAGTCCCAACAGTGGCGGACATCTTTTCTTCTTTCGGGTCGAGGAAGAAGGGCTCGAGTGGGACAGTTTTTTCTTCCGCCAATGTTCTTCCTAGGGGGTGTGCCCCTCGGTTTAGGCCTCCGAGGACCGAATTGTTGACTGCACGGGTGACTTAGAGGGCAGTCAAACAAGATCTAGTTTAGCTGCTCGATCACTAAGGGATTTCAGCTGCATTTTGGTGCACGGCGGACATCCTTCCATCCCGTGCCGAGACACAAGAGACAACTTGTGTGGGTCAGCGATGGACATCTTGGTGCCACAGTCAGTACACTGCTTGAAGCCCGAAACCCGAGCGACCAACATCTCGCATCGAGGAATTAGAAAAATGTTTTCTGACAAAAAACGTCAAAAAGAGTCGAAGACTCGCCTGTGTTCCCAAGTGTATTAGCGCATGGAAATAGGGAACTGAGGTGTGGCGCGTAGTGAGAGTATATATACGACGCCTGACGTCACGCCTGGAGCCGAAGATCGAGCGTCGAGCAAGACGGATCGGCGACCGAGTCCAGGTCCACTACAACCACTCTGTCGAAAAAAAATTCGGAAGCACCAAAGCTGGATGGGATATCCATCAGATGAAAATGCGGGAGAAAAGCAATCCATTTAAAGAAACATCTGCAATTTTAACTGTGCCATCTACAGATATTTTTCTCCGTTTATTATGTTTATTGTTGTATGTAGGACTACGATTTGTACTGCACTTGTTTTATGGAACTTTATTCTCTGCAACAAACACTATGAAGAAACCCAAAGAAGGGTTTTCTGACCTAGAGGAGAGGGCTGCACAACATCCCCTCGTTAGGGAAGTTTTTTCACAGCTCTCTATAGATGGGTGTAGACTTATCCTTAGTGAAATCGAAGGGCACCCACGAAGTTAGTTGCAACTTATTATTAGTAGTAGGACTATCCAGTTAAGCTTTACCCTCCAGAGAAGGCTAGGCTGGCTTCTAAGACCCCAAAACATAGACAAACGGTTCTATGTGAAAAGATCCCTATGCAAATGTAGTCCTGTGATAACGTAGTTGGCAAAAATGTAGTTTTAAAATAAATGTAGTAATTTAATACAAGAACTGCAAAGTGAAAATGTTGCCAGCAATAAGCTATTTTTAAATACGCAAAAGTACAAGGCTGTAATCCCAACAATGACCCAAACCTCTAATAAATCCTCCACAATCACCCCAAGTCCATTCCTAAATCTTCCCCCAACTCTAATTACAAGCCTTATCCTACCACAGAACATTTACCCTTCAGTGTACTAAAGCATTTTATTTGCAGGTTATTCAATACAAAACAAATTGAAAATGAAGAGTGAATTTTACTCGAACCCCATAACTAGCTCATAAATTACATAGCCCCCCCTCAACCCAAAACCTTGTTCTAATCCTAACTTTAGCCTTACTACACCTTGAACACTTCCCTAAAGCTTACTTTACCATAACCACAAGGTTCATCGTAACCCCTATACTACGTTAACATCACCAGCCCTGTCCAATCTTCCTATTCCTTTCTTTAAAACGTACCCAAACCATTAAACAAGTAGCCCTAGCCTTATCATAACCCCGACACTTCCACTTACTCCGACACTGAATCTACAATAAGGAGGCCAAGGCGACCTCAATGGCTGGGTTGAAAGGTATATTGTGCTTGACTGTGGGGTAGTGTATTTGTATTTATTGATTTATAAAGCGCCTTACACCAAAGCACTGTACAGTGGAACAACTTAATACATAAAAACAAACAATATAACGGTGGAAGCAAAATTACAATATGAATCAATCAACAAAACAGTGAGAAGAGCAATTAACTGAAGGGGATAGGGAGAATAGGAGTGGACTGGGTAGGAGGGAGGGGTGGTGATGAGTAGGAGGAGGGAAGGGTGAGAGGGGAGCCAAGAGAGGGGAGGGAGATAGTCAAGGGGAAAGAATAAGGAGGAAGGGAATGCAGAAGGGGGAAGGGGTTTCAAGGAGGAGAATGGAGGATGAGAGATTTAAGGGACGTGCGGAATGAGGTGAAGGTGGGGGTGGAGCGGATTGAAAGAGGAAGGGAGTTCCAGTGCAGAGGAGCTAGGAGCGGAAACGGGAGGAGGCACAGGGGGACGGAGGTACAGGGAGAAGGAAATGGTCAGCGGACCGAAGGGAACGGGAGGGGGAGTAGGGAGAGATAAGGGGGAGCGAGACCATGGAGAGATTTGAAGACAAGGCAGAGAAAGTGAAATTTAAGTTTGGAGTGAAATGGAAGCCAGCCAAGGTAAGCGAGAAGTAGAGATGGAGTCACGGGAGGTAAGGAGACAGAGGGTACGAACAGCAGAGTGGTAGATGGATTTAAGAGGGGCAAGATGAGATGTAGGTAGTCCAAAGAGTAGGGAAGAGCAGTAGAAGAGGACGCATTCAACCCCAGGGTGTGAACTACCCTGTGAATCAGCTCTCTGACCTTCACACTAGTAGTGTGGGTATAGGGCTGTTTTTGCTGTAACTACAGGTCTGGCGAAGTATTGAGACAACTGACGGCGTGTAAACCCTGAGCCAAAGCCAATAAATCAGCCTAGTCGTCGAAATAGTCGTCGCTGTCGGTTCCTGTGTAAACTGGGTCGACCAGGTCCTCGAATCTGAAAATAGAATCGAAGAAACCTGATCTCGACAGTGGCACAAATAAATTATCACTGACTGTCGGCACTGAAGGTTTGAGGATAGGTTTCAAAGCCGAAGCTTTCAATGCTGAAGGTACTTTCGGCGTTAAGGGACTCTCGGGTAACCGATGGGCGGCGGGAGCCTCGGGACTCCCGCAACTTATTCCTGACCGGGGCAACACCCAAAGACGCAGTCGACAGAGTGGCTGGCTTGGGGTCGGGAACACCGCTTCAGACCCCACAGCTTACTGGTCCAGGGCCAGAGCCGCACCTATAGCTGCTTGCACCTTAAACACTTCCAACAGTGGTCTTAAAACCCTCCCACTCTTCCAGAGTGGTCAGCCCTGCCAAGGGCTTCCCTCATTTCGACAAGCTGGCAGTGGTGCAGCTTCTTCCGCGAGGAAGACTAGGAATGGCTCCTGGAATGGGACCGATTCTTGGTGGTCTTACAATATCGTTCTTTCCCCTTTTCGGGAGTGTGCTCCACCGTCTCAGCCTCCGAGGCCCAGACGAGTTACCGCAACAGACTTGGCGACAGGTCAGCCTAATGCCAGTTTCCTGGCCTTCTCGTGCCTGTATTTCGGCTGCATCTTTGTGCACGGTGCACAGGCCTCCGTGTCATGATTAGCACCTCGACACCATAGACGTCATGGGGGTCAGTCAGACATTCTGACCTCGCAATTGTGGCATCGCTTGAAGCCCGAAACCCTGTGGGACGACATCACTTCGAGGTTTTAGAAGAAAAAAAGCATACAAAGTACAATAAGAACATCGAGTAAACTCAAGTCGTGTTCCTGATGCAGCAAGCAAAAAAAAAAAAAAATGGAGGCATGGGACGTAGTGACCTGGTATATATAAACGATGCCGGACGTCAAGTCCAGAGCCGATGATAGCGAGCCAGACAAGACGGATCGACGGCCGCGTCGAAATCCACTACGACCCCCTCTCGAAAGGTTTCAGAACAGCAGAGTTGGATGATGGATATCTATCATGATTGGGTATCTACAGGAGAAAAGCAATCCATTAAAAGCCCAGGGTTTGAATTCAGTCCTGCCCTGAGACTGAACGAAGGATTTCGATCCCGGTTATGTCAGGATAGCCAAAGACTTACGGGTTTGAGTGGAGTTTTTTTTTGTGAACTCGTCATCAGTGGATGAATGAAAGAGATCCACGCCCTCGAAAGGCAGATCCAGGATTCACTCCTGTATGTCAGATAAAAACATAGTGGCATGCATCCATGCCGTCCTTCTCATCTCGACACCAAGGTACAGCCCTCTGCTGGCTTTGTCGATGTGGGAGACGGAACAAGTTACTTACCTGTAACTGTTGTTCTCCAGCATGGGTCTGGCATGGATTCACATGCTCATGAATATTCCCCGTCGTCAGGCTGGGAATCCTCGGTAAAGAAAAAACCAGTATCAGTTTCGTTTCTGATCTGTCTTTCGTAGTAATAACCAATCACTGGTCTCTGCGTCATACTGACCACAGCCAATGACTGCCCTCTACCTAAGCACCGCCTCTGGCAGCCATCTTCAGATTTGGAAGCACGTGAAGTGGCAGTATGACCAAGTGAAGAGCCGCAGAGGGGTAGGCGGGAGGGTTCGCATGTGAATCCATGCCAGACCCATGCTGGAGAACAACAGTTACAGGTAAGTAACTTGTTCCTTCTCCAGCATGGGGTCTGGCATGGATTCACATGCTCATGAATAAAGAATACATAGCAGTACACACATGCACAACCACGGGAGGTGGCAAAGGCTCAACATTAAGCATCACATCAACTCAACATTAAGCATCTTACCTCCTCACCAGGCTCACCTCAGGCGAACAGGTTGCGCAGCACTGCTTGGCCGACCCTGGACTCCTCCCTGGAATCCCGGTCGACGCAGTAGAATTTCGTGAAGGTGTGCGTCGACCTCCACGTAGCAGCCCTGCATATGTCCAGCAGGGGCACACCAGATAGGAACGCCGTGGTAGCTGCGATCGCTCTGGTGGAATGGGCTCTCGGACGGCCAGGCAGCGGTCGGTTTGCCAACCGGTGACAGCACATGATACAGCCGGAGAGCCATCTGGAGATGGAAGCCTTCGAGAGAGCCTTCCCCTGATTGACAGGTCCAAAGTTCACAAAGAGTTGTGACGTCTTCCGAAAACCCTTCGTGCGGTCCACATAGAACTTCAGCGCTCTAGCTACATCCAGCGAGTGCAAAGTCCTCTCAGCCGGCGACGAAGGCGACGGGAAGAACACAGGCAACACCAAGGGTTCGTTGAGGTGGAAGTCCGACGGCACCTTGGGCATGAAGGAGGGGTGCGTCCTGAGCACTACCCTCGTGTCGTGGAAAGTCAAGTACGGGGCCTTGCAGGAAAGGGCCTGGATCTCTCCAACTCGTCGTGCGGAGGTGATGGCCACAAGAAAAGCTGTTTTCCACGATAGAAACTTCAACGGGGCCGAGTGCAGAGGCTCGAACGGAGGTCCCATGAGTTTGGTCAGCACCACGTTGAGCTCCCACGCCGGGGCCGGAGCCTTCACCGGCGGGAACGATCTGAACAGTCCCTTCATGAACTCTTTCACCAGACGATGAGACCACAAGGACGTCCGCCCCGTGGTTCTGGTGTATCGGGAGATCGCAGCAAGATGAATCTTGATGGACGCGTGTGCTAGACCAGCTTTGGCCAGCGTCAGCAGGTACGGCAGTACTTGGGGAGCCGTAATCCGTAGAGGGTTAATCTTCTGTGCGTGGCACCAGACAGAGAACCTCTTCCATTTGTGTCCGTAGCATTTAAGAGTCGAGGACGCCCTGGCCTTTGCAAGAACCTCTCTGCAATCGGCCGGTATGTCGTATCCTCCAAACTCTAACGCTGCAGGAGCCAGGCCTGCAAGTTCAGCGACTTCGGGTCGTGGTGGAGGATGGCGCCTCCTTCCCTGGAGAGTAGATCCGCGTCCGCCGGCAGCTTGATCGGCGGGGACGCTGACAAGTCCAGAAGGTCCGGGAACCATATCTGCCTCGGCCACGAAGGTGCGACGAGGATCATCCTGCACCGTGACCTCTTGAGCTGGTTGACGAGCCGGATTAGCAGAGGCAAGGGAGGGAACGCGTAGAGGAACAGGCCCTCCCAGGGGAACGAGAAAGCATCGCCCATGCTCCTCGTCTGGGGAAACCTGCTGGCGAACCTCCGGCACTTGGTGTTCGTCGCCGTCGCGAACAGGTCGATCTGGGGTGTGCCCCACCGTCGGAAGAGGCGATCCACCAGATCCTGCCGTAGTTCCCACTCGTGGCACGAGCGCAGCTCCCTGCTGAGTGAGTCGGCGATGGTGTTTTTTATCCCTGCCAGATGAAACGGCACCAGAAAAATCCCTTGGGCGACGGCCCAATGCCACAGGTCCTGCGCCTCCTTGGACAGCGCTGGGGACCTGGTTCCGCCCTGTTTCCTGATGTAAAACATGGTGGTGGTGTTGTCGGTGAAGATCCTCACCACCTTGCCCTTGAGGGACGAAAGGCAGGACCTGAGGGCCCAAAACACTGCACGGAGCTCCAGGACGTTGATATGCAGGGACTTCTCCGTCGGGAGCCAGAGTCCCCTTGCGTGCAGATTTTCGGTGTGCGCTCCCCACCCTTCCAGGGAGGCATCCGTGGTCACAGTCTCCTGGTGGGCTGGGGTCTGGAAGTCCATGCCCGCCGTCAGATGCGCGCGGGTGCCCCACCACCGTATCGCTCGTCGGAAACTCTCGTCGAGCTTGATCCTTTCCTCGAAGCTGCCCGTCGTCTGGATCCAGCGCGCATCCAGGAATTCTTGCAACGGGCGCATCCGGAGCCTGCACATGGGAATGAGGTAGATGCAGGAAGACATCATCCCGAGGAGGGACTTGATGGACCTCACTTTGGCCGCGTCGGCCACCAACATCCGTTGCACCTTGCCCAAGATGGTCCTGGTCCTCTCCTCCGACGGGGAGGCCAGAAGGGACACTGTGTCGAGCCTGGCTCCCAGAAACAGTGCGACTTGCGCGGGCACCAGGTGGGATTTGGCGTAGTTCACGGAGAATCCCAGGTCCGTGAGGAGTTGGACGGTCCTTGCCGTGTGGACCACGGCGAGCTCCCTCGTCTTGGCGCGGATGAGCCAGTCGTCCAGGTAGGGGTAGACGTGAATCCCCTCGCGGCGCAGCTGCGCCGCCACCGGTGCGAGGCACTTGGTGAATACCCTGGGTGCCGACCGTAGTCCGAAGGGAAGGGCTTTGAACTGGTAATGACGCCCTTGGACCACGAATCTGAGGAATTTGCGGTGCCCCTTTAGGATGGGAATGTGGAAGTAGGCATCCTCCAAATCCAACGACGATAGGAAGTCTCCTTCCTCCAGCTGACCCAGGACGTGCTGGAGGGTGACCATCCGGAACTTCTGCGCCTTGATGAACTTGTTGAGACGTCGCAGGTCTAGGATGGGGCGCCATCCTCCCGTCTTCTTCTTCACGAGGAAGTATCTCGAGTAGACTCCGGAGCCCCGAAGCCTCTTTGGGACGAGTTCGATGGCGCCCTTTCTGAGCATCGCCTTTACCTCCAGGAGAAGTTGAGGGACGTGAAGTTCTTTCCTGGCCACGGGGGGGACGCGCGGGCACCTTCTTTGAAACTCGAGCGCGTGGCCCCGGGCCAGGGCGTCCAGCACCCAACGGTCGGTGGAGATGGACTCCCACACGCTGACGAAGCCCGCCAGCCGGCCTCCCACCGGGGTGCTTGGGTGGGGGCCCGACCACACGGCCGGTTCAATCCTGCTTGGACGCGGCCTTGCCGCCTTGACCTCCTTGGCGACGACGGCGGGGTCCGCTAGACTTGCCTCGTCCTCTGTAGGCCTCTTGCGACGACGAGCGGGCCGCTTGACGGTAGGAAGCGAAACCGCCGCCGGAACCTTTGGAGGCGCCCTTGCCTCCGCCGCTCCGAAAGGGCGTCCGTCGTTGCAGGACTCCAAGGGCCCGGGCCGTCTCAGTATCCGCCTTGATGGCCTGAAGGGAATCGTCCACTGTCTTCCCAAACAGGTTGTTCCCGTCGAAGGGCATGTCCAGGACTCTGGTCTGGACGTCCTGCCGGAAGTCCGTAGCTTTGAGCCATCCACGACGTCGAAGGCAAACGCCGTTGCCCAGCTGGCGGAACCCGGTGTCGGCGATGTCCGTCGCCACGGTGATGGCGTGGTCCGAGGCCACCTCACCTTCCTGCAGGATCTCAAGGGCCTCCGCCCTCTTGTCGTCCGGCAGAAAATCCAGCAGGGGAGCTATCTTGTACCAGAGCTCCCTGTCGTAGCGGGCCACGATAGCCAAGGCGTTGGCCGCTTTAATCGTCGTCGCTGCCGACGAGATGACTCTACGTCCCATAACATCCAATTTCTTTCCCTCGCCGTCCGGCGGGGAAGTCGATGTGGAGGCCGCACCCCCCCCCCCGCTTTCTTCCTGGCTGCCGCGGAGACGACGGAGTCCGGGGTAGGCTGCGCCCGGAGGCATAGGGGGGCCGTGTCTGGGACCCGGTACTTTTTCTCGTACCGGTCTCTTCTAGCTGGCGTCGTGGAAGGGTTCTTGAGGAGGGAAAGGCCCTCATCCCAAATGTCGTCCAACAGAGGCACTGCGAGGACCGTCTTCCTCTTGGCCTCGCGCCGCTGATAAAGGAAGCCTTCCTTTTTCTTCTCCTCAGGGCAGAGTTGGAAAAGCTCGGAAGCCCTGGAGATCATGGAGTGGAAAGATCCGATCTCGTCGGGCGGAGAAGCCCTGGTGGGAGGCGACGACGGAAAATCCTCGTCGTATGCCTCGTCGTCCGTACCCGTCGCTGCCGTGTCAGTCCCCGTATCATCCCCTCGGGTGGACGGGGAGGAGGGCTGGAAGGGGCGCGACGGTTGAAAAGGAGGTGGTGGATGGATCCTTCTTTTCTTGGTAGGGGGAACACCAGAAGGTCCCGGTTCTGGATCCCCCGACGGGAGAGGTTCCTCCGTCGGTAACGGTAGCCTCGTCCTTATCTCGGAGCATAAGGACTGTATGGCCAACAAAATGGCCGCCGAGTTGTCTTGCGGCGCTGGCAGAGGGGAATCCGACGGGCGAGCAGGGGCCCCGTCGGTATCCTCGACGATGTCGTCGTCGTCACCTGCGTCGGGGTCCATTCCGACGGGCTGGCCTTCTTCCACGCCTAGGCCGTGGCTTAAGACCTCGATCAGCTCCTCTTCTGAGGTTGAGGCCGAATCTCCGACGACGCCCTGCCCCCCCTTCTTCTTCCCCACGGAGGGTTTCACGGGGGTCCTATCGATGGGCACAAAGGAAGACTCCCTCCGAGGAGGCAGGGAGATTCTGGGCCCTGAGGTCGCCACCACTGGTGCAGCCACCACAGGCTGAGCCAAGGCCGCCGCGACCGTTTCGATAGAGGGCTTGGTCGGATGGATCAAGGCCTTCACCACCTTAGGTGCGCTCACCGCCTTATCCTTGAGGGAGGGGGCACTGCCACGCTCCTCCTCTGCCTTAGAGCTCGACCGGGGCCTCTCCAGGAGCTTCGCCGGGTGCTCGGCCTTCCTCTTACCCGACCCAGAGCGTTGGCTCGTGGTTGATGGTACCGGGGAGGGTGCGCCCTGCCTGGCGCCCGTAGAGCCCGACCGTTCGGCGCTCCCGGTGCCAGCGGACTCGCGGTGCTTGGCCTTATGTTGGGCCCCCGTCGCCGGGGCGCCCTCAAAGGTCTTAGAAGACCGCTCGGATTTCTTCTTCTTCTCGCCAGACGGGCTCTTACCCTCCAGCCAGTTGGCGAGACGTTGATGGCGGTCCTTCATGGTCCGTTCCGACATGTTGCCGCAAAACGCACAGTCCTTCTCCACGTGCGTCTTGTCCTCATGAAGGCAGTAAAGGCAGAAAGAGTGTTCGTCCTCCTTGAAGACGTTCTGCAGCTGGCATCCAGGGCAGACCCCGAACAGCTTTCCGGGCGTCGAGCTTCCCTTCTCCTGGGCCATCTCCGAGACCGGGCCTGAGAAGCTTCTGGATTCCTCCGAAGTGTAGCTCGACGAAATCTTCACCCTTGAGGGGCACAGATAAATCCGACACGGGTCCCCGTTGATCGGATGTAGGATCGGTGGAGCTTGAGGCTCTTTTGACCGAAAGAATCGAAGTTTTTTGTGAAAAAAGCGCGAAAAATAGCACTAACGCTCGAGAGCAATAGCACGAGGATCCCAACACATGAACGTGCGGTAAAAATCTGAAGATGGCTGCCAGAGGCGGTGCTTAGGTAGAGGGCAGTCATTGGCTGTGGTCAGTATGACGCAGAGACCAGTGATTGGTTATTACTACGAAAGACAGATCAGAAACGAAACTGATACTGGTTTTTTCTTTACCGAGGATTCCCAGCCTGACGACGGGGAATATTCATGAGCATGTGAATCCATGCCAGACCCCATGCTGGAGAATGAAGATGCCATGAAGTCCGGATGCCGAGGGATCATCGTTCTGGATGCCATTGCCCCATCCCCCCCCCTTTTTTTATAGACTGAGGGGAGTCCGGGCCCTGGGATAAAGGTACCGATGGGGTCCCCCTAAGTTCGGAGCCGAAGACGGGTCCAACAGCTTTTGAGTGGGTGGTGTTGGTGGGACAGGTGGTAGTGGTGAAGGGGTTTGAACAACTGGTAGGGTCTGGACTTGGGGAGGGACCTGCATTGGAACCCGGCAGCGCTTGAGGAACGGCAGAGGTACCCAGAGGAGGGGGCCGGGGAGGCGCCAACTGCGGGATGAACTCCTTCACTATATTCTCCAGGAGCCCTTTCACCTGTGGGGGGGGAACGCATGAGGAAGAGGAATGCTCAAAGAAGCGGTCCACGCAAGCCGCTGGGTCCCTAGGGGCCCAGCGCTCAGAGGAGCTGGGTCTCCACTCCTGGTCGCAGCACTGAGGCGCCTGAGGCGTGTAGAAGTAAGGCTGTAATTAATAGATGTACCCCTGAGGAGACCAGATGCCTGAACTGTACAATTCGCTACCGCGTCCAGAGGGAAGGGAACTGGGATCTTCCTGCAGAGACCATTCAATGGGCGAAAGCAGAGGCAGGCCCTGAGTTGGATCCAAGATGGCCGCCACCGAGAGGCTTCCAGGCTCCGCCACAAGCCTCTCTGCCATGCTGAAGCCTTGCGCCACGCCCTGGCCAGGAGGGCACTAAGGCCCTGAGCCGCGAGAGGCCTCAACCATGGGAGGATTCACCTTGGGTCTTGCAACCAAAGCAGATGTGTCAACCTCAAGTTCAGTCTGGTAGGTGCTAAGCCCTCGGCCTGATGTCTAAAACGCCCTGACCTCTGAGCGAGCTCCGGTAGGCTGGACGCCCTCGGCACCTGTGACAGTAGCCATTCTGGATTGTGCCAAGGACTGACTCTTGGAGGTGGTTTCCCGACGATCCCCTTACCTCTTGGGATCAAAGAGGTAACTGGTTAGCCCTTCCGAAGATAGCCCAGTAGGGCCCCTGAGTTCCTCAATTTAGGAGCCGGTAGCCTGGACGGCAGAAGATCTGCCCCCGGAGTGCCCATAAAAGCCCTCGGTCCGCTCGGCTTTGGAGCCGTTAGCCTTGGAGGCATCGGGCAGGCCAGAACCTGAATCCAAGGAAACCCTGTCTGTGGGAACCCCGGGCAAGGAGTCACTGCGCGGCGGAGCCGTGCTGAACAGAGGGCCTTACTTTGTCTTGACTAGAGATCCTGGAGATTAAGTCCTTAACATGGGGCGGTGGAAAAGTGTAGAAGATCTCCCTCCACCGCGACAACCGATTCTTCAATGCCCTGTGACAGAGCACTGCAAGACGAACATGCGTCCCAGCGGTGGTCGGACCCCAGACACAAGACAGAGCGCATGGGGGTCTGAGGCCGGGAACAAGCAGTCGCATTAGGCACATCTTGTGAATCGTCCCGCAGCTGACTTGCACCGGGGGGGGAGGGTTAGGTGGGGTGGGGGGGAGAGGGGGTTAAGAGGCACAGAAGCAAAGTAAAATGAGATCGAAAAAACAAAACTCAGAGTAAGTGGAAAGCAAATATATTCTTGTGCTGGACGCCGGGTCCAACATCGTCTGTGCAGAAAAGGGACCGAGGTGAGGTGCCAGAGGACGGGGCCTCGGCAGGGCGTTCCCACGCCCAAGGCTGCGCACAATAGTATATTTAAAGGGGGAGGCTCAATTTTTCAGTGCCAAAGGTTCCAGTACCGTTCCGACGTTGGAGGATGCCCACAAGAATGGAGGGGATGGGACATATGAGTATGGCAGGTGCTGTTAAGATGTTCCAGAGCTTGCCTGGGAGAACAAGCCCTGATCACCTTATCGTCTAGATAGGGAAAGATGTGAATCCCTCCCTTCCTTAGATTCACTGCCGCCACTGCCATCAACTTGGTGAAAGCCCTTCGGGTGGAGGTGAGCCCGAAAGGCAGTACACGAAACAAAGTGAGAACTGCCAATGGCGAACCTCTGCTAGTTTCTGTGCTTGGGATGTATGGGAACATGAAAGTAATCCTCCTAAAGATGGAGTGTCAACATCCAATCCTGGAACTGAAGGATCTACAAAAGAGTGACCATCTTGAACCTGTCCTTCCTGAGGAACTTGTTCAAGCATCTCAAGACCAAGATGGGTCGACTGCCTCTTCTTTTCTTGGGAACCAGAAAATAGGTGAAGTACCAGCCGTGGTATTGCTCTTCTACAGGTACCCTTTGCAAAAGCACCTTTCTCCAGCAGGTAAAGAATATCCTGCAGAAGGAGCCGTCGGGTTCCCCAAGAGATAGTTGGCTAATCCAACAATCAATCTGCAAGTCTTTTTTAAAAGGAAGGCAGTAACCCTGAGCTACTATTTGCAGTGCTTAAGCACCCGAAGAAATACTTTGCCATTCTTCGAGATGCTGAGTCAATCTGCCCCCCACTACAGACTTGTGAGCCAAGGACTCAGATTTCGGATTAGTGGCTGCAGCGAAAAGTAAAGAGGCAGAGACTGCTTGGGCGGTTCTACCTCCACGACCTTGCGCACCATGAGGGAGTCTTCTTGGACCTCTCTGAGCAAACTGGCCCCTGGTCCTACTAACTGAAGAGTAAAATCGAAAGGAGCCACCTCTCCAACTCTGAGAAGAAGACTCGCTTTGCTGAGGCTGGCTGATTGCTTCTCCTAAACATTTAGCAGCCGCCTTAAGAGTCCTGCAACTTCAAGAATCAGCCTTAGTCCCAAAAAGGAGAGATCCATCAAAAAGGCATGTGTAATAGCCTGGATTAAACATCTGATGCAAACCCAAACTTCAGCAGCCACACAAACTGTTAGGCAAGATTGTGTGCAATACCCTTTGGGTGCACTACAACAACCCTTACCACATGGCAATAGGAACCCAACCTTTGGTACAAGTCTGTATTACACAGGTTGTTAGCATGTTGAGCAGCCAGGCTCATCTCAAGAGGGGTCAATGTGCGCAGTAGGGGTGTTACACAGAGATCCACAGTGACAAGTATTTAAATAAACTTACACACAAGTTTTCTTGATTAAACAATTAATTTATCAGTCAGTTAGAATAAGCCTTCAGAAGGGAGAAATATCAAGCAGCACACAAATACACTTCAAACATACACACACTTAGTTTCTAAATCAGCAAACACCCCTTCAGGAATGGCATACAAGCACTACCTACACCCTCAGGTGACTTCTATAGCTAGGGTGCTGTTGACATTAATATGTCACTGTTGCATTTAGAATATTTTTGAGAGTAGTGTTAAAGGGAAAAGAGTTCAAAATAAAACAAGCATTCGCACAGTTATTCTTAAGCAGGTAAATACTTTCAAAATAACCCCCCAATGCAAAGTCAGTTACCGCTTTCCTGGAGGAAGGCAAAACACATAAGCAGAAGAGACAAGAGTCATTCAGGGAGCCAGGCCAGCCAATGTTAAGTTAACCAAAAGTCAAGGTGAGCTGAAGCACTTCTTGCAGGCAAGTAGAAAGTCTTTCACAATGTTTTTAAAAGTCTTTGTAGAATAGAAGAAATAAAAGTAGGGCCACAAGCTGAATAGGCTTGTGAGGTAAAGAATCGGCAAGCAACTCTACAAGAGCAACCGGGACAAGTCTCCAACGAGGACAAGCAAGGTGGCACAACAAGAGGCAAGTTCTCTCAGACTTTACAGTACCTTTAGATTGAAGCAAAGTGCAGCAGATTACTTCTGTTCCTGTGCAGCTCTGCAGATCCTGGTGTTCCTGGGCGTCAGTCGTGTGTACAAGAGGGAGGCCTTCCGAGGACTCCTGCACTGCAATTGGACGGTCACCGCTCGCAACCGGCAATCTTCAAACGAGTGGCACTTCAGTGTTTCAGCTCCTCGCGACTACCTCAAATAGCAACACTGCAGTTCCTGGCTGTCTAGGTGGGCTTTCCTTGCATCTGCGGTAACGCACTGTTGAGGGGGCTCAGGCTCGGTCAGTCCTGCTTCCAGGGAGTCCAGAGGATCTTCCTGGAGCTCTAAGTCAGCTTGAAAGCAATGGTTCCTCTCCCTGGCTATTCGGTTCCAGCAGCAACTGCAGTGGAATTTCAACCCGCTCAGAGAGGATGTCCAGGTGGCTTACTTTGGAGTCGATTGGTCCCACCAACTCAAAGGGAGAAGTCGTCCTTGCAGGGGCTTCTCTGTCGATACGAATTTGGAGTTTTAGCACAGCAGCAGGGCTTTACCGGGCAAACCAACGGTCCAGGAGTTGCAGCAGGCGTCGTCTTCCAAGTTCTTCTGCGGATTCCTAGTCCAGTGGTCGACTCTGCCTTCCAAGCCAAAAAGCCTTGCCTTTTATGCAGGTTTCTCCCATTCATTCCAGCCTAGCCGTCAGTCACCCAGCAGCGTGGCTGTCCATGCCAGACAGCTAGCCGGCCAATCACCTAAGAGTGCATTCTTGTCTCCTAGGAGACAAAACACAGTGAGTTTCAGGCACCTTCCTTGCTTCCTGCCCCTGTCAGACGTAATGGAGCCTGAAGCGGGCTTCACTCGTGAATCCCGCCAAAGGCAAAACGAACAAAGGGAGGAAACCTGGTTTGGCGCGCAGAGTAAATCTCAAGAATGACATTTCCACAAAGAAATGGCGGAAAAAGAAGACTGGGCTAAAAATGGCACCCTTGGGTGCTTAAGCCCAAGGTAAATATGGTAAATGCATGCCACAGTAGTTAAAAGTAAACCACTGCCAACAGCCATTCATCGAGGAAAGGGTAACATAAAATTGTTACATGAGAAGCTAGACAAAAAGGGCATACCAAGTAACCCCTCCAGCACCCTATTCTCAGATAGTGTGTGCTGGGTCTAGAAAGTTACACGTGAAAGTAGTCAATTTCACTTTACTGTTCTTGGAAACAGTTTATCCAAGAGAAGGTATTTAAACCTTGGGAAATCTGAAAGTCTTCCCTGTGCCACTGCACTGAAGGTGCTGTGTGACAACGTAAAAATGATGTCTATGGAGTTTGTCAGACTCCACAACCAAAAGAAACAAAAGTCGCATTTAAAATACGAGAGTGGGAAAAAGGGTCTCACTCTCTCCAGGTGAAATAATTCAAGTCCTGAAAATCCAGCAAAGTTGCTGGGGGTCTCTAAGGTAGAGCGGAATTAACACATTTCTAAGAATCCTCCCCAACACAAACCTTACTGCGACGGTGCTAGCCGCCATAGAAAGGCCCACACAATTGCATACTTCTAATCCTGATTGCAAGGGTTTGCACGTTGTTTCTTTGTCATCCTGAAAAATATTAAAGAAGGCCTCTCTCATTTCCCTTTCAGGGATGTTCTCACAGCCACTTGGGATAGAACATCCCATTAGGTGTGGTTGTGCGTCACCAATGCACACGTAACAGTTATGGCTTTCAAAGTTATACTGCCAGCTGAGAAATCCCGGTCAGGAGGGATTGTAGGGTAGGCAGCTGCCTTCAAAGCAGACGTAGCCACTTGAACTACTAAACTCTATGGAGTAGGACGTTTAGACAAGAACTCTGGGTCAATAGACGATGGTCTAGATTTCCTGACCAGATCCTTACAGACCGCTGGTGTAATGTGTGGTTTATGCCAGTTCTTCAGGATTTTGATCACTAAGGCTGAATGGAACTGCAAAACCAGCTCCTTAGGAGGTCCTTTGTCAAGGGTGTCTGTCAAATCTTCCTGCTCAATGTCCTTGGCAGGACGATGCCAGCCCAAGGAATCTGTCACTCTGTAAGGAACAAGTTACTTACCTGTAACTGTTGTTCTCCAGCATGGGTCTAGCATGGATTCACATGCTCATGATCATTCCCCGTCGTCAGGCTGGAAATCCTTGGTAAAGAAAAAATCAGTTTCACTTCTGAACTGTTTTTCCCCTAACAACCAATCACTGGTCTCTGGGTCATACTGCCCCCAGCCAATGAGTGCCCTCTACCAAAGCCCCTCCTCAGGCAGCCATCCGCAGATTTGGTAGCACGTAAAGTGGCAGTAGGACCAAGAGAAGAGCCGCAGAGGGTTAGGCGGGAGGGTTCGCATGTGAACCTATGCCAAACCCATGCAGGAGAACAACAGTTACAGGTAAGCAACTTGTTCCTTCTCTAGCATGTGGTCTGGCATGGATTCACATGCTCATGAATAAAGAATACATAGCAGTAAACACATGCACAACCACGGAAGGTGGCAAGGCTCAACATTAAGCAGCTCTTACCTCCTCACCAGGCTCAGCTTCAAGCGAACAGGTTGCGCAGCACTGCCTGGCCGACTCTGGACTCCTCCCTGGAATCCCAGTCGACACAGTAGAATCTCGTGAAGGTGTGCGTCAACCTTCACGTAGCAGCCCTGCAGATGTCCAGTAGGGGCACACCAAACAGGAACGGCATAGTTGCAGTGATCGCTCTGGTCGAATGGGCTCTCGTACAGCCAAGCAACGGTGGGTTTGCCAGCCAGTGACAATGGGTGATGCAGCCAGAGGGCCACCTGGAAATGGAAGCCTTGGAGGAGGCCTTCCCTTGGTTTACAGGGCCAAAGTTCACGAACAGTTGTGACTTCATCCGAAAACTCTTTGTGCGGTCCACATAGAACTTCAGTGCTCTAGCCACATACAGCAAGTGATCCACATCCCTCAAAGACCTCTGTATTCCGATGTTATAAGAAGCACGCACGGCCCCCGTTGCCTCAGTTCTGTTTTTGCCCTCCTCATATAGCAGATATGCCCATAAAGCGGGCCTGACCGTACTCAGCCTTGTTGGAACGAAAACTGTAATAGCAGGGGAAATTCTACAGAGGGGTAGGTGTTACGCAATGTTTGTATGCAGTACCCTTTGAGACCACTACACACAAGTAGGACTACAGGTGTAAGCAAAACCAACCTTTGGTATAAGTCTGTACTACACGGTTTTGGTAGGGTTGCTGAGCAGCAAGCCTCATCTCAAAAGGGGAATGTGAGCTGTAATGATGGATTTCTTGGTAAAACACTTATTTCACAGTCAGTTATAAAACATTCACTAGGAGGCGGTAATCTATATCACACAAAAATACAGTACTTTAACCCCTTAAGTGCATTACCTCCCGAGTGCCAAGGACGAGATGGCTCGTCCTTGGCACTTAAGGGGTTAATGAAGGAGAAAATATTAGAAGGCTTTGAATGGTGAAATACCGAAATCACCCAAAAAGGCATTGGCACTGGGGGGAGAAATCCCATGGCAGTTAAAAGGTTAAATGCCTCAAACCCATACTGTGTAAACTACTTTGAAGGAGGAGCAAAATGGCATTCAGAGTAATTTGAAGTAGGAGCAATAAGGCATAGGTTAATAAAACAAATATTACAGTTACTCTTAGACCGTGCAAATAGTTTGAGTTCACCAGGAGGCGGCAATTAAATGCAACAGGGTAGGCCAAAGTCAATGGGCTAAAGTCTTGTATAGGATAAAGCAGTTGTGGTAGTTAAACGGAAAAGTCACAAGTAGTTCGTAAATGCCAAAGTTCACAGAAGTAGTTTGTAAAAGAAAGGTTCATATGTTGGGTCACAAGCCGACTAGGCACGCACGTTGCCAAAGTTTCAAGCACTTTTGCAGTGAGAGGTAAGTTCTCGGTCGGGTTTTCACAGTACCTTACAAAGAAGAAAAAGATGCAGCTGAAGACTTCTGTTCCTGGCAGTTCCTGCAGATCTTGCTGTTCCTGAGCCTCAGTCGTGGGGACAAGAGGGAGGATGTTGGGGGACTCCTGCACTGGGACTGGTCGCAAAGCTGGCAACTGGCAAATCTTCGATTCCGTTGGCTGCAGTAAAGCACATAAACTGGTGTCCCTCGCCCTGGTTATTCGGTTTCCTGCAGCACTCTGAGGAAAATACAACCAGCTCCGAGAATGGTATCCAGGTGGCTTAGTGTCGAGTTGATTGGTCCCACCAACTCAAAGGGAGAAGTCTGTCCTTGCAGGGCTTCTCTGTCGAGGTGAACTTAGCGATTCAGACCTGCAGCAGGGCTTCACCGGGCAAACCAACGGTCCAGGTTTTGCAGCAGCCGTCCTCTTCAAGCTAGTCTTCGGTTCTTTCGTTCCAGTGGTCGACTGCCTTCCAAGCCAAGAGACTCGCCTTTTAAATAGTTTTCTCACATTAATTACAGCCTAGCTGCCACTCACCCAGCAGGGTGGCTGTCCTTGCCGGACAGTCCGTGTTAGGCTCACCTGGTCTCTGCAGGGACGTTGGGGCACGGTTGCAGCCCTCCCTGGAAGTGGATTCCCGTGTCATACTTCTTCCCCAGCTCATATGCTGTGGGCTGTGCGGATTGTTGACACTGCTCGTGCGTGGAATGGGAGATCGTGAGAATGTGGCTATATGACTGCTGTCTCTCTCAAACCCTTCTTCCCAGAGTGTGGTGAGCATGCGCCGACCCATATATAATCTCACCTGTTGATTGATGACGAGCTATGTCCTGCTTCTCAATGCAGGGGCGCTTTTGATGGACCGAGTTCCTTCACTGGCCCATGTGCGTGGCAGCCCAGACCAGCTGTGGCTGAACCACTCCTGAAGTTAAGGGTCTTATGGCTTTTAAAATATTGAGATGTTGATTCTGATTATAGTCCGTATCTTTTAATGTCTTTCCTTCGCTTTCTCCCAACAGATGAAATGCAGCCGTGCGGTAGATGCGGTGCATGAAGCATGGCCAAATGGGAAGAAAATGGAGTCCACGATGCTCTGACAGAAGGTGGGTGTTGGGTTAAGGTTAATCGCAAGGATTTGTCAAAGCGCGACCTTAAACGTAATGTCTTAGCGAATTCTAACCTTGTTTTTCTCTTTTCTCTTAAAGGCACCGTTTTCAGTTGGATTGCTCTTGGTGTCACGTCGTCGGGCTGGAGCGCTGCTTTCCGGAGGTCTGGAGATGGATGATGAATGCCAGAGTCAACGATGATGCGTGCCGAAGAAACCAGATTCCAAGTTTAGTGCAGCGGCTGGTAGCTGGAAACAAGGTAAAATGCGCTCAGGCTGGTAGCAAGGTAGGATGCGCTCAGGCTGTAGCTGGAAATAAGGTAAGATGTGCTCAGGTGGCGGTGAGCGTTACGCTGCAATAGCAGAATAACGCGAAGCGCTGCATGAGGACTGAGCGGGCTTATATTGCCTAGCTCTGACCAAACCCTTTAGCCTTGACTCACCGGCCCCACCCTGCAACTCCTAAGGGATGCTTACACGTGCAAGCTGACTCGCCCCAGCAGCCACGCCCGACCGAAAGCATGTGGAGGTTCCTGCAGGGAAAACAAAGAAGTACTTGCACCAAATAAATAGTGCACATTAAATCATGAGCCTGGCGCCAGGACAGAGTCCAGCTGGGCCATCCATGCTGTATTGTCCCCAAGGGACAATAAAAGGTAGTGTTACCCTGTGCTCTCGTTCCCTGATGGTGCAGGATCTGGGATTCCAGGCCAATGGCCATGACAGTCAGCCAGCCAGCCAGCCAATCATGCCAGAGTGCATTTGGGTCTCCTAGGAGACTAAGTAGAGGGAGTTCCGGGCACCTCCCTCACTTCCTGCCCACCACAGACATTCAGCCACCAGAAGCGGTCTTCAGTCCTGAAGGCCGCCAAAGGCAAAGGAACAAAGGGAGCAAACCTGGTTTGCTGCGCAGAGAAACTCTAGAAGGACCTTTCCAAAAAGAAATGGTGAACAAAGACCGGGACCGGTTTAAACAAAGGGGACTCATACGCCATCTTGAAAAACATGGCTCCCCCGATTTAACGCTACTGGTGTTCGCGGTCGGGAAAAATCATGGTAGTAAGTTGTAAAACCACTGCCACCAGCCATTTCAAGAGGAAAGGGTAGCATTTGACTGCTACATGAGTTTCTAGACACAGGGGATACTAGGTCACCCCTCCAGCACTATATAGTAGGATAAGATGTGCTGGGTATATGAATTTAAAAGGACTAGTAAAGTCCATTTTACTTTACTTACTATCGGAAACTGTAGTTTATCACAGAGAAGGTATTTAAACCTTGGGAAAGCCTGAAAAAGTTTCCCTGTGCCACTGCACTGAGGGTGCTGTGTGACACACATGAAAAGATGATGCCTATGGAGTATTTTAAAACTCCGTAACCAAAGAAAACACAAGAGCAAAACACACTGATTTAAAAAGTTCAAAGTCCCAAAGTTTAGCAAAAGAGCTGGAGGGCTCTAAGGCGGGAGGAAATGGCACTTTGAGAATTCTCCCTAACAGTTCCCTGCTGAGGGAGTCGGCGATGGTGTTCTCGACTCCCGCCAGGTGAAAAGCAATGAGGAACATCCTCTGGGCGATGGCCCAGTGCCACAAAGCCACAAATCCTGAGCCTCTCTAGAGAGTACTGCGAACCTAGTGCCTCCTGCTTCCGTATAGAGAACATTGTGGTGGTATTGTCCGTAAAGACCCTCACCACTTTGTCCTTGAGAGATGGGAGGTACGACTTGCGGGCTGTAGCTCCAGGACATTGATGTGGAGGTACCTTTTTTCCAGTAGCCACAGACCTCTGGCGTGGAGACGTCCGGTATGAGCTCCCCAACCCTCCAGGGAAGCATCCATTTTGACAGTCTCCTGGTAAGGAGGGCTCTGGAAATCGGTGGCCCCGGCGATGTTGGAGTGCAAGCCCCACCACCTTATCGCTCGACGGAACGCCTCGTCGAGGACAATCTTGACGGCGAAGCTTCTGGACACCTGGATCCAACGAGCGTCCATTAACTCCTGAAGAGGTGGCATCCGCAACCTGCAGAGTGTGATCAGGTAGATATACGACATCAAGACATACAGCGACTTGATGGTCCTCACCGTTGTAACCTTCTGTGCTAACAGCCGTTGTACTTTGCCCAGAATGGACACTATCCTGTCTTCTGAAGGAGCTGCCAGGCAGGTGACCGTGTTGAGCCTGGACCCCAGGAACAGAGCGTCTTGCTAGGGAATCAAGCAGGACTTCGGATAGTTTACAGAGAACCCAAGATCCATCAGCAGCCGGACGGTCCTCTGTATGATCGACGGCAATCTCGCTCGACTTGGCACGGATGAGCCAGCGGTCGAGGTATGGGTACACATGTATTCCTTGTTAGGCGGAGATGGGCCGCCACTGGTGCCAGGCACTTCGTAAAGACTCTGGGCGCTGACTTCAGTCCGAAGGGAAGGGCCTTGAACTAGTAGTGCTTTCCCTTTATGAAGGGCAGGAACTTGTAATGTTTTTCATGAATGGGGACGTGGAAGTACGTGTTTTCTAGATCCAGCGACACTGAGGGATTTAAACCTAATCCTCTCTTCGACTCCTAACCAGTGTATCGCTTTTCCAGCCGTGTTGATGTGGTCTCTTCTTGTAAGGTGTTTTACTAGTCTAACCGCATCATTTTGAATGATTTGACAGATGTGAAGATCTTTGGTGCGAGTGCCTATGAGAAGGGCATTGCCATAATCTAATAAAAGGCAGGACTCTTGGGCTGGAAATCAGAGTCCCCACTGGAACTGCAAAGAACCAAAAGAGAAGCGGAGAAGAAGACGGCTGCTGCAACCCAGAGTCCTGGTGAAGCCCTGCTGCAGTCCTGAGCCATCTACCCTTCAACGACAAGAGAAGATCCAGTCCGGAGTCTTCTTCCCTTGAGCCTAGTGGGACTAACCAGCTCATCCTTTCTTCAGCCAGAGAATCCTCTCCTGGGTTGAAATCACTGCATTGCTGTAGTGGTCTGGATAGCCATCAGAAGAGCCCTCTCCTGATTTAAAGGAGCACACCTTTTATTCATCATTCTTTCGCTGCTCATCCCTGGGTAGTGCGGATCGCTCCAGACATCCTTGTCCCCACAACTAAAGCCGCAGGTACCGTGAGTCTGCAGGAACTACCAGGAACAACTGCTGTGGCACCAGCTTTCTTCAACGGAGTAAGGTACTGTGCACATTTGGTCTCCGTCCGACCGTATGTAATCGGGGTGAACCCTTTTCCTCCACAAAGGCTTGTCTTTTCTTCCTTCCCTCTTATAACTTTTCCTTCCATCTGACAATATCCAAGTACTCTTGGCATCTCGAACTGTTCAACGTGTGATCCTCGGCAACTGAGCATCTGCTCCAGTGACACTGGCGCAGGCCTATTGACTTATCTTTATACGAGTCCTCTGATCCTATTGCCTTGACAGAAGTATTGCCTGTGATTTTATCCACTTTCCCCTTGTTTGAAATTCTAAGTACAAAGTGTGTTTAAACCTCGTGAGCATTTCTATTCGCGGGTACGCGTTCGTATTGCAACACCGGTCTGTCAAATCCTAATGTACTTACCTTGAATTTGTTGGAACAAGTGGAGTTGGATGTGTGTAGTGTATTTTACGTGTGGTTTTGATTTAATAGAAGTGAAATGTTTTGTGAACAGATGGTCGAAAAATAAAATGTACTTCTATTTTTTACCTGATACCTTGAGTCAGTGTTTGCTTGACTCACAGTAATTGTGGTCCTTTGTGTAATCTCTACTACTGCTCATTTGCTCTCGAGATAAGTCTGGCTGCTCCACTACTGCTACCACTTTAACAGTGTAGTAAAGGCTTGTACCAAAGGTGAAGTTCTATTACCTCTTGTAGTCTTAATTGTGTGTAGTGGTCCTTAAGAGCACTGCACAGGATTCTGCCTAACAATCGTCAGCCTTTCCAAAGAGATTGTCCCAGTCGAACAGTATGTCCAGAACCCTGGCCTGAACTTCCTGCCTAAATAGGTGGCCTTCAACCAGCCACGACGACGGAGGCAAACCCTGTTCCCATTTGGCGGAACCCTGTGTCTGCAATGTCCAGGGCCAGGGTGATGGCGTGATCAGACACCACCTCGTCCTCCATAAGGATCTCCATCGCTTCAACCAGTTTTTCCGCGTGGAAGAATTCCAGTAGCGGGGCCATCTTGTATCATAACTCCCGGTCGTACCTGTCCAGGATCGCTGAAGTGTTAGCCGCCTTGACCATCGAAGTTGCCGAGTAGATGACCTTTCTACCCACGGGGCCCAACTTCTTCCCCTCTCTGCGTGGGGGAACGGAGGCGGAGGATGACGGGTTGGAAGACTTCTTCCGGGCAGCCGCCGAGACCAGTGAGTCTGGTGATGGCTGTGACCGCAGACACTTGGGTGCAGGCTCCGGCATTCAGTATTTCTTCTCCAGCCAGTCTTTTTGCCCCCGGCTGAGGCAGGGATTTTCAGCAGCGCCAGGCCCTTATCCCAGACGTCGTCCAGGAGGGGCACTGCCAAGATTGTATTTCTTTTAGCCCCTCGGTGCTGGTACAAGAACCCTTCCTTTTTGGTCTATTCTGGCATCAACTGGAAGAGCTCCAACGTGCGGGCGACCATGGAGTGGAATTTACCCACTTCGTCCGGTGGAGACGCCCTGTACGGAAGGTACACTCCACAGTCCGTATCCATTGGCGTATCCGTCCCCAAATCCATATGAAATGGTTAATGAGGCAGCGTGGTGTGCCTCTTCATCGGCGGCAGGCTCGTAGTCACCGGTGCCGGGGGTGCCATCGGCATCTGCTTCTGTATCTCGGACACCAGCGTGTGGAGAGTGGACAGGATGTCCGGCGACACGTCTCTGGGAGGGGGCGTAAGCCTGCTGGGCCCAGCGCCTACGTTATCGTCGGCTCAATCGTTGTCGTCCCCCTCGACAGGCTCAGTCCTCCGCATTTCTGCTGTCAGCGTTCCGCACGTCCTCTATGACCGTGTGAAAGAACGCCATGTCGTCATCCGAAGAAATACCTTTAATAATAATAATTTAGCATTTATATAGCGCTACGAACCCTCAGGTATCTGGGCGCTGCTTATTATCATTACCCACGGTGTGTGGTGCTCATTTATCGACCTAGGAAGGATGAAAGGCTGAGTTAGGCCTTGCCGGGATTCGAACCTGCATCAGCAGGCTTTGCACAGATGTCAAAACGAGCGCTCTGCTCGCTGGGCTATCGGACCGGCACCGTAGGGGACTCCACTACCTCACCCCCTTCTTTGCATCCTGAGGGGTCGCAGCTGCGCTCAGGGCTGGCATCTCCAGTGTCCTCTCCACCGGTTTGGCCGAAGCCTCTCGCCTGGGAGGAAGGGCCACTCTGGACGTAACCTGGGTCCCCTGGACCAGGTGAGCACCTTTAGCCTTTGAGAGGGCGGCCCCCACCAGCTCGATTGACGAGGACAATTTCTCCTGGGCCACCTGGACCTTAAAGGGCAGGTCGGTCACCTTACTAGGCGCCTGGGCATTCGTTGGCGTCTCCTGCAGCTTCCCGGGGTTATCCAAATTCCTTTTGGAGGAGGAGCTGGAGCATTGGCTTGCGATGGAAGCAGATGGTGATGTTGATCGCGCCCTGCTTGTCGCGGGACCTGCTTGCGCTGCACCTGACAAACTGAATTGCAGTGCTTGGCTTTGTCTTGGATCCCCACAGACGGGGCAACCTCAAAGGATTTATGAGCCCACTCCTCTGACTGGCCGGTCCTGGGTGAGGCATGCCCCTGCTTGCCGCCCGGGGTAGAAGCCTTGGCGTTAAGCCACATCGCAAATCTGAGGTGCCGATACTTCATGGTGTGTTTGGTGAATCCCAGGCAAATATCGCAATACGCCTCCTTGTGGTCCAGGTGGAAACAGTAGAGGCACTGGGGAGTATTTGTCCTCCACAAACACGTTCCTTAGGCCGCAGCTGGAGCAGAGCTTGATGAGAACCTCTGTCCTTCTCCTCCGACATGGTCCGGCGTGCGGTGTATGCCCGATGGCCTTCCTGAATCTTTGATGAAAACTCAACGATCCTAGCCGTTGAGTGGCGATGAAAAAACGCTGACAAACGGATCCCTGCTTGCGAGTCGAAAGCACAAAAGAGCACACAGGATCTTTTAGACAATAAATTACTATTTTAACGAACAAACTCGAAAACGCAGAAAAATTCTACGGAGCAAAACACGAGGACTGACCACACTTGAACGTGCGGTAAACATCTGAAGATGGCTGCTAGAGGAGGGGCTTAGGGAGAGGGTTAAATGAATTTGACTTGATGTGCTTTTAGCCTGCTCACAAGCATTTTTCTATTTCTATTGTGTTTTAGACTTACCCATTCACACGTACTTCGCTTATGGAGACCTAGTGATCTCCTACAATTCCCAAGCTACCTTGCGATGCACACCCATCTGACGACAGCGGGGCGTGTCGCAGGCTATAACTGGCCCGCGTCAGCATGAAGCGCTTACGGGAAGCATGTTTTAGCCTGTTTCTGCCTGGATCGCCAGTCGGCAGGAGATGCTGCCAGTTTAGTCATCGGGCTCCTAAGATTTATTTTGGGGACCAGCAATCTCAAGACAAGGTACGAAAAGTGATGGGTGGGTTTATGTATGATGCTGCTTCACTTGAAGAAGCTAGATAACTTGTAATATATTCTTACGCACTTTAAATAGAATTAGGAAACTAGATATAATTAAGCATATGCTAGATTCGCAAAGAGCCCCTCTGGGGGACATAGGGAATTTTAAGTATGCACTTATCAATGCTAGGTCAGCAGGGGCCCATGCTACTGAGATAGCTGAACTTATTCATACACATGATTTAGACTCAATATCGATAACTGAGACCTGGTTTACAGAGGCTTCTCAGAGCGTTTTTCATGAGTTAGTCCCAGAAGACTATTTGATATAAGTTATTAATAGGACAGACAGAAGAGGTGGAGGCATTGCAGGGATTCATTAGGCTGCTCTGCATATCTTACACCTACACACCCTTGGGTGGGGTGATGATGCTCAGGTTGAGCATTTTACGTTTAATCTGTCATCTAGAGCCTCCATACATATTATTCTTGTCTATATACCACCCGGCACATGTAAAAGAAAAAAATAAAACGGAGAATTTGGATCCCTAACAAGTGAAGGGAGTAAGTACAAGGAACAAATGTTAATGGGTGACTGGAACATTTGGTTAGATGACCCTGTTAAACAAGATTCCAAAGAGTTGTGGGAGCTCCTGGATAACCACGGCCTCCATCCCATGGGGACTCAATCCTCTCATATAAAGGGGCACTGTATGGATGTGGTTATCGCCAGGGAATCCTATGCTCTTTTGAAAGAAATCTTGCCATTACATTGGTCTGACGACTTTGTGCAATTTCTTTCGCTGACTTTGCCCAATGGGGATAAGGCTGGTGTCAAGGATAGACCAACTGTCTAGTCTCGGAAAATTTAAGAATTGGATATAATTACTGGAGATGAAATCAAAGTGGCTCTTGACTTTATTGATCCTCAGCTTCCTAGTGATGACTTTCTTGCAGCAGAAGCCTCAATCTCGGATGCTATTTGTGCCAAGACGGCCCTTTTAAAAACCAAAAATGTCGAAGCCCTGGTTCACGCAGAACTTAATACCGCTGCGTAAGTCAGTAGGACCGGCCGACAATGGCAGGACAAACACCAGAGAATACAAATAGGGTCAAGAAGGCAATAAGGGATTATAAACAGGCTAAAGGATGCTAGTAATCTTCCTAGGGAGTTGTTCTCCATTGTCTCTAAGGAACAAGTTACTTACCTGTAACTGTTGTCCTCCAGCATGCGTCGGACATGGATTCACATGTTCATGAATATTCCCAGTCAGGCTGGGAATCCTCAGCAAAGAAAAAATCAGTTTCAGTTTCACTTCTGAACTGTCTTTCTCCTAACAACCAATCACTGGTTTCTGGGTCATACTGCCTCCAGCCAATGACTGCCCTCTACCTAAGCCCCTCCTCTGGTAGGTAGCACATAAAGTGGAAGGAGGACCAAGAGAAGAGCCGCAGAGGGGTAGGCGGGAGGGATTGCATGTGAATCCATGCCAGTCCCATGTGGGAGAATTTATAAGTTACTCACCGTAGTGACTAACATACTCTTAGTCCATACCCCCCTTTCCTCCATACTGTATGGGCGTCCCTTCCAAGGGATGGGAGACAACCTTTTTCACCAGAAAAAAACCTTCCCCTTTAAATTTAGAGCATGCGCTGCCCTGACTCCGCCCTCCGGCGCCACACCTCAGTCCCCCATTGACGAGTCGACAATAGATTTAACATTGCCTAATGACACTAGTATTATTAGGGGGTAGGTTGGTGGGACGTATGGAAGAAAGGGGACTATGGACTAAGAGTACGTTAGTCACTACGGTGAGTAACTTATAATTACTCTTATGTCCCGTCCCCTTTCCTCTATACTGTATGGGCGATTACAACCGATTTTAGCCCCAGGGTGTAGAGGAGACCCTCCTTAAGCAAATAGGTTCTTGAGAACCGCCTGTCCGAAAGCCGCATCAGACCTAGAGCCGGCATCCAAACAGTAATGCTTGCAAAAAGCCGAGGGAGAGGCCCAAGTGGCCGCCCTGGTTATGACTTGCCAAGGGACATGGTGCTGGAATGCGATGGCCGTTGCCTTGGCAGAGACTGCATGGGCATGCATGTTGGCCGGGAGCGGCTTGTGCTGGCCCTCGTACGCTTCTTTGATGGCAGAGACCATCCAGCGGGATATGAAAGCCTTAGATGCCCGATAGCCTGGTCTTGAGCCTCCGAGAGTGACAAACAGTGTCTGTTTTGGTCCAGTCCAAGTAGAATATCAGGGCACGCCCGACATCCAGGCATTGCAGCACTCTGTGCTTCGTCCTTGGGATCGGGAAAAAACAGAGGAAGGACTATTTCCTCGTTCAAGTGGAAAGCAGACGCAACCTTGGGCAGAAATGCCGCGTGCATCCGCAGGACTACCTTGTCCTTGTGAAAAGTAGTATATGGTTCAGAGGTGACCAGCGCCTGTATTTCGACGACTCTACGAGCTGAAGTAATGGAGACTAGTAAGGCCATCTTTTGATGGTGACCAGCCTGATCCCTTGGAGTCTGCCCAGTGTCAGAATCTGGTCCATTTGCTTTTGTACTGGACCCTGGTAGCTTTGCTCCTGGTGCCCAGTATGATCTCCAGATTGGCCTGTGAAAGGCTAAGGTGCTCAAGCCTTACCTGCTCAGGTACCATGCTGTGAAGGCTAGCGTACCTGCTCTGACTCTCCCCCCCCCCCCCCCCCTGCTGTGCCAGAGGATGTGCTGGGCCCATCGGGAAGTGAATCGGGGGCACTTACGAGAGGCTGAGCAGCTCCGAAAACCATGGCCTGACCGGCCACCATGGAGCTATTAGGATGAGGAGTTGGCGAGACTCTGATTTTGCAAATTACCCTCTGAATCAGGGGAATGGGCGGAAAGGCGTAGGCTTTCATGCCGGTCCACTGGAGGTGAAATGCATCACCCAGAGAGCCGGGGCCTGACCTTGCCAGGATGCAAACTGGGGGACACTTCTTGTTGTGCCACGTGAAGATCTGAACAACAAGGTCGTTTAGATGCCACTCGCAATTGTCCGCTCCCAGTCTGCTGAGCCTGTCCGCTTCCAGGTTGGATTCCCCAAGGAGGTGGACTGCCGTGAGG
This sequence comes from Ambystoma mexicanum, assembly GCF_040938575.1. Lineage (NCBI taxonomy): Eukaryota > Metazoa > Chordata > Amphibia > Caudata > Ambystomatidae > Ambystoma > Ambystoma mexicanum. The sequence goes on along the minus strand of NC_090932.1, from coordinate 693,008,583 downwards.
TAAATGTCATTTTTCAGGGCTCACTCCCACATGCTGATCGCCAGTCTGCATAGAGGAGGGGATCTGGTGGCTCTCTGCTTGTTGACTTAGTACATGCTCGTCGAGTTGTCCATCTGGATGAGGATAACTTTGCCCCTGAGAAGTGGGAGGAATGCCCTGAGCGCCAGCATGATGGCGTTCAGCTCTAGCCAATTGATGTTGTATTCCTGTCGAGTCCAGGTGCCGTGGACCGAGAGATCATCCAGGGTGGCTCCCCAGCCCTCGAGCGAGGAGTCCGTGGTGATGGTGGCCTGAGGAGTGGGCGGCCGGAAAGGCTTGCCCCTTCACAGGTGGCAGTCTCTGGACCACCTTGTGAGGTTCGGGTGCAGACAGAGGAAAGTTGATCATCTCAGATTGAGAGCACCGCTCCTGGTTTCATGAGGCCATGAAGTGCAGTTCAATCCTACTCATCCTTAGTCTTGTGTGCGGAACGGCTAATAGGACCGCTGCCATAAGACCCAGGAGATGTTGGTATCACCAAGCCGAGGTAACTTCTCTGGTGAGGCAGTGGGTGGTGGCCCTCTTGATGGACGAGATTTTGTCCTCCGAAGGGAAGACCTTCTCGGAGCACGTGTCCCAGATAAGGCCCAAGAATGTTACATTCTGCGTGGGCTGCAGCTGCGACTTATTGAGATTGAGCGAGAAGCTCAGATCATGCAGTGTGCTCATAAGGACAGGGGAAGAGTGGTGAACCGCTTCCGGAGATGTAGCCCTGACAAGCCAGTCGTCTAGGTATGGGTAGATGTGGAGACCCTGTGCTCGCGAGTAGGGCCGCCACTGCATTCATGATTATGGTAAAGACCATGCGGGCAGAGTTGAGGCCAAAAGGGAGGACCTTGTATTGGAAATGGCAGCCCATGATCCTGAACCGTAGGAAAGAACGATGGGGCTGCCAAATCGGGACGTGTAGGTACGCGTCCTTCAGTTCCAGGGAGTGCATCCAGTCTCCCTTGTCCAATGTCTCTGCTATAAAAGCTGGCATAACCATCTTGGATTTTTGCAGGGGTAAGGAGAGATTGAGGGTGGAAAGGTCCAGCACAACTCTCAGGCCCGCCTGGTTCTTCTTCTGAATGGCAAAAATCCTGGAGTAAAAACCAAAGCCTGGCTGGGAGGCTGGGACTTCCTCCACTGCCTGGCTCTCTACAGGCAACCGGATCTCCGCCAAAAGAGTTGCTGTCCCAACCTGTGGGAGAGGAGGAGGGAGGAGAGGCTGGGATAGGAAGGCGGTACCCCGTGGATACTACGGATAGGATCCAGGTCCGCGAAATTCTGGAACCAGAAACATGCATGGAGAGCAAGCCCGCCCCCCCTCACCCCCCACCCCCTGGAGAAACGTGGACCCGAAGGGGCATGTCATGCCTTCTTTCCCTCTGAGGCTGTCGCTGAGGAGGGGGACTGGAAAAAACCCTTTAACCCCCCTCCCCTACCACCCCTTTTTGTTGCTTGCGCCGGTTTTGAGACGGCAAGCGGTCTGGCTGGTCCTGGAAGCCACTGAACCCTCGTAATATATGGCCCTTTCTGAGCGCTGCTGAGATTTAGTGTACGATTTGGAAGAGGTCTTTGTAAGGATGGATAAAGACCTAGCTGTTTGTGAGCTGTTTTTCTTCTTGTCCAGCTCTCGTCGGCCCCCCTCCAAAAGGTAGATCTAGGATGCGTTCCTGGACATCCGGGTTGAATTTTGTTGCCCGGAGCCAGGCTGCTCGGGTTGGAGTAGGCCCAGGTACACCGTCAGACCAGCAAGACGTTTGTGGAAGGCTTTGGCTGAGGATGGTGTGTCCGGATCCTGGTCCTCATCTGCAGACCTGGAGGATCCTGTGGGGGAGGAGGAGTAGATGGCGTCAGAGGCTGGGGTACAGGGACCGCGGCCGGAGGCTGAGGCGGAGGTTGCAGAGTTGGCTGTGGGGCCGGAGGAGGCAGCTTCACCGGTGGCTGGGGGCTCGATGGAGGCATCTCTGATGGGAATGACTTGCCTGATGGCGTCCTTGAGGATAACGCCCATCCAAGGTGACTTCATGAGGCCGAGGAATCTCTTGAAAGAAAACCTCCTCACTGACTGAAGTGGTGGCAGGGGGTGCTGATGGGATAACAGGGGTATGTTGAGGCCGCTGCAAACCCAGTCCATACGGACGCAAAGGAAAGTTGCCTTGCGTATAACAGGGGAAGACTGTAGGCCACATACCTGGTTGAGGCCTGTCCCAGCTTGACACTTGTTCTCCGCTGAATTCCTGGAATGGCATCGGACTGGAGCCTCTGTCTGGCGCAGCAGCAATTTTGTCAAGCTGCCTGCCACGTGCCTGCAACGTGTTACTTAGACCGCTGGGCCCAGCCTCCTCCAAGACTTGCTTGTGGATCACAAGGCCTACCCTGCTCCTCGAGCCTAGGCCCGGTATATGTGGAAGCCTCGACCCGGGGGTCGGTAGAGCTGCGTTTAGGCGCCCCCTCAGAAGAATTTCCGGTATTCGGGTGTAGCCCCTCAGCCATGGTGCCGGTACAAGGGCGGAGCCCCTCGGGTGAAGACCCGGTAAAAGAAGGTTCCGGGCCCTCAACACGGTCACCGAAGGCCGGTAGCTGCATCAGCCTTGGTGCAAGCGCTGGTATAAGGACCTAACCGGTCCCTCCCACGCGGGAGAGTCCTTGGGAAGCAGTCTCCCTTGCGGGGTGCGATTGAGAACATCGGCCCAACCTTGAGCCTGGCTCGAAGTTTCATGAAGTTCTTGAGGTCCTCTGGAGGAGACTTCTGGAAGAGCTCTGTCCACCTTGCCAGTCTGTCCTTCAGCGCTTTCAAGGACAGTGAGCCACATGCTGAACAAGCTTGCCAACCGTGGTCTGGGCCAAGGCAACGTAGGCAGAGGGCGTGGGGGTCTGAAGTTGGGAAAAGCCCATTGCAGGATGGACACCTGCTGAACCCCGTGGAAGTCTACATGCGCCAGGGAGGAGCGTGAAGCCTGAGGACCAAGTACCTAAATGACAAAAAAAGAAAGAAGACAAGAGAAGTATCCGCGTGTGGAATTACATGGCCGAAGCCAAACCCAGGAGTGCTGGTGAATTCGGCCCGTTCCTGTCGACGCGGAAAAGGGGACTGGGGTGTGGCGCCGGAGGGCGGAGTCAGGGCAGCGCATGTTCCCTGGGCCGCACCCCAGCGCGCATCTAAATTTAAAGGGAAAGAATGTTTTTTCTGGTGAAAAAGGTTCTGTATCCCGTCCCTTGGAAGGGACGCCCATACATGTTGGGGAGGATTCTCTGTTTAGGCTGAATTTCCTAACCTAGCGAGTCCCCCAGCAGCTTTGCTGGATTTTTGGGGTTTATTTTTTTCTCCTGCCAAGAGTGAGACTCTTTTACCCTCATTCTTGGACATGATTTGAGTGTGTTTCTTTGAATCTAAAAGTGTTTAATGGGCTATGGGGTCTTTTACTCCCTAGGGTTTCATGTGTTTTTGTGATGTGTGTTACACAGCACCCTCAGTGCAGTGACACAGGGGTGTCTTAGTGACCCCCCAGTATAGACTCCATACCCTGGGACTGACTACTGTCTCCCAGGGCATGTAAGTCACCATTGACTTTACTAGTCAGAACCAGTACAAACCATCATATTGTGGACATACTGGCTGGGGCAATTTGATTGCCCCAGGGTCTGTTAGTCGAGGGGGCACGTCTCCGTCCCCCCTGATCGAGTTTTGGCTGGTGGCAGTGGATACTACTTTTTATATTCAACCGCAAATATTTTCCTATGGGATTTCCCATTGTTTTAGGCTACTCTCTTTATTTAATTATTTACAGTAGCCTCGAACATACCGCCGGTTTATTTAATTAATATTACTTCTCCGGTTGGTATTTTTTGCCAAAACTTGATTCTAAAATGGCGTTTGTGTTCTCTTCTGTGACTCCAACCTAAGTCGAGCCCTTTGTTCCACTTTTTGGCAGGCTTCTCCACAGAAGCCCTCCAAAGTGATGCCAGTCTGTCTGGGGTACTTAGGAGGGGGGGAGGGGAATTTAGGCACCCTGGACTGAGTTGCCTAGGCAACTCAAGTCGCACTCCATCCTGATTGGCCCAAGTGGTGAGCCGGCCGGCTCACCACTTAGCATGTTTGAGTGACAGCTAGGCTGAGTGAATGGGGGTTTGCTGCATAAAAGCAGGGCTTTGGGGACTGGAACTTCAGAAGTCGCCACAGGACCTAAGAATCCGACGAGGGAGAAGCTGAGCCGACCTGCCACGACACCACCACCGGTGGAGCCCTGCTGGACCACCTCACCACTTTTCCCAACGACAGAGGAGATCTCCCGCCGGAGAGTCCTTTTCCTTTGACTGGTGGGGATAACCAGTTTCAGCGTCTTTTCGCTTTCACGACGTACCTCGTGGCTGCCTTGCCCGTGCCAAGCACCCCGGCAACCGGGATACCACGTTTTACCACGACCGCGAAACCAAGGTACCATCTTTAACCGGAAAACCCTGCGGCTGATTTCTTCCCTGGTAGTGCAACGACCTTCATGTTTCCGCCAAGTCGAGATCTTCTGTTCCCCTGGATGACGACACAACTTGCACGCACTACCAGGAACAACTGCCACCGCTGGAGGATCCTTCCCACTTAAGGTACCGTGTCCCGCCTGGCTTCCCTTGCTACCGACTGTACGGGGTAGATTTAGCCCCCGGCTTTCGAACCTGGGTTAGCCTTGGACACCTTGGCTAAACTTTTCTAAGCCTCTCTAAACTCTTCTTGAACCCTCTGCAAGACTGTCTAAGCCTAGTGTAACTGTGTGATCTTGGGCGCAGTTGTGCTCTGCTCCCTCTAAGAGTGGGCCCAGCCTTTGGACTTTGGCTCACCAGTGACTTTTTGCTCTCTGCCTTGCTAACAGTGTTCCTGGATCATAGAGTGGTGTACCTCTTCATCTTCTGTCTTTTTCCCTCCCTTTCTCACAAACTTATTATAGTGCAATCTAGTTAAGCGCTCACCTCTGTATGAAAATAAGTGGTGTTTTACTGTAATTTATCTAATAGGGAAAAAGGGGTGTATATATCATAATAGTAACTGTGTTTAGAATATTTTACAATAAGAGTGCTCGAGTGTTTCAACTGTGTTTTTTAATAAATAATTATATACTTTGATACCAAAGTTCTGGTCAGTGTTTGCTTGTATTTTTGTATCCGAGTGCCTTTTGAGTATACTTTGCATACTGCCTAACTCTTCTTGAAGGAAGGCTGACGGCTCAGCCACAGCTACCAGGTAAATCTGGGTGGTACAGACTGCTACCAAGTGGGTTTACTGCCAACGCCTGTAGTCTTAAAACTTTTGCAGTGTTCCCTAAGGGAACTGCACAGGTTTCTGCCTAACAATACAGTATGGAGGAAAGGGGAAGGGACGTAAGAGTAAGTCGTTGTAGACCCTCCTGAGTAGGCACCTTCCCATAGAACAGGTTATTTGGCAGTGTTTGTTCTCTGTAAAGGAGCTCCCAGACCTTTTGTGCATTTCTAGGAAAGAAGAAACAAGACAACTTAACCAATGCTGGAGATCCTGTTAAAGGACTCGCTAAAGGGATACAAGAAGTGGCTTGAGTCGGAGATAAGAGGTGGTAGCCCTCAACACCTCTACATGCACTCCAACGCTCTAGAAAACGTTTGTGGCAGATGCTCCATGATGTTGCAGCTCTGGACACGACCCCCGGATTCCTTGGTCTTATGACGAAAGGCAGGACAATGGGCGGAATCTCTCGACGGAGGACGTCTGTCATGGCTTTCTGCAATTTCTCTGGTCACTCTGCAGTTTTGGCGCCTTTTCTGCAGCATCAACAAAGGACACAATTCGCCTTGTTAATCTTCTTGGGTTCCTGCAGGATAACCATCACATTAGGGGGGTCTGGTCGAGTTGGATTGAGTCTCTGGAGTGTTCTTGTGGGCTCAGACAAGATTTGGACGGATTCGGCATTTCCACGACGATGCACTCTAAATGGACAGCAGGTCCCCTGGTATTGTGGTCCCACGGTTCTGGAAGCTCAGAGGACCTCGGGAGATGGTTCAAATCAAAGTTCGACTTGGGACTGGTTGTTCCCAGTCAAAGGGAAGGGGTTGTCCTCTTCAGAGTTCCTCTGTTGCACAGAAAATGGGGTCAGGACAGCAGTGGTCACTTTACATTGTTGCAAAGGATCTGAAGGCATCTCTGGTCGTCGTCTTCGGTTACTTCAGCTTCCAGTGGTAATCTTGCTTTTCACTCCAGGAGCCTCACCTTTTATACAGTTCCAGTACTCACTCATCTGCAATATTCCTCGGCAGTTTACAGAAAGGGGCGTTTGGCTGTCAGGACAGCCAACGCACCAGTGGGAGGTGGTCCCATTCAGGTACTGGCAGACAAAGGAAAGGGGGGGGTCAAACTCCTCCCCCACATCCTGCCTGCCCAGAAACTCTGGAGCCTACGCAGTATCACCCAAGGGTTACCGCCAAAGGCAAAACACACAGGTCTTCCTCTCCAAGAATGGTAGAAGGGCTGACAGAACAACCACGCTAGTAATAGAGAAAAAATAAGTGAGGTGCCAAGTTGATACTTGGGTGCCCCTATTGTGCACTATCGAGGCTATGGACATACCCTGCAGTAGAAAAATCACAATATTTGATAGACAAAGTCCACTGCCACCAGCCGTAAGGAACAAGTTACTTACCTGTAACTATTCTTCTCCAGCATTGGTCTGGCATGGATTCACATGCTCAAATATTCCTCGTCAGGTCGGGAATCCTCGGTAAAAGAAAAAAAACTTACTTTCACTTAAACTGCATTTCTCCTCTAAACCAATCACTGTACTGTGGGTCACACTGGCCACAGCCAATGACTGCCCTCTCCCTAAACCCCTCCTCTGGCAGCCATCTTCAGATGTGGTAGCACAAAGTGGCAGTATGACCAAGAGCAGCCGCAGAGGGGCAGGAGGGAGAATTCACATGTGAATCCATGCCAGAGCCATGCTGGAGAAGACATGCATTACTCACGGTAATCACATTTCTGATGATTGTATCTGCTTAGATTCACATGCCGTGCATATGGTCCGACATCCAGTGGTAACCGCAGAGTATTGCATCTTGTCTTTTGGGGGGCGAAAGGGGACGTCGGCATAGGCGTGTCTGTAACACTATCCCTATAGTGACGTGTAGTGTACCCAAAATCACTCACGCACTGAGGTCCCTCCGATTATATTTTTCTGCTATGAGGGAGCACCAGGATATTGTGAGTGATTACATGAAGAGAGAAAGTAGTAAGATATCTATGTTCCTTCCCCCCCCCCCCCCCGAGCGGGGAAACAGGGAGGGCGCATGTGAATCCAAGCAGATACAATTATCAGAAATGCTATTACGGCGAGTAATGCTTAGAATCACATGCTGTGCATAGACTAGCGAGCAGTACCCGGAGTTGGAGGTGGGCTATGAGAAGGAACTGTAGAGAAAAGGTGTCTTAATACTGCCTGTCCCACCTGAGAGTCAGATCTAGAATGATTGTCTAGGCAATAATGTTTTCTAAAGGTGTGTACAGAACTCCAGGTTGCCGCTTTGCAAATGGTCTTGAGGGGAACATTTGCAATGAATGCTATGGAAGCCCCAGCGCCCAGAGTAGAGTGCGCGCTAGGCTTGAAGGGCAGTTCTCTCTTAGCAAGAGTATAACAGTGTGATGCATTTGACAATCCACCTTGAGATAGCTGATTTAGAGACCGGATTCCCTTCTCTGCCAGCTGCCACTGAAACGAAAAACTGGTTTGTTTTCCTCAGTGGTTTCGTTCTTTCCAGGTAGAACATGACTGCCCTGCGCACATCTAGTGTGTGTATAGGTTTCTTTCGGCCATGCTAGTGGGATTCTGGAAGAAAGTGGGTAGTTCGATCGATTGATTCACATGGAACTTCGAGAGAGTTTAGGCGCAAATCTGGGACAAGTGCGCAGAACCACCTCATCCCTGTGGACTGTAACAAAAGGGTCTAGAACAGAAAGGGCCTGTAGTTCGCTAACCCTTCTTATAGAAGTGATAGCCACTAGGAAGGCTGTCTTGTAAGTAAGATCTTTTAGACTTGCTTTATGCATTAGCTCAAAGAGAGAACCCATGAGTCTTGTTAAAACCACATTTAGATCCCATCAAGGAGCTGGGTGAGAAATGGGGGATGGATTCTCTTAACCCCTTCCATAAAAGCCTTAATAACCAGTATTTCCACCATGACACTTTCTGTTGTGACGTGGTGTAGGCTGAGAGAGCAACAAGATGAACCTTTAGGGAATTGAAGACCAGTCCTGAGTCTAATAAATGAGTTAGGTACAGCACAATGTGTGTGGGCGAGCTATCGATAGGACTGACACCCTTGGTATTACACCAGATGACAAAGCGTTTCCATTTAATGGAATAGCAATAGCATGTGTTAGGTTTTCTAGCTTCCCTGAGTATGTCCATGCATCTCTGAGGGAGCTGTATGTATCCAAACTCTAGGACTTCAGAGGCCAGGCCGCCAAGTTCAGAGTTTGTAGGCATGGGTGTAGGATCTCCCCCCGGTCCTGAGACAAGATGTTGTACAGGCAGGGTAGTTTTACGTGGGGGGGGGGGGGCAGGGGGGCCACACATTTCCATTAGATGAGCAAACCAGGGTTGGTGGGCCCAAATGGGGACCACCAGTTTCATGGTATCTGGTTACAGGGGCATCTTGTGCACTATCTTGATGAGAAGGTGGAGTCAGGTGGAGTCGGGGAAACTTAGACAAATTTCCCTGACCATGCTATCCAGAGTCCGTTCCCCTTGGATCGGTTCTGGGGATACCTGGAGGCATAGTCTTGGCATTGGGCGTTCTCCTGAGTAGCAAACAGATCTATCTCTGGGAAGCCCCATTCTGCGAAGACTTTGAAGACGATGTCTTTGTGTAGACACCATTCGTATACTAATGGCAGTGGGAAATCTCTGGCACAGCACGTCTGCCAAAAGATTGAGTTCCCCTGGAACATGTTGGGACAACAGAAACATTTTGTGTTTGAGAGCCCACATCCAAATGTTTTGGGACAGCTTGGATAGCCCTGGAGAGTGTGTGCCCCTTGTTTGTTTAGGCAGTACATGGCTGTGGTGCTGTCTGTCAGGACCAGAACTGTCTTCCCCTGTAGTTGAGTCTGAAAGGCTTTTAGTGCCTTGAACACTGCCAATAACTAACAGATTTATATTGTTGGATGCTACTTGTGGGGACCACACTTCATGAGCTGTCTGCTGAAGTATGTGAGGGCCCCCCCCCCGGACTCCAACGGAGATGCGTCTCATGATAGTGGCTTCCACTGCGGGGTGGTGAAGGTCCCCTTCAAGAGGTTTTACCTCGACCACCATTGCAGAGAGAGAACGAGGGCTGGCGAGACAACTACCAGATCTTCCCACTGTTCGCTTGCCTGACCACTGGCTGTTGAGCCACTCTTACATGAGACGCATGCGCAGCCGCATGTGGTGAACTAAATAAATGCATGACGCCATCATACCTAGCAAGCGCATAGCCTTGCGTACCGTCACTTCCCGACTGGCTACATATTGAGGAATCTGAGAAAGCATGTTCTGAACCCTCTCATTGGAGGGGAAGACAAGACCCTCCTTTATTTGAATCAGAGCAGCTAGGAATTGTTTGGCTTGACTGGGGTCTAAGCTGGATTTCTTCTCGTTGAAGGAGAATCCTAGACTGAATAGGAAGTCTGTAGTCTTCTGTTTATTCTTGATGCATGCCTCGTAAGTGTCCCCGGTTATGAGCAAGTTGTCGAGATAAGGGTAGACGGGGATGGATAGTCTGCGCAGGTGTACTGCTGCCACTGCCAGGACTTTCGTAAACACCCAATGCCGAAGGGGAGTACTTTGAACTGATCGTGCTTGTCCTTTATCATGAACCTTAGGTATTTTCTGTGCGCCGGCAACATTAAAATATGAAAGTTTCAAATGTTGCCATGTAATCCCCCCGTTTCAACAGTGGAATTACTTCCTGCAGAGTTACCATACGAAACTTTTGAGGTTTGACAAATTTGTTTGCTCAGCGCAAGTCTAGTACAGGGCGCAAGGTGAGGTCCTTTTTGGTTACAAGAAAGTACACTGAATAAATAACCTTTTTTTTACCTGAAGAATAGGGACGGTATCTATGGCGTCCTTTTCCAGAAGTGCTTCCACCTCTTGCTTCAGGATTCTCAGATCTGGCATCAGGCGTCTTGTCTTGGGAAGTCTGAACTGTGGAGGTCGGGCGAATATCACGCAGTACCCGTGGGTGTCCGCCTTTAGAACCCACTGGTCTGATGTAATCCCATCCCATGCCGAAAGGAAAGATGTTAAGTGCCCCCGCCGACCGGGGTGGCATGGGAGGGAACCTGGATCCATAGGTGATTTCTGACCAGAGGTTGCTGTACCCCTGGAGTTGGGGCCTCTGCCCTCCCCGCGTCGCTGACCCCTAGGTGGATAGTTGGCAGGGGTGTTGGATGCTTGGCTTGAGTTCCAGTTGTTTCCTGTGTTGTAGATGTTTTGAGCGGAAAGGACCTACGGGAACCGCTTCCCCTCTGTGGGGAGGGTTTTTATGCGATCTGTTGCTGGGATTTAAGAGCCTCATGCTCTTTTTTTGGCAGGCTCCAGAGCATCATCGACTACTTTACCAAAGAGATTCGACTCTTCGATAGGCTTGTTAATAAGAGCAGTTGGGTTTCCGGCTTGAAGCCCGAGTTTCGGAAGCCAAACTTCCTGCCGTCTCCGCAGTATCTAAAGTGTTGCAGACATTTTGATTGATTTGCCTGCCCTCAGCCACGATGGCGAGTAATTTGGATTTTGCGGGTTCAGGTACATCCTGGAGACCTCCTTGTATAAGGTGCCACTGCGCATCGAAACATATTGCTGCCTTCTAAAGACAGTTTATTTTAAAACTGCTAAATTGATAAATAATTATTGAATCAAGAAACCTTAAGTGCAAGTGTTATTTGAATACATGTCACTGAATCTCTGTTACCACCCTACAGTTCACATTGACTGAGCAGCCAGACTTCTCATCTCAAGAATGGTCACTCTACCAACTTGTGTAGTACAGGCATACCACAGGTTGGGTTACCCATTGCCAAAAGGACAAGGCTGGTGTAGTCTCCCACGGGGATACTATATACAATCTTGACTAACAGCAGTGGCGATCCAATCACAGATGCATTATAAGTTACTCGCCGTAGTGACTAACGTACTCTTAGTCCATAGTCCCCTTTCCTCCATACTGTATGGGCGTCCCTTCCAAGGGACCGGAGATGGAACCTTTCCCTTTAAATTTAGAGGCGTGCAGGGGCACGGCCCAGGAAGCAAGCGCTGCCCTGACTCCGCCCTCCAGTGCCACCTCAGTCCCCATTGACGCCTCGACAATAGATTTAACATTGCCTAAGGACACCAGTATTATTAGGGGGGGGGGGCTTGTGGGACATATGGAGGAATGGGGACTATGGACCAAGTACGTTAGTCAATACGGTGAGTAACTTATAATTACTCTTACGTCCCCGTCCCCTTTCCTCCATACTGTATGGGCGATTAAAACGGATTGTAGCCCCAAGGTAGAGAGGAGATCCTCCTTCAGCAAATAGGTTCCTGAGAACCGCCTGTCCGAAAGCGGCATCCAATCTAAAGCTGGCATCCAAACAGTAATCCTTGCAGAAAGCCGAGGGAGAGGCCCAAGTGGCTGCCCTGCTTATGACTTACCAAGGGACATGGCGCTGCAATGCGATGGCCGTTGCCTTGGCCATGACTGCGTTGGCATGCATGTTGGCCTGGAGCGGCTTGTGCTGGTCCTCGGACACCTCTTTGATAGCAGAGACCACACAGCGGGATATGGAAGCCTTGGAAGCCTGATAGCCTGGCCTGGAGCTGCCGAAAGTGATGAACAGGGTGCCTCGACTTGCGGAAGCCCTTGGTCCTGTCCGAGTAGAATTTCAGGGCACGCCGGACATCCAGGCAGTGCAGCACTCTCTGTGCTTTGTCCTTGGGATCGGGAAAGAACTTAGGAAGAACTATTTCCTCATTCAAGTGAAATACAGATGGAACCTTGAGCAGAAATGCCAGGTCAGTCCACATGACTACCTTGTCCCTGTGAAAGGTGGTATATGGTTCTGAGGCGACCAGCGCCTGAATGTAACTGACTCTGCGAGCCGAGGTAAAGCCGACTTGATGGTGACCAGCCTAATGTCCACGGACGCCATTGGCTTGAATGGTTTGTGCACCAGGGCGCCCAAGACTATATTAAGGTCCCACCCAATGTGCGGTCTCTTGGCAGGCGGGTAGAGCCTCACGACCGGTCGGGTATTTGACGATAGGGTTGGAGGAGGAAAAAATGCCTTTGTCAGAGTTCCTGTAAGCCCCAATGGCTGCAAGGTATGTACGGCAGGTGTCTACCTGTACGCCCGAATGAGCGAGGTGCGCCGAAAAGGAGAGCACGTTGTCCAGATTGCAGGCCAGGGGATCAATTCCCTTGGAGTCTGCCCAGAGGCAGTACCTGGTCCATTTGCTCTTGTACTGAGCCCTGGTGGCTTTGCTCCTGGCGCCTTGTATGATCTCCAGATTGGCCTGTGAGAGGTTAAGGTACCGAAGCGTTACCTGCTCATGTACCACGCTGTGAGGGCTAGTTTCCCTGGTGCGGGGTGGATGATCCTGCCACCCAGCTGTGCCAGAAGATGTGCAAGGCCCGTCGGGAGGTATATAGGGGGCAGCTCTGAGGGGCTGAGGAGCTCCGAAAACCATGGTCTGGCTGGCCCCATGGAGCAATCAGAATGATGCGGAGCCGGTGCGACTCCTTGATCTCGCTAAGTACCCTATGGATCAGGGGAGTGGGCAGAAAGGCGTAGGCCTTAATGTCGGTCCACTGAAGGTGAAATGAGTCGTCCAGAGAGCCGGGGCCCTGAACATGCCAGGATGCGAACGGGGGGCATTTCTTGATGTGCCAGGTGGCAAAGAGATCCACTTGGGGGAAACCCCCACCTGTTCAAGATCTCCTGAATAACGAGGTCATTTAGCTGCCACTCCCAATTGTCCGCTCCCAGCCTGCTGACCCTGTCCGCCTCCAGGTTGGATTCCCCTGGGTGGTGGACTGCTGAGAGGTAAATTTCGTTTTCCAAGGCCCATTCCCACCTGCTGATCGCCAGTCTGCAAAGAGGTGAGGATCTGGTGCCTCCCTGCTTGCTGACGGCGTACATGCCGGTCGAGTAGTCTGTCTGGATGAGGACAACCTTGCCCTTGAGAAGTGGAAGGAATGCTCTGAGCGCTAGCCAGATGGCGTTCAGCTCCAACCAATTGATGTGGTATTCCTGCTCCTGTCGAGTCCAGGTGCTGTGTACCGAGAGATCGTCCAGGGTGGCTCCCTAGCCCTCAAGCGAGGAGTCTGTGGTGATGGTGGCCTGTGGAGAAGGCGGCCGGAAGGGCTTGCCCCTATGTAGGTTGCAGTCCCTGGACCACCAAGTTAAGTCTCATCTAGAGAGAGATGGAGGAACGTTGATCATTTCAGATTGAGAGCCCTGCTCTTGACTCCATGAAGTGCAGCTGAATCCTTCTCATCCTTAGTCTTGTGTGCAGGACGGCTAGCAGAACCGCCACTTGAAGACCTAGGAGATGTTGAGACCACCAAGCCGAGGTCACTTCTCTACTGAGTAAGTGGACTGTGACCCTCTTGATGGCCGAGATCTTGTCTTCCGACGGGAAGCCCTTCTCGGAGCATGTGTCCCAAATTAGTCCCAGGAACTGAGTCTGCGTAGGGAGCAGCTGTGATTACTTGAGGTTGAGCGAGAAGCCCAGGTCGTGCAGTGTGTTCATAAGGGCATGGGAGGAGTGGTGAATCGCCTCCGCAGATGTCACCCTGACGAGCCATTCATCGAGGTATGGATAGATGTGGAGGCCCTGCTCTCTGGAAGAGGGCCGCTACCGCGTTCATGAGTCTGGTAAAGACCATGGGGGCCGAGTTGAGGCCAAACAGGAGGACCTTGTATTCAAAATGGTAGCCCATGATCCTGAACCGGAACAAAAGAAGGATGGGGCTGTCAAATCGGGACGTGTAGGTACGCGTCCTTCAGGTCTAGGGAGCACATACAGTCTCCCTTGTCCAATGTCTCAGCTATGAAAGCTGGCGTAACCATCTTGAATTTTTGCAGGGGTAAGGAGAGGTTGAGGGTGGAAAGGTCCAGCACAACTCTCAGGCCTGCCCGGTGGTTCTTCTGAATGGCGAAAATCCTGGAGTAGAAGCCAAAGCCAAGCTAGGAGGCTGGAACTTCCTCCACTGCCTAGATCCACGAGCGACCGGATCGCCGCCAAAAGAGTTGCTTTCTCAACCTGTGGAGTGCGGGGGGAGGGGGGAGAGTAGGGAGGAGAGACTGGGGTGGGTAGGCGGTACCCTGTGGATACTACGGATAGGATCCACGGGGTCCGGGAAATTCTGGCACCAGAAATGTGCATGGAGAACAAGCCTGCCCACCACCAGAGACACATGGACCCGAAGGGGCGTGTCATGCCTTCTTTCCCTCGAAGGCTGAGGAGGGGGACTGGAAAAGCCCTTACCCCTCAAACCCCTTTTTGTTGTTTGCACCGGTTCTTAAATGGCGAGCGGTCCGGGTGCCTGGATCTGCGTTCCTGGATGCCGCGGAACCCTCCATATGTACGACCCTTCTCTGAGCGCTGCTGAGATGGTGTGTAAGATTTGGGTGTTGTCTTTGTAAGAATGGACAAGGACTTTACCGTTTGTGAGCTGCTGTTCTTTTTGTCCAGCTCTTCATCCGTAGAGGATTGGAAGAGGTCCTCCCTCCTCGAACGGTAGATCTAGAATGCGCTCCTGGACGTCCAGGTTGAATTTCGTCAACCCGGAGCCAGGCTGTGTGCATCAGGTCCGTGGCAATGCAAATGGCACAGCAAGAGGTATCGATATGCGCCACTGTGGATTCCATGAGGTCATGCGCCACAAGCTTGGCCTCCGCTAGCCCCGCCTTAAAGCGTGATTGGCATTGGGAGAGGAGCTCCGGGAGGAAGTCCGCAATGTCCCGCCATAACCGTTGGTTGGCGGCAGCCAGAATGGCATCTCCGTTGGCCTGACGCAGGTGCAAGGAGGCGAAGTAGATCATCTTGCCGTAAGCCTCCAAGATCATCTCTTCCTTGCCTAGCAGCGCCGCAGAGGAGGCGGCTGCGGACGACTGAGACTTGGAGTAAAGTGATTCTGCAGCAATTACTGAGGAGTGTGGCTGAGGATGGATCGAAAGCAAGAGTGTGTCCCCCTCCATCTGCCTGTACTTGGCGTCCAGGCATCGGTTGACCGGCTGGACTGAGTGGGATTGAGCCAACCCTTCTTGGCCAGGGAGGCTACATCGGTTTGCAGTGAAATCCCTGTGTTGGCAGAGGGGCGCCTTGTGAGGACTTCAGCCAGAACCTCCTCTGCTGGCTGTTTAACCTCAGGCTGAGGGAGGCCTAGGTACTCTGCCAGGCCAGCAAGACGCTCATGGAAGGCCCTGGGTGGGGATGGCGTGTCCGGATCCACCTCCTCGTCCATGTCCTGCAGATCTGGAGGATCTTGTGGAGGAGGAGGGGTGGTAGATGGCGCCAGAGGCGGGGGTACAGAGACCGCAGCCAGAGGATGAGAAGGCGGCGGAGGTTGCAGAGTTGGCCGTGGAGCCGGAGGAGGCGGCTGAACCGGGGTCAGAGAGGCCGATGGAAGCGTCTGTGGTGGCGCCAACATGGCGGGGAGCACTTCCCTGACTGTGTCCTTGATGATACCACCATCTGAGGAGACCTCATGAGGCCGAGGAATTTATCGAAGAGCACCTCACTGGCCGAAGATGTGGCAGGGGGGTACCGACAGGGTAAATGAAATGAAATGATATTTTATTTATATCGCGCTCATACACAAGTGTTTCAGAGCGCGACCAGGCAAAAAGGGAGGGGAACAAGGGAGAGAAAAAACAGAAAAAACAGCGATCTTACTAGGCCCAGTGAGATTTAAGAAAGCGCAAGTGAATGGGAAAGGAAAATGGGGGAAAAGTGTGAAGCAGAGGAGAGAAAAACAAATAAATATTAAATAGAATAAATAATAAATAAGGGCGTTAAACCATTGTAGTGCAGCCAGCAAGTGGCAGGTGAAAGTTAGTCAGAAAGGTATATCTGATAAGTGCAGATGAAACGTGGGAGGGGGACTGTATGGGTACAGATACAGAACCCTAGTGCAGATGGTGGCCTGGAGGCAGTGCAGGAGGGTAGCAGGGTGAGCAGATAACTGGGCCCGAAAGAATAGAGGGTGGCCAGGTGCACAATGCCATGAGAAGAAACAGATCAACAGGGGAGAAGGGGGGCAAAGGCAGAAGAAAAGAGAAAGGTCTTGAGAAGTTTCCAGAACCGAAGAGGTTACCGAAGGGTAGCGGGGGACTGCTGGATCCGCTGCCTACCCAGTCCGTATTGGAGCATGGGAAAGTTGCCCTGCGCATATGAAGGGTAGACGGTAGGCCACGTACCTGGTTTTGACCAGTCCCACCTTGACACTTGTTCTTCGCTGAATTCTTGGAATGGCGTCTGACGGGTGCTCCTGTCTGGCGCGGCTGCCATTTTGTCGAGCTTCCTGCCACGTGCCTGCAACATGTTGCCCAGCCCGCTGGGTCCAGCCTCGTCCAAGAGTCGTGTGGATCACAAGGCCTACTTGGGTCTTGGCCCGGTAGGTGTGACACCCTCAACCCGGGGGTCGGTAGAGCTGAGTGTAGGCGCCCCCTCGGACATATTGCCGGTATTAGGGCATAGCCCCTCTGACGTATTGCCGGTGTTAGGGCGTAGCCCCTCAGCCATTGCGCCGGTAAATGGGCATAGCCCCTCGGGTGTAGGCCCGGTACAAGAACCTTCCGGTCCCTCGACATTGCGTCCAGGAGGATCCGAGGACTCCTCGACCCGAAGGACGGTAGCTGTAGCAGCCTCAGTGCACGTGTCAGTGGAAGGACCTGACCGGTCCCTCCCGAGTGGCAGAGTCCCTGGGAAGTAATCTCCCTTGCGGGGTGCGCTGGAAAATATTGGCCCTACCTTGGACCTGGGACGATGCTTCACAAAGTTCTCGAGATCCTCTGGAAGAGCACCCTCCATCTGGCGAGTCTGTTCTTCAGCGCCTTTGAGGCCAGCGAGTCACACGCCGAACATGATTGCCAACCGTGGTCTGAGTCAAGGCAACGTAGGCAGAGGGCATGGGGGTCTGAAGTTGGGAAGAGCCCGTTGCAGGATGGACACCTGCTGCGCCCTGTAGAAGTCGACATGCGCCGGGGAGGAGCGTGACGCCTGAGGACCGAGTAACCGATGATAGAAAAGACAAAAAGACAGAATAAGTATCCGTGCGTGGGATTACATGGCCGAAGCCCAACCCAGGAGTGCTGGTGAATTCGGCCCGTTGCCGTTGACTCAGAAAAGGGGACTCTGGTGTGGTGCCGGAGGGCGGAGTCAGGGCAGCGCGTGCTCCATGGGTCGAGCCCCCCGTGCGCTTCTAAATTTAAAGGGGAAGAAGGTTTTTTCTGGTGAAAAAGGTTCTGTCTCCCGTCCCTTGGAAGGGACGCCCATACAGCATGAAGGAAAGGGGACGGGACTTAAGAGTACAACAGTTACAGGCAAGTAACTTGTTCCTTCTGCAGCATGGGGTCTGGCATAGATTCACATGCTCAGGTATAAAGAATACATAGCAGTACACATGCACAGCCACGGGAGGTGGCAAGGCTCAACATTAAGCAGGATCACCTTCAAGCGAACAGGTTGCGCAGCACTGCTTGGCCGACTCTGGACTCCTCCCTGGAATCCCGTAGACACAGTAGAACTTTGTGAAGGTGTGAGTCGACCTCCACGTAGCAGCCCTGCAGAGGTCAAGCAGGGGCACACCAGACAGGAACGCCTTAGTTGCAGCGATCACTGTGGTCGAATGGGCTTTCGGACGGCCAGGCAACGGTTGGTTTGCCAACCAGTGACAATGGGTGATACAGCCGGAGAGCCACCTGGAAATGGAAGCCTTGGAGAGGGCATTCCCTTGGTTCACAGGGCCAAAGTTCACAAAAAGTTGCAACGTCTTCCGGAAACTCTGTGCGGTCCACGTAGAACTTCAGCACTCTAGTCACATCCAGCGAGTGGAAAGTCCTCTCAACCGGCGACAAAGGCACCGGGAAGAATACAGGTAACACCAAGGGCTGGTTTAGATGAAAGTCTGACGGCACCTTTGGCATGAACGAGGGGTGTGTCCGTAGCACCACCCTCGTGGAATGTCAAATAAGGTAGTTTACTAGAGAGGGACTGGATCTCTTCCACTCGTCGTGTGAAGGTGATGGCCACAATAAATGTTGTTTTCCACGACAAAAAGGTCAGTGGCGCCAAATGCATAGGCTCGAACGTAGGACCTGTGAGCCTAGTAAGCACCACATTGAGCTCCCACGCCGGGGTTGGGGCCTTCACCAGTGGGAACGACCGAAATAGTCCTTTGACGAACCCCTTGACCAATCGATGCGACCATAAGGATGATCATCCAGGAGATCTGGTGTTGCGGGAAATACCCGCCAGATGAACTTTGATGGATGCATGGGCCAGTCCGGTCTTGGCCAATGACAACAAATACGGAAGCACCTGCGGAGCAGTGACACGTAGAGGGTTGATCTTCTGAGTACGGCACCAAACGGCGAACCTACTCCACTTGTGCCTGTAGCATTTGAGAGTAGATTAAGCTCTGACCTTGGCGAGCACCTCCTTACAATCCACTGGGTCATCATAGCCCCCAAACACTAGTGCTGCAGGAGCCAAATCTTCAGATTCAGTGATCCGGGGTCATGGTGCAGAATCGCGCCTCCTTCCCCGGCAAGAAGATCTGCGACCGCCGGAACATTGACTGGAGTGGACACTGGCATGTCCAGAAGGTCTGGGGACCATATCTGTCTCTGCCACGCCGGTGCGACGAGCATTATCCTGCATCGGGACTGTGAGTTGATTAACTAGTCGAAGAATCAACGGAGGGAACGCATACAGAAACAGGCCGTCCCAGGGGAAAGAATGCATCCCCCCATGGTCCCCGGCTAGGGAAACCTGCTGGCGAACCTCCGGCACTTGGTGTTCGTCGCCGTCGCAAACAGATCGATCTGGGGTTTGCCCCATCTGCGGAACAGGTGATCCACTTGGTCCTGCCGTAGTTCCCACTCGTGGCAAGAGCACAGCTCCCTGCTGAGAGAGTCTTCGACAGTCTTCACTCCTGCCAGATGAAACAGGATGAGGAACATCCCTGGGCTACGGACCAGTGCCAAAGGTCCTCCGCCTCTTTGGAGAGCACCGGGGATCTGGTTCCCCCCTGCTTCCGGATGTAGAACATCGTGGTGCTGTTGTCCGTGAAGACCCATACCACCTTGCCCTTGAGGAACGGAAGGAAGGACTTGAGGGCCCAAAACACTGCCCGTAGCTCCATCATGTTGATGTGCAACTACTTCTCCGGTAGCCATGAAGACTTCCCGTGTCCGCTCCCCATCGTTCCAGGGAGGCGGCCGTCGTGACTGTCTCCTGATGAGGTGGTGTCTGGAAATCTGAGCCTGCAGACAAATGTGCGCGCACTCCCCACCACTGTATCGCTCGACGGAAACTCGAGTGTGATCTTGTTCTCGAAGCTTACCAACACTTGTATCCAACGGGCGAAGAACTCCTGCAACGGACGCATCCGTAGCCTGCACAGCCGAATGAGGTATATACATGATGACATCATGCCAAGTAGGGACTTGATGCACCTCACCCTAGCGACTTTCAGGGCCAACAGCCGTTCTACCTTAACCAAGATGGCCGCTATCCTCTCCTCCGACGCCAGGCACGACACTGTGTTGAGTCGGGATCCCAGAAACCGCTCATCCTGCGATGGAATCAAGCAGGACTTTGCATAGTTCACCGAGAACCCCAGATCCATCAGGAGTTGGACGGTCCTCGCCGTGTGTTCAATGGCAATGTCCTTTGAGCTCGCCCGGAGGAGCCAGTCATCCAGGTAAGGGTGCACGTGGATCCCTCGTAGATGCAGCTCCGCCGCCAGGCATTTGTAGAACACTCTTACGGTGACCCTTGTATATGGAAATTTGAAAATCAGCATCTTGCAAGTCCAGCGACGATAGAAAATCCCCCTCTTCCAGCTGTCCTAGCATGTGCTGAAGAGTCAGCATCTGAAACTTTTGAGACTTGATGTACTTGTACAGACGGCTGAGGTCCAGGATGGGCCTCCAACCGCCGGTCTTTTTGACGAGGAAGTAACAAGAGTACACTCCGAAGCCCCAGAGCCTCTTTTGGACGAGCTCTATCGCACCCTTTTTAGCATGGCCCGCACCTCCAGCAGAAGGTTTTCTTGTCGGGCCACATGTGGAATACGGGGACACTTCTGTTGGAACTCTAGAGTATGTCCGTGGGCGAGAGCGTCCAGCGCCCAACTGTCAGTGGAGATGGTCTTCCACACGCCAGCAAAGTTAGCCAGCCGGCCTCCCACCGGGGTGCACGGGTGGGGACCCAACTCCATGGCTGGTTCAATCTTGTTTTGACATTGAAGCCCCGCCTTGGGGCCATTGGTTTGTTCCGTCATGTGCGCGATACAAATGTAAAAATCAAAATCAAATCAGGGCAGTCATTGACTGGGGGCAGTATGAGGCAGAGCTCAGTGATTGGTTTATAGGAGAAAGACAGTTTATAAACGAAAGTGAAACTTATTTTTCATTTTAACGAGGATTCCAGGCCTGACAACTGGGAATATTCAGGAGCATGTGAATCCATGCCAGACCCCATGCTGGAGAATAATAAAAAACACTCAATTATAAAAACATAAATACAGTCATCTTTAGGTTCTTAGAAATGCATTCAGTAACTTATTCAACTAAAAGAAGGTAAGTAGTAATGCAGTAGAATTGAATCAAGTTACATGAAATAGCCTAACTTTAGAAGTCCAATCCTTATGATGAATGGGCCCCGTGTACCAAAAGGTGAACAAAGCTTCTTAGGAGAAGAGTCTGATGAAGTAAGAGTTCTTGTGTTGACAAAATGTTCCAGAAGATAATCTACAAAGTTATTGGTAAGTAAAATTATGTTCCTATCTTTCAGGTACAGCTGCTTGTAGATGAGATGAGAGAGGAATGGAATAACCAAAGTTTATTGTAAAGGTTTATTCCAAGGAGAAGAGAAGGAGATTAATGTATTGCAATTACTTACCCTCAACTCCGATTTTTCCCAGATGACTAGGAAAACAGCACACAGGAATAGAAGCCCTAACTTTAGGAGTCCAATCCCTAAGATGAATGGGCCATTTCCCTAAAAGTTGCAACATCCCCATTGGAGAGGGGGGAAACGTTGGGAAATGTTTCTGTGGTGGTGAAATGTTCTCCAGAACATTTCAAAATGTTTACAGTTAAATAAGGTACTTTTTCTATCATTTAGAACAGCTGTTTAAGTAAACAGTTAAAAAGCAAGTGAATAGAATAAATCAATGTTCTTCACAAACTTTTAGAATGGAAGCGATAGGGACAGCTGTAAGTGTTGCGACTATTCTCCACCCTTACTCTGATTTTCTCAAGTGACTTGACAGGGCGCTGGAGGTAGATTTTCCCGCCGTTGGTTCCAGTGAGAGGTGCCCAGGAGCTGTGAGTGCAAAGATTCTTCCCGCCGGGTCGAGCAGCAGATTGCAACCCTTGGTGAGCAAGAAACGCAGAAGGCACTGGTGCAGACTTCTTCAGGACACTTCACAAGACAGGGGTAATAGAGTTCCAGCGACAGCCACCACATACAGACGACGGCAGGCATCCTTCCAGTCACGCTTAAAGAATACCTTCCAGAGCAGGATCCCTTAAAGTTGGGAGGATGAAATTCGGCAGGACAGCGACTCACACCACAAGCTGGACACCACAGAAGTTCTGGTGACGATTCGAAAGATCAAGAAATGGCTGCGGGAGTCCTCTTCCTATCTCAAATCCATCCTGGAAGCAAGTCTAATCACAACAATAGTGGGGACACGCACCAAACAGCCAGCAGTGGTCCAATCAGGGACCACTGTGGGTTTCACTCATGCCACACACCTAGACTTTCAGGCACCACAGATGTAGAATGGGATCAGATAGTCCCCACCCATCTTTCCTGAGCTAAGTACACACAAAGGCAGCACCAGCCCAAGCAAAAAGCAGCTTTCCTGGGCAAGTGCATGACCTTGTATGAGATTTCCTTACCTGAGGAGGCAGGAAGAATGCCACACAAATATGTACAAGGAACAAATGACAATCTTGTGGCATGGCCATTTTAGGGCACAAGCCACGTTTAGTAGCCATATGCGGAAATCACGAATGTGCATACTAGAAAAAAAGGAAAAATTGTACTGATGTAATTGCTGGCACAAGCTTGTCCTTAGGCACACATAAAAGTAACCAATAATCCTCAGTGTAAAAAACGTGTGATAAAAGGTACCCCCATTGCACTGCATTGTAAGATGCTGTTTACAGTATAAACATACAAGAATTCAAAAAGGAAACAGTTTCCCAGTACCGAGTCTGAAGGACTAACCGGCTCCCCGTAACATGGAAGCAAATAGTGAGGTAAAGACAAATGCAATGAAGGCCTAGCTTCTCAGGAGGTGATGCGAGCTGGTTCTTAAGTACAAGTGTAGCCCCTAAGCACCCAAGAAGGAATGTCCACACACTGTATCGGTCTTTATATAATTAATATTCAAGGTCACATACAGGATCACGATAACTCACTTTGTACTCCGAAAATTAACAATGGTAAATATGTACAATTCTAAAGTGGTACCACTAACGTTATTAGATCTTATTCAAGTGCATACGGTCAGAATGACACACAGATCAAAATAAAGAGGAAACCAGCAGTAGAGAGAGGAAGGAAAGCAAGATGGTTTAGCAACAGGCAGAATACTGGTACCTACCGTTAAACACAGTTGTTTGGAGATTCCCACCCTCCCTCCCCCCCCCAAGCTGGGCAACCTGTAAAAGATACAAGCCCAGTCCATATATTGTTCCGACTAGACTTTCCAATAGTTCAGCAACCCCAAAGTACCTGGCGTTGTAGAGTTCCTTGTCGGGGAAATCGACAACCCTTCTTGAGTGTCCGCCCTTTCAGGCAGGAGTCACAGGTCGAACGTCCGACGGAGAACAGGTCGAGCTATGACGGCGAAGTGGCCGCGTCGTTCCTAGCAGCGCCCGTTGACGGGGAAGCGTAAACGTCCTGCCAAGAAGAGGCGTGCGGGGCACCTCGGTGTCGATAGTTCTGGACCGCAAAGAGTTGAACTGTGGCCCAGCAAGGGTGTCCAGTCGTCGGCGTCTCTGTGGTCTTTGGGTGGTGGGAAACCCACCGGTGGAAGCTCCTCGGCGCGTCAACGGTGAGGCCTTCTCCAGCAGGATACAGCGGCAACGATGCGGACGAGAGCGTCCTTGGATCAATGAAGTTCTTCGGTAACGGGAGCACAGCGGCTCCAGTCGGCGATGGCGGTCGACAGTGGCGGACAACAGTCCTGGCGCTTCTCCTTGGAGTTCCGCAGCAGTCCCTGTATCGGGTCGGCACCCTGTGAAAGTCTGTCTACCAGGGAGCTTAAGCAAAGATCAGCTGTGCACGATGGTAGCTCGGGAAGAGGGCGCCTTACCAGGTCCGTTCTGGGTCAGTTCTTGAAGGACAGCAGCTTTCAGATTGTGAAGGAGAGCAACATCAATTCTTCACATCCAGCAGGGCTTCAGGATCAAATTCCAGTTACTCGTCGTAGTGGACTTCAGCTTCTAAACACGATTCCTAGCAGTGAGAGGTCCCCAGATATACTGTTGATCTCCCATTCATTCCGCTGGGTCACACTCAAGCATCCAATCACAACTACGGGCATTCATGCAGGCAGGCAGCCAATCAGGCACACAAGGTATTCAGGCCATTCACTTCTCTCCAGACACTGAAAACAAGTTGTGTATTGGGACAAGTACCAAGCCAATCAACACTCCAAGCGGCATTCATACTGGTTTCGGGCAGGGCTGTCTCAACCATTTTGTCAAACACCAGATACTAGACAGTCACAACATAGAATGTATATTCGTCACACACTCCATTCACCCAGGTCCCATCCACAGGCATACCCACATAGGGTCGTTGAGAAGGCTCCAGCCAGTCTGGTCGGCGCTTCCCCACACTACCATATACGGAACTTCCACCCAGCAGCCAGTCAGGGGGAAGAGACTGAGGTAGGGCTTCCCGGGAAGATCGAGGTAACAGGTGATGGAAGGCAAGAGGCCATGGGGGCCATTTTGTCTCCATCAGGAATCTACCGATTCCAATGACAGGGCCTGGGCATCCCAAAATGGAGGACGCTCAGGGCACCAGTCATTTCAGCACGGAGCTGCCACCAGCCCGCACCCTGCTCTGTGGGTCACACACAGGTGCCCAAAAACATACACTAGGGGCACAGGGTTGTACCCCTACCCATGGGTGCAATAAGGGTATCCCACGGGTCTGTTCTCCAAACCAAAAGAGAGCTGCACCGCCAGGAGTCCCACATGAACTCCTGCGTGGAAAACATGACGGAACATACAATAAAAAGCAGTAAAGGACAAGGATACGAAGGCCCTGTCCCTCCGATGTATTTCCAGCATCACACAGGTCAGGATCAAAAAGAATATGGTTCCATAGGAAACTATACAGGAAAAGTTGCAAAAAGTTGCAAAAAGATATATTTTTTTCCATACACTGCTACTGCACTTATGTGCTGCCTTGAAAGCCCATAGGGTTACCACGGTAGGGATGGTCAGAAAGCCCCCCCATGGTGTGCCTGCACGAGTTCCCTCACCCTTACAGTGTATTTTAGTTACAGGTTTGTGGAAGCTCTTTATTCTTATCAGGTGATACCAAAGTGCAGCCATTACAATGTGTTGGTAACCCACTTGCTTCCTGATTAGGAAGCAGAGTGGATCCCTAGTGTTCTAAAAAGTCCTGTTCTTGAACAGTGTTTGTTGCCCTTCTTGTATATTTTTCAAGGGAGGAATGGCCATGCTAAATCCTCTGCCTATGTGAGTTGGGTGAAAGCATGTAGAGGCAGAAGTTGCATACATTGTGGTTGGAGTGTTGGGGTCACCCCTAGCCCTGTGAATATGTGGGAAACCCAAGCCAATATTTGACTGCCTGGTATTGCACTTGTGCAAATGAACATGAACACTTTAATGAGGATTCCACTAGAAGATCTGTTGCTTAACTCCTGATCCTCCTACAAGGCAAATACTGCAACGCTACACTGAAAGGGAACCATCTCCAGCAATCCCTCCCCTTGAACCAATGGGCATAGCTGCAAACTGTTAGGGAGAATTCTCAGAAACGTGCCAATTCCCTCTACCTTAGAGACCCCCAGCAACTTTGCTGGATTTTGAGCGCTTGATTTTTTTTTAACCTAGAGAGAGTGAGACCCCTTTTCCCCACTTGCTCATGCATTTTAATTTGATTTTGAACACTGTTTCTATTGGTTCTCTGGGATACACTACTCTTTCCCAGAGCAGTAAAGTGAAATTGACTTTACTTGCATGCGTAATTTTTTTGGACCCAGCACACATTTTACACTAGGGTACTGAGGGGTTACATAGTATCCCTCTTAGTCTAGCTTCTCATGTAACATTTATAGGTTACCCTTTCCTCGATGAAAGGCTGGTGGCAGTGGTTTACTTTTAACTACTGTGGTGTGCATTTACCGCGGGCTGTGTTCGCAGATGCAGTAAAGCACCTAAGGGTGCCATTTGTGTCAAAATGGCCCTGGTCTTTTTTCGCCATTTCTTTGTGGAAAGGTCATTTTTGAGATGTACTCTGCGCGCAAAACCAGGTTTGGTCTCTTTGTTCGCTTTGCCTCTGGCTCCAGGGTGTCTGGGGTGGGCAGGAAGCGAGGGAGGTGCCCGAAAATCCGTGTGCTTCATCTCCTAGGAGACCCACATGCACTCCGTAGTGATTGGGCGGCTGACTGTCCGGCAAGGACAGCCACCCTGCTGGGTGACTGACAGCTAGGCTGGAATGAATGGGAGAGAACTGAATAAAAGGTGAGGTTTTTGGCTTGTAGGGCAGAGTCGACCACTGGACGAAGGGACCGAAGAAGAACTTGAAGAGAACGCCTGCTGCAACTCCTGGACCGTTGGTTTGCCCGGTGAAGCCCTGCTGCTGTACTGAAACTCCAAATTTGTATTGACAGAGAAGCCCCAGCAAGGATGACTTCTCCCCTCGAGTTGGTGGGGCCAATTAACTCCAAAGTAAGCCACTTGGACATTTTCTTGGAGCTGGTTGACTTTCCACAGAGTTGCTGCTGGAAACCGAAACGCCAGGCAGAGGAACATCAGATTGTGTGCGTTGCTTTTAAGTTGGCCAAGAGCTCCAGGAAAATCCTCCAGACTCCCAGGAAGCAGGACTGTCCGAGCCAGAGCCCCCTCAACAGAGTGCAGTAAATCCAGAAGCAAGGAAAGCCCATCTCGTCAGCCAGGAACCGCAGTGTTGCAATTTGCTGTAGACGCAAGGAGCTGAAACACCGAACAGCCACTTGTTTGAAGATTGCCGGTTGCGAGCGGTGACCGTCCACTGTCCCATTGCAGTGCAGGAGTCCCCAGAAGTCCTCCCTCTTGTCCCCACGGATGAGGCCCAGGAACAGTGAGATCTGCAGAGCTGCTCAGGAACAGAAGTAATCTGCTGCACTTTTGCTTCAATACATAGGTACTGTAAAAGTCTGCGCGAACGTACCTCTTGCTGTAGAGTTGCTTGCATCTTCTACTAATCATGTCTAACAGCTTGTAGCCTTACATTGATTCTTCTTTTTCTTCAAGGACTTCTAAAACATTGTGCAAAGACTTTTCTTACTTACCTTCAAAGAAGTGCTTCAGCTCATATAGACTTTTGCCCATTGACTTTGGCCTAGCCTGTTCTACTGAATGACTCTTATTAGGGGATCTGAAAGTATTTGCCTGCTTAAGAATATTTGTGGTCTCTTGTATGTTCTAATATCCTTTTTCTTTGGCTTACTCCAAAATGATTCTAAACGCAAACCTGATATATTAATGTCCCCAGCACCCTAGCTACTGAAGTCACCTGAGGGTGTAAATTGTGTCTGTGGGCCATCCCTAAAGGGTACTCACTGATTTAGAGATTTAAGAGTGTATTTTGTGAGGTATATTTGAGTGTTACTGGTATATTGCTCCCTTCTGAAGAATGCTTACCCTAACTGACTGATAAATAATTGTTTATTCAAGAAACCTTGTGTTTAATTGAATACTTGTCACTGTGAATCCCTGTCCAACTCCCCTACAGCTCACATTGACACCTTGAGATAAGCCTGGCTGCTCAACACGCTACCAACCTGTGTAGTACAAGCTTATACCAAAAGGTTGGGTTCCTATTGCCAGGTGGTCAGGGTTGTTGTAGTGCACCCAAAGGGTACTGCAAACAATCATGCCTAACACAACTCCTCCCAACAACCCATTCCAATCTCTGTAGCTCTTGTTGCTCCTCTGAAGCCCCTGGCCGTGTGCATCATCGACCAAGAAGTGGGGGCACCATTCAGTACAATCTACACCATTTTAAAACAAAAACACTTTTTTTAAAATAAATTCCCCCCCACAGATGCCAGAGCATAAATTGCACAAAAAATGTATTTAATCAAATTGGTACATTTACTCATTAATAACATGCTCATTTTCGCACAAGTGACTATTTTTAACATTAGGCCACAAAAAAAGAATGCTCAACTTGGTTACCTTGATTGTCTACTTTGTCTTCATCTCTTGGAGGTGAATACTTTGGCCTTCGCGGCCCACGTTTAGGCAGTCGTTTTCTTTTTAGAACATCGCTAAGCCTACTACAATAAGAAAGTGAAAACTGTCAACAAAAAGGATCCCAACCTTAAACAAAGACATCCACCATACAAGTAACAATACTGCTTTGATTATTAGCATATTGCATTACAATAAGTCTAGGAAGGGGTCCACACATGCATTTTCTTATTAATAAGGTGATAGGTGCTTGAATGTTCCAGAGTAGCTCTGGTGTCACCTAGGTCCTGTAAATCAGGCACCAATAACAATCCTTAACAACTGAACAAGAGCAAGGAACAAGTTAATTACCTGTAACTGTTTTCCAGCATGGGTCTGGCATGTATTCACATGCTCATGAATATTCCCCGTCGTCAGGCTGGGAATCCTCAGTGAAAGAAAAGACAAAAATCAGTTTCATTTCTGAACTGTCTTTCTCGTAACAAACCAATCACTGAGCTCTGGATCATACTGCCCTTAGCCAATGTCTACCCTTTACCTAAACCCCTCCTCTGGTAGCCATCTTCAGATGTGGTAGCACGTTAAGTGGCAGTTTGACCAAGAGAAGAGCCGCAGAGGGGTAGGCGGGAGGTTTGGCATGTGAATCCATGTCAGACCCATGCTGGAGACCAACAGTTACAGGTAAGTAACTTGTTCCTTCTCCAGCATGGGGTCTGGGACATGGATTCACATGCTCATGACTATAAGAATACATAGCAGTATACACATGCACAACCACGGGAGGTGGCAAAGGCTCAACAGAAGCAATCTCTTGCCTCCTCACCAGGCTCACCTTCAAGCGAACAGGTCGCGCAGCACTGCTTGGCCGACTCTGGACTCCTCCCTGGAATCCCTGTGGACACAATAGAACTTTGTGAAGGTGTGCGTCGACCTCCACGTAGCAGCCCTGCAGATGTCCAGCAGGGACACACCAGACAGGAACGCCGTAGTAGCAGCAATCGCTCTGGTTGAATGGGCTCTCGGACGGCAAGGCAACAGCCGGTTTGCCAACCGGTGACAATAGGTGATGTAGCCATAGAGCCACCTGGAAATGGAAGCCTTGGAGAGGGCCTACCCATGATTCACAGGGCCAAATTTCACAGGGTCAAAGTTCACAAAAAGTTGCGACGTCTTCCGAAAACTCTTTGTGCAGTCCACATACAACTTCAGTGCTCTAGACACATCCAGCGAGTGCAAAGTCCTTTCAGCCGGTGACGAAGGCGTCGGGAACAATACAGGTAACACCACCAAGGGCTTGTTTAGATGAAAGTCCGACAGCAACTTGGGCATGAAGGAGTGTGTCCGTAGCACTACCCTCGTCTCGTGGAATGTCAAGGACGGTGGTTTACAAGAGGGCCTGGCTCTCTCCCACTCGTCGTGCAGAGGTGATGGTGTTAGAAAGAATTCTCATTCCATGGCTAATTTCCCTTACCTAGTGAGTCCCTCAGCAGCTTTGCTGGATTTCTGGAGTTTATTTTTTCCACTTGGTAAGAGTGAGCTTTTCCCCCACTCTTACCTGTGTTTTGCCATGTGTATTTCTACTGTTTTTGTGACTCTGGTGTACACCACTTCATGAGCCCCCTTCTTTGTGTATTACACAGCACCTTCAGTGCAGTGACACAGGGTTGTATTTTAGACTTCCCACCAACTCATTTTCTGGGGATGACTACTGTCCCCCAGAAAAGGGTAAAGTTGCCATTAACTTTACATAGTCCCTTTAACCATAGATCCAGTACACCCCATCTTATATGGAGTATTGGAAGGGGTTAATTCTTAGCCCTTTTTATCCGTGCCTCTTGGAGCATTGTTTCGCTCCCTTAACATTAAGACTTGGCTGGTGGCAGTGGTACCTACCCTAATTTTCCTACTGTGATTATATTACATAATGTGGTAAGGTTTTAGGCTATTTTAGTAGCCTCGAACTTTAAAACCAGCTAGCAGAAATACTTTTTATTTTGGCTCCGGTTGGGTTTAATCGCCATTTCTTTTTGTTAACATCCTTCTTGGTTCTTTCTTTGCGCGGCAAACCAGGTTTACCTCCTTTGTTCACCAACCTTTGGCGGGCTTCTGACCAGAAGCCCTCCTTTGGCGTCTGGGTGTCTAGGTGGGCTGAATGTGAGGGAGGGGTGTAGTCACCCCCTGCACAGAGTCTCCTTGGAGACCCAAGTCACACTTTGTGTTGATTGGCTGAGGTGGTTGTCTGAACTGGACAACCCCCCTGCTGAGTGATCGACAGCCAGGCTGTGTGAATGGGGGATTTTGGCATAAAATGCAGGACTCTTGGGCTGGAAGTCAGAGTCGCCATTGGAACTGCAAAGAAGCGGAGAAGACGACGGCTGCTCCAACCCAGAGTCTAGGTGAAGCCCTGCTGCAGTCCTGAGCCATCTACCCTTCAACAACAAGAGAAGATCCAGTCCGGAGTCTTCTTCCCTTGAGCCTGGTGGGATCAACCAGCTCGTCTTTTCTTCAGTCAGAATCCTCTCCTGGGTCAAAATCACTGCTGTGCTGTAGTGGTCCGGATAGCCACCAGAAGAGGCCTCGCCTGATTTAAAGGAGCGCACTCTTTATTCATCGTCTTTTTCGCTGCTGCTGGCCTCATCCCTGGGTAGTGCAGATCGCTCCAGACGTCGTCCTTGTCCCCACGACATAAGCCGCAGGAACCATGAGTCTGCAGGAAGAACGACCAGGAACAACTGCCGTGGCACCAGCTTTTCTCCAACGGAATAAGGTACTGTGCACATATGGTCGTTCTCTCTGTCTGACCATCCGGAACCGGGGTGAACCCTTTTCCTCCACGAAGATTTGTCCTTTCTTCCTTCCCTCTTATAACTTTTCCTTCCATCGGACAATAACAAAGTACTCTTGGCATCTCGAACTGTTCAACGTGTGATCCTCGGCAACTGAGCATCTGCTCCATTGACACTGGCACAGGCCTATTGACTTTATCTGTATCTTTGAACAAGTCCTCTGATTCCTTTGCCTTGACAAAAGTATTGCCTGTGATTTTATCCACTTTTCCCTTGTTGGTAATTCTAAAGTACAAAGTGTGTTTCAACTTCGTGAGCATTTCTATCCGTGGGTACGCGTTAGTATCGCAACACCGGTCTGTTAAATCCTAATGTACTTACCTTGAATTTGCTGGAACAAGTGGAATTGGTTGTGTGTAGTGTATTTTACATGTGGTTTCGAATTTATAGAAGTGAAGGGTTTTGTGACAGATGGTTTAAATTAAATGTACTTAAATTTTATGCCTGAAACCTTGAGTCGGTGTTTGCTTGAGTCACAGTAATTGTGGTCCTTTGTGAAATCCCTACTACTGCTCATTTACTCTTGAAATAGGCCTGGCTGCTCCGATACTGCTACTACTTTAACATAGTAGTACAGGCTTGTACCAAAGGTGAACTTGTATTACCACCTGTAGTCTTAATTGTGTGTAGTGGTCCCTAAGGGCACTGCACAGCGTACTGCCTAACTGATGGCCACAAGAAACGCTGTTTTCCACGACAAGAATTTCAGCTGCATTGAATGCATGAGCTCGAACGGTGGACCCATGAGCCTAGTCAGCACCACATTGAGCTCCCACGCCGGGGCCGAAGCCTTCACCGGCGGGAACGAACGGAAAAGTCCTTTGATGAATTCCTTGACCAGGCGGTGTGACCACAACGACGACCGTCCCGGAGTTCTGGTGTAGCGGGAGATAGCCGCCAGATGAATCTTGATGGAAGCATGAGCCAGCCTTGCTTTGGCTAGCGACATCAAATACAGCAGAACCTGCGGAGCCGTAATCCGTAGAGGTTCAATCTTCTGTGCACAGCGCCAGATGGCGAAACTCTTCCACTTAGGTCCGTAGCATTTCAGTGTAGACAAAGCCCTGGCCTTGGCAAGCACCTCCCTGCAGTCCGCCGGGATATCGTATGCTCCAAACTTTAGCGCTGAAGGAGCCAGGCCTGCAAGTTCAGCGACCCTGGGTCGTGATGCAGGATTGCGCCTCCGTCTCTGGCGAGAAGCTCTGCGGCCACCGGAAGTTTGACTGGAGGGGACGCTGACAATTCCAGGAGGTCCGGGTGCCATATCTGTCTCGGCCATGCCTGTGCGACGAGGATCATCCTGCCCCGGGACCGTCTGAGTTGATTGATGACTCGCAGATGCAACGAGGGGGAGGGAGGGAACGCATAGAGGAACAGGCTGTCCCAGGGGAAGGAGAATGCGTCCCCCGGCTGGGGAAACCTGCTGGCAAACCTCTAGCACTTGGTGCTAGTCACCGTCGCAAACAGATCGATGTGGGGATTGCCCCATCGTTGGAACAGGAGATACACTTGGTCCTGCCGAAGCTCCCACGCGTGGCAAGAGCACAGCTCTGTGCTGAGGGAGTCTGCGATGGTCTTCACTTCTGCCAGATGAAACGGGACGAGTAACATCCCCCCCCTAGCCCCCTGGGCAACGGCCCAGTGCTGTAGTTCCTGCGCCTCTCTGGAGAGCGCTGGGGATCTGGTGCCCCCTGCTTCCGGATGTAGAACATAGTGGTGGTGTTGTCTGTGAAGACCCGTATCACCTTGCCCATGAGAGACAGAAGGAAAGACTTCAGGGTCAAAAACACGGCCCGCAGCTCGAGAACATTGATATGCAACGACTTCTCCGGCAGCCACAGGCCTCTTGCGTGGAAACTTCTGGTGTGCGCGCCCCATCCTTCCAGGGAGGCGTCCGTCGTGACCGTCTCCGGATGAGGTGCGGTCTGGAAGGCTGTGCCCGCCGACAGATGCACGCGGACTCCCCACCACTGTATCGCTCGAAGGAAACACTCGTTGAGAGAGATCTTGTCCGTGAAGCTTCCAGATACCTGAATCCAACAGGCGGCGAGGAACTCTTGCAGTGGCTGTGGCCGTATACTGCACAGCCGAATGAGGTATAAGCATTACGACATTATGCCGAACAGGGACTTGATGGACCTCACCCTTGCGATCTTCATGGTCAACAGCCGTTGTACCTTGCCCAGAATGGCTTCTATCCTCCCCTACGACGGAGCTGCCACGCACGACTCTGTGTTGAGCCGAGACCCCATAAACAGCGCGTTTTGCGATGGCACTTAGAAAGACTTTGCATATTTCACCGAGAACCCCAGCTCTGTCAGCAGCTGGACGGTCTTCGTCATGTGCTTGACGGCGATCTCCCTCGATTTCGCTCGGATGAGCCAATCGTCCAGGTAGGGGTAAACGTGGATCCCTCGTAGACGCAGCCGTGCCTCCACTGGAGCCAGTCACTTGGTGAAAACCCTGGGCGCCGACTTCAAACCGAAGGGTAGGGCCTTGAACTAGTAAGGTCCTTGAACCACGAAGCGCAGAAACTCACGGTGTCCCTTGGAGATGTGAAAATAGGCATCCTCTAAATCCAGCGACAGAAAATCCCCTTCTTCCAGCTGCCCTAGCATGTGCTGGAGGGTGACCCTCCGAAACTTCTGTGATTTGATGTACTTGTTCAGACGGCGGAGGTCTAGGATGGGCCTCCAACTGGCAGTCTTCTTCTTGACAAGGAAGTAACGATAATATATGCCAGAGCCCGAAGCCTCTGAGACAAGCTCTATCGTGCCATTTTTCAGCATGGCCCGCACCTCCAGCAGAAGCTGAGGGACGTGGTTTTCTGTCCTGGCCACTGGTGGTATACGAGGACACTTTAGTTGGAACTCCAGGTTGTGTCCATGGGCGAGAGCGTCCAGCACCCAACGGTCAGTGGAGATTTTCTTCCACACGCTGACTAAGCGTCAGCCGGCCTCCCACCGGGGTGCGCAGCTGGGGGCCCGATACTCCCAGCGGGTCTTGCTTCGCTGTGGAGGCGCCTCCTTGGGGACCTTGGCGGCGACCTCCTCCCAACTTGTTGCGGCCCCTGTAGGCCTCCTCGGCCGAAGAGCGGGACGGTTGATGATAGGACGAAGAGCTTCCACCAAAGCCTTTAGAGGTGCCTTGGGATTTACTACTGGAACTCTGAAGAATAGCTGTCGCTGTTGAAGCGTGCCCAAGGCACGAGACGCCTCTGTGTCCGCCTATATGGCCTGAAGGGACTCGTCCAGTCTTCCCAAACAAGTTGTCCCCGTCAAGGGTATGTCTAATATCCTCGACTGAACATCCTGGTGAGAATTCGAGACCCTTAACGATACACGCGGAAGAAGACAAACGCTGTTGCCCATTTGGCAAAACCATTTGTCAGCGATGTCTGTGCCCACGGTAATGGCATGATCAGAAGCCACTTCTCCCTCCTGCAGGATTGCCAAAGCTTCCGCCCTCTTGTCCTCGGGGAGGAAATCCAGGAAGGGCGCGATCTTGACCCAGAGCTCCCTGCCGTAACGCGCCACAATGGCGAGGGCGTTGGCGAGGGCGTTGGCAGCCTTAATGGTCGTCGCTGCCGACGTGATGACTGGTCATCCCATGGTGTCCAACCTCTTCCCCTCATTGTCTGGGGGGAGGAGATATTCGCTGAGGAAGAGCCGGAAAACTTCCTACCCACTGCAGAGACCACCAAATCTGGTGAAGGTTGGGATCTCAAACACTTGGGTGCAGAGTCCGGCACCCAGTACTTTTTCTCGTATTGGTCCCTCTTCGCCGAGGACGGATTCTTCATCAGGCTGAGTCCCTCATCCCAAATGTCTTCCAAGAGCGGCATTGAAAGCACAGTCTTCCTCTTAGCCTTGCAGCGTCTCCTCAGGGACTAGTTGAACAGTTCCGAGGCCCTGGTGATCATGGCTTGGAACGAGCCCATCTCATTGGGCAGTGAGGCCCTGTGTGGCGGAGACGGGAGGTCTCCTAACCCGCCACCGCGGTCGTCCGTGCCTGTCGCCAACTCTGGGTCCGTCTCATCCCTCGGAGGAGGGGAGGGAGGCGAAGGGTGACAAGGCGGTGGAGGGTGAACTCTCTTCTTGACTGGGGGTTCGCCTTATGGCCCAGGTGTAGCGGGGTCTCCCGCTGGCGAACGGGGCATCCTCGTCCGGATCTCCGAGCACAAGGTGTTTAAAGCTTTGAGAATGTCCAATGAAATGTCTGCCGGCAGTTGCTGAGGTGGTTGCTGAAGTGGCAGAGATGGGAGCGACTGTTGCAGAGGTGTAGGCTCCTCCAAATCCTCTATGCCCTGTTCCTTTTAGTCAGCCTCGTCGCCACTCTCGACGGCTCCCTCGTCGGAGTCTCTCCCGAAGGACCTGGCCTTGACAAAACTATTTTCCAAAATGGTCTGCAGGGTGGAAAGTTCCTCCTCCTCTGAGGAGGAGATTTCCATGCCCTGCAGGACTACCGTGCTCCATCCCCCCCTGCTCCTCCTTTCCTACGACCAGGGGAGACTGCTTCAGAGAGATGACGGGCATCGCCTTCTCTGATGTCTTTTCTATGGGCTGAAAAGACAATTCCCTCCAAGCAGGCAGAAAAAAAAGCCTTAGGGATCCTACCCAGCGAACACGCATCCGCGGCCTTCTTAGAGGGATGCCACCACTCCGTCAATGGAAGGCTTCACCGAGTGAATTTGGGCCTTCACGACCTTGGCCTCCTTCTTGGGGGGAGGGTCAGGGCCCCCACTCCCTAGGCCTTCTACGACTGGTCCGTCCAGGGCTTCTCCAGAAGCTTGCCCGGGTGGTCCAACTTACTCTCCTTCGCCGAACCAGAGCGTTGGCTCGTGGTTGAAGGTGCTTGGGACACTGAGCCCGCCCTGGCAGCCGGGGAGCGCGTCGCAACGGCACTACCGGTGGACTTGCAGTGCTTATCCTTATGTTTGGCCCCCGTCGCCGGAGCACCCTCAAAGGTCCTAGAAGGCCACTCCGTTTTATTCTTGTGGCTCGTGGAAGGATGCTGCCGGTAGTCACCCGTAGCATGGGCCTTGACCTGGAGCCACTCGGCGAGACGCCTGCGTTGGTACTCATCTCCTTGCAAAACACAGTCCTCCACGTGCGTTTGGTCCGAATGCAGGCAATAAAGACACAGGGAATGCCCATCGTCCAAGTATATGTTCTGTAGGCCTCATCCTGGGCAAACCCTGAACAGAGGCGCTGAGTCTTCTTTCTCCTCTGCCAAGTCCACGCTGAGTAGGCCTCGAAGAATCTTCTGGAATTTTAACTCTATGAAATTCCGCCCTTGAGGAGCACTGGAAAATCCAAAAACTGGTCCCCGTTAATCGGATGATGGATCTATGGAGCTTGAGGCTCGATTGACCGGAAAACTAGAATAAACTCTGGAAGAAAGCCCAAAACGCTGTGAAAAGCCAGAGAGCTAATCACGAGGACTCCCATCACTCGAACATGCGGAAAAAATATGAAGATGGCTGCCAGAGGAGGGGCTTAGGTAGAGGGCAGTCATTGGCTGGGGGCAGTATGACCCAGAGACAAGTGATTGGTTGTTAGGAGAAAGACAGTTCAGAAGTGATGAACTGACACTTTCTTTACAGAGGATTCCCAGCCTGATAACGGTTAATATTCATTAGCTTGTGAATCCATGCCAGACCCCATTCTGGAGAAGCAGAAGACTGAGCCCAAAAATTTCTTCCTGGCAGCCGCCGAGACCGTCTGGTGACGGTTGAAACCGCAAGCACTTGGGTGCAGAGTACGGCACCCTGTACTACTTTTCCAGCGGTCTCTCTTCGCTGGGGCTGGAGGCAGAGGGGAGGGATTATTGATCAGAGCCAGCCCTATGTACCAAACGTCGTCCAGCAGAGGGACCGAGAGGATGGTCTCCCTCTTCGCCTCCAGGCACTGATATAAGAAGTCTTCCTTCTTTTCCTCTGGCGTGAGCTGGAAAAGCTCTGATGCTTGGGTGATCATCGTATGAAACTATCTTGTCTCGTCCGGAGGAGAGAGGCTCTGGGCGGAGGCGACGGGAGGTCACCCAGCACGCCATCGTCTTCGTCATCCATGCCTGGTGTCAACGGGGCAACCAGCACGGTCGCTGAGGGAGGGGCAGGTGGCGGGATTGCCGGTATCCTCTGTAACTCTGACACCAGAGAGTTGAGAGCCGAGATGATGTCCAGTGCAAAGTCTCTAGGCGGCCTCTGGGACGTAGGGGTAGGGCCTGGGCCCCCGTCGTCCTGGGGCCCCTCGTTGCCGCCTTGACGGAATCGTGTCATGGGGCCCGTCCCAAACGTCTGTCGTCATCGCGCTCATGGACGTTCTGGATGGAAATTCTCATCCGCCGAAGAAATGTCTGTTCCCTGAAAGCATTGAACCCCCCCACCCCCCCACAACCCTCCCTTCT